>NC_056732.1:1173219703-1173559703 GCF_019279795.1 Protopterus annectens
GCGATGCCAGGCACTACAGGGATGTTACAGCACCAAAAATCAGACACCACTGTGACAGTGCATACCCACAACCAATTCCACCATAGTCACAGTCACATACCAGTAGGTCAGGTGAACACAGGAGTATATGGACTGTGTGAAGAAATACATAATAGTTTTCCAGTCACACACTACCCCTACATATAGTGGTCCAATTCTCAGTGTAGTCTGAATCATGACTGTGGTACAGGACACATCTCAGTCTGCTGCGGCAAAGGCATTCAGCCAACAGACCAGCAGATACTGGAGCAGCATTCACAGTCAGATACAAAAGGAGCAATAACACTTACATCTACCCCCCCTCCATACACAGCCGAAATAACATGTACACATGACATGTGTACAGAATCCTAACAGTCTGTCAACAATGGCCACACATGCACAGACCTCTCAAATGTACAGTTCACCTCAGGATGTACAAGCTCAGAACTGATATATATGGCCTCTTCCCTGTAACAGGTTTATGGGTCTACTACATCACTGGGATGGTAATAGGAATGAAAGCAAGAAATAATGCTACTAAATACATCTGAGCTTCATAGTGCATGACATCTGGACAAAGCCTGACATCATTTGAGGACAGAGGCACAAACACAGGTGTAGATTGGACATATTGGTGCCAGAAATGTAGACAGTTGCTGATGTTACTGGGTTTGTTGTAACATATCCTTTATGAAGAATATGAAGGCAGTAATACCAATGGGGTTTAGTATTTACTAACTGCAGTCCTCAGAGACTCTGACTGATTTTCAAAGGACAACAACTGTCTGGCGAACAGATAAATCATAACAGGCAAATGTGGCAAGTCTGTGGACAGCATACCTATGGAGAGTTATGTCAGAGACATATCACGGTCAGACATGAAGTTACTCACTAAATATATGTCCACACAAACCCTGTCAACCAATCAACCCACCATGTGTATAACAGCACTGATGATGACATAGAATCTGTTCACAATTCTGGAGATATGTCCCCCATGTTGTGGTGCTGTCTCCAGATGTCCTGTCCTGTGAAGTATTCCCACATACTGTCTGTGTATCTGTAGCCCACCACCTCTGTAATGTCCCTCACACAATCAGGTAATAGGGCCAAGGCCCATATGAAGGACATCCCATTTGTTGGAGCTAGCAGCAGTGCCCAGGCCCACAGCACAAACTATGTGGGAACCTACATAGTTCTATGGCCTTAGCAATACCTGACATCTGCACATCTGCACAGAGGACAGAGAGACAGTGGGCAGCAAACATGTTATGCATTAGGATGAATGTCCTGAAGGATAGAAGTCTGAAACTGAAATGTATGCCATTGCTACATGACAGTAGTCCTCAATGACATGGCCAAAAAACATAATACTCTAGAGTTACTATAGTAATATCATATTAATGTCCAATAGGAGACACATAAAAACATACAGCTGAAACACCAAGAACAAGATAGTGTAGTACTCAGACTACCAGCTCTGAATGCAGAGGTGCATGGTTGGAGTACTACAATAGGCAATCTAATCTTACATGGAAAAGCATTGTCAAAAATGCTAATCTCATATTACAATATGTGTGGAATCATATTCATCAACCAGTATACTGCAGCTGGTGTAACATGCAAATTTGAGTGCATATAACATGTGATATATATATATATATATATATATATATATATATATATATATATATATATATATATATATATATATATATATATATATATATATATATATATATATATATATATATATATATATGTATATGTATATATATATATATATATATATATATACATTATAGAAAAAACAATAAATACTGATTGTGTGTGTGTGTGTGTGTGTGTGTGTGTGTGTGTGTGTGTGTGTGTGTGTATATGTATATACTGCATATACTGATCAAACTGAGAAACAGACTTTTTACAAAGCAGTACCTTGTAACCCACTACAGTTAATTACATGTATATACACAGCCTCCAATTACACTACTCCTTTAAACCCCTAGGGGATAATGTATCACATTTAAGAATTTATTTATTTTACATTTGTTAACCGGGAAAGTCCGACTTGGAATGAGCCAATTTTCAGCAGAGGCCCAGGGAGAAATGCTCCAGATGAATTTCTTTGTAACATGGGAGGAAACCAGAGCACCTGCAGTAAACCCACATGAATGCAGGGAGGACATGCAGATTCCCCACAGAAAGCACCCCAGCCGAGAATCGAACAGGAGAAACTCTTGCTGTGAGGCAACAACACTATCGCTGCACCAGTGTGCCGTCCGTCCTGATTCTGTACATAACAAATGTTCTTTCATGGCTACTACCCCCATGGTGAGAATTATTGAAATGTACAGCTATATAACTGTCTTCTTTCTCATCAGTAATATGTCTCACATTTTCTAACAGCCTAATTTTAAAACACTTGTTACTCTCCCCAACATAAAATATATTACAAGGGCATCTAAGAGCATTGTCCATACACCAACCTCTTGAATGTACAAAGTCCCGCATGTTGTCTACCCTTTCCCCTCAGCAGGAATGACAGAATAAAATAATGGTAGACCCTATCAACTTTCTACTGTATGGCATCTGTGCAAAGCCTGACATAATTTGGGACAGATGCCCAAAAACATGGCCATACTTAAAATATTGCTGTTATACACCGAGAAAAAATGCTGTTGTTACAGGGTTTCTTGTAACTTATCTTTTCTGAGGGTATAAGGTGTTAAAAACAAGTGGATATTAGCATTTACTGATTGCAATCACCAGAGTATGCTACTGATTTGCCAAAGAAAACACCTGTCTGGGGAACAGACCAAACATAACAGGCAAATCTCTTGCCATTATGTGGATAGCTCTACAGTTAAGAGCTATGAAGACACATAACTTTGTCAGACTGAAACCCATGCAGAAGTAGCATGTTCAGGAAAATCCTGTTAAACAAGCAGTATTCAAAACATATAACAGCAATACTCACATTCTGCCCCTAAGTCTTGAATCTTCTCCACCATTTAGTTGGCTTGTCTCCACAGGTCTTGTTCTAAGAAGTATTAGTTCACACATCTGCAGGATGCCTTCCTTACAGGTAAGGGTAAAGGCCAATAACCACATGGAGTACTCAATTATAGGAGTGTGTTGCCATGACATTAGCTATTGGAATAACTGCACAGCTGCTCTGCATGCAATCAACTGGGGAACACCAATTGGTGCTCAGTCCATCCCATGGTCATGAGCATTACCTACAAAAGGCAAGCTGCCATCTATTCAAACCACCTCTGTCATAGACAATCCATCAGTGCAAAGCTGAAGTAATATGAGAAAAAAAGGCTATATCTGTGAAAAATCCAGGAAAAAAGAAAAAAGGTATGTGAAACAAGTAAGCATGTAATTGAATGCAGTAGGTCATCTTTAATCATGGAAATCAAGGGTTTGAAAGCATATGTCTCAACAAGACAAACCATACTGATGTACCGCTGAACAGCACTGATGGCCAGAGCATATGGCTCTGTCTGTAGTGACTAGGCCAGCTACTGGGATGTTGCACATATCCATATGTTACCTGTGCATATAACTATTATACATAGTTTGTTTTGTAAATATATGAGCTATACAGAGCATGCAAAGAGTAAAGTACTGCTGCAGATGTGTGTGTGTGTTGAACTGCATTTTATATACTGAGCTGATACCATTCAACTGTCCAGTGTTCTGCACACTGACCATATGCGTATGTCTGTCAAATCCTTGCCAAATCTGTGAAGACTGACATTACAGCATCCCACTCCATTGTCGTCTGGGTTTTTTTCCATTCAGAATTGCCACAGTGGATCATCTGTTGCCATTTCTGCCTGTTCTCTGAATCTTGCTCTCTTACACCAAACACCTGCATGTCCTCTCTCACCACATCGAGAAACCTTATCTGAGGCCTTCCTGCCTTCCTCTTACCTGGGAGCTACATCCTTTCCATCCTTTTCCCAATATACTCAACACCCCTACTCAGTACATGTCCAAACTGATGTAATGCTGCCTCTCCAACTTTGTCTCATATCTGTCCAACATGGCCTGAGCCTGTCACATACACATTGTTAAACCTGTGCATCCGTGTCACACCCAGTGCAAATCATAACATCTGTAACTCTGCCATTTGCAGCTCTGACTCCTGTCTTTTTGTCAATGCCACTGTCTCCAACCCATATAACATAGGTGGTCTCACTTCCCTCTTGTTGACTTTACATAGCATGTTTACTGGTACTCATCTGTCACATATCACTCCTGACCCTCTTCTCCACCCTCTCCATACTGCCTGTACTCTCTTCACCTGTCCTTCATAGTCCTCATTACTCTGAAATGTTGATCCCAAACATTTGAACACATCCACCTTTGCCAACTGTACCCCATGCATCCTCAACATTCCGGTATCCTCCCTCTCAGTCACACACAGATATTCTGTCCTAGTGCTGCTGACCTTCATTCCTCTCCTCTCTAGAGCATATTCCTCTTCAGGGTTCCCAAAAGCTGTAGCCTACTCTTAATACAGATCACAATGTCATCTGCAAACAGCATAGTCAACGGGGAATCCCGTATGATCTTGTCTGTCAACCTGTCCATCACCATTGCAGATCAGAAAGGGCTCATAGCCAATCCCTGATGTCATCCCACCTCCACCTTTAACACATCCATCAATCCCAATGCAGACCTCAATGCTATCGCACCACCCTTGTACGTATCCTGTACCAATCTTACATATATCCCTTCCACTCATGACTTCATCATACAATACCACAACTCCTGTCTAGACACCCTATTACTATGCTTTCTATAAGTCCAGAGAGACACTGCACAACTCCTGATCTTCCCTGTATTCCACCAGTAACAGACTCAGAGCAAACATCACATTGGTAGTGCCCTTTCCATGCATGAAACCATACTGCTGACAAGTACTCCTCACTTCCCTGCGTAACCTAGTTTTCACTACTTACCCATAACTTCATGCTGTGACTCTGCACATCATCCTCATTCTTAACACCATACCAAAACACTTTCTCTACACTCCTAATGCAACCTCACACATCTGAAGATATCAGTAAACAGTCTGGCTAACACACCACTGCCATTTCTCCTAAACAACCCCATGCTTCCACAGGTGTGTAATGTGGACCAACAGGCTTGCCAGTATTCATCCTCTCCATAGCTATCCTTGCATCCTCATTGTTAAGCCTCTGCACTTCCTGATTCACCATACCCACATCCCACCATACCCACATCATCCAACCTTCTCTGTCTCATTCTCTTCATTCATCAGCCTCTCAAAGTACATTGTTCATGTCAACACACTATCCTTGCTTGTGACTACATATACCTCACTATCCTTTATCACCCTTATCTGCTGCACATCTTTCCTAGCTCAGTGCATCTGTCCAGCCAATTGGTACAATTCCTGTCATCCCTCCTTAGTGTCTAACCTGTCATAGAACACTTCATATGCCTATCCTCAGCATTTGCCACCTCTCTCTCTTTGCCATGCACATCATATCTTCATACTCTGACAATCCCACTCCTTCTTACCCAACCTCAGTCTCTGTATACTGTCTTATTCTTCCTCAGTCTGCCAACAGGTGTCCTTGTACTGCTTTCTCCATCCACATGTCACCACAAGCACCCATCTAGCTGTCTCCCTTACCATCTCTGCTGTACTTAACCAGATATTTTAGATTGTCACTGCCATCCAGTGCCTATCTCAACTTTTCCCTGAACTCCAGCTCGCAAGAACACTTTTCCAATTCACACCATTTGATCCTTGGTGCTGCCCTCACACTCCTCCTCATCTCGATCACCAACATGATCTCACATACCAACATTCTCTGCTGCCTAAATACACTTTGCCCTGTCACTACTTTACAGTCTCCAATTTCCTTCAAACTGGCCCTCCTACATTGGATATAGTCCACCTGTGTGCATCTTACTCCACTCTTGTATATCATCCTATGTTCCTCTCTCGTGTTATAGTGCGTATTCACCACAGCCATGTCCCTTTTGCAAAATCCATGACCATCTCACCGTCTGTACTCCTTTTAACACCATACATACCCATGAATTCCCAATCCTCTCTGTTCCCTTTACTAACATGCCCATTGACATCTGCTGCAATGACCAGTCTGTCACCCTTGGGTACAGGCATCACCATGTCATCCAAATGACGTCACATTTCTCTTTCTCATCTATTACACAACCAACTTGCATAGCATATGCACTAGCAACAGTCATCATTATACCATCAGTTTACAGCTTCAGAAACATCACTCTATCAGACACTAATGTCATCCTCCAAAAATACTCTTGGGATACTGTTCCTACAGCAGTAACCCTACCCCCTTCCACCTTCAGTCCACACCTTGATAGCACAATTGTGACCCACCTACCATACACCCAGCCATGATCCCCTTCCATGTGGTCTCTTGCACACACACAATATATCAACCATCCCTATTGAATGACTCAAGTATGTTACAGCAATATCAAGGCACTGCGACTGATTTTGTCCCATTGCACCCATGTATGTATGGCATCCTACAGATGTCCTGCTGTAACAGGTTGAGAGGGATGACTGTGCAGCAAGAGTGTGACTTTATTTTGCCATACTGACATAGAACAGACATGTATGTGAGGTATTAGCTATGCACATGTCAGTATGAGTAGGTGTATGTGTCCACCTCATGAAAACAGACATGGGATGCAAAATGTCAGTTAAAACAGCTTTACATGTACATGTGTAATCTTATTTACTGTGCACCCAAAAGTGTGACATGTCTACAACTACTGGTTGTTACATTGCCCTGACACAGCCATGGTTAATACAGTAAGCATGATTATCATGACTAAATTGGGGAGATGTCCAACTGTGTTATGACTTTGTGTCTATGCCCACTACAATCGATTGAGCACATACATGGCTATATGGACTCAGCAGTTCCTTACGTGTCATACCTGCCTCCACCAACATCAAGTAATCCCCTTTGCTGGACAGCAGCATTACACAAATGACAGACTCTGTCCCTATAGTGGCTGTACAGGGCAAAGTAGGGGCAGGAACTGACCTGGCATCAAGCCAGCCATTGTCTGAACAGGCATATAGGGTCACAGGTAGATCACTGTAAGGCCAACTATGAGTATAAACTAGAGACATCCAGCAGGGACAATCACAAGGCCATCTTCCCATATGTCTGCAGTCCTGGAGCCAACATAACAACCCAGCCTGTAATGGTGGCCAATCAGATCAAATACACACAACACAGCTACAAGCAACTTGTTGCCGACAGGGTTGGGCAAACATTGCTCCCACTAGCTCAGCATCACTATAGGTGGAATGTACTGCACGCACATCCCTCCCTTCATCACCAGTGAGTGGGTACATATTGCCTACTGAAAGGCAACAAATTTAAGTATCCATGGGACATCACATCATCCCTGTCTGCATCCTACATGAACTCAGGCATGTGCTTCCAGGTGCATTACACACTGTAGTCGCACCACACTGCAGAACCATCCACACACCATCCACATGGAAGATGGCTAATGTCATCCATTTACATAGACCTGAATGAGGAATGACAGATTATGCAAACAACTTGTCCTCACTGCGGGCAATATGACTCATCTGGACCAGGAGTGCAATGCAAGCTGATACTGTGCTGATGGATTACAGGGGTATGCTGTGGTTGTGAGTGGTGGCTATTGGTATGGTTGTGAGTGTTGGCTACTGATATTCAAGGTACATTTGCAGGTACTGGAGATACTGTTGCCAAATGTATGGGGTCCTGTGATGTGTTTCCCTGTCAGTGTTTACCAGGTTCAATGTCGCATCACTGGTGGGAAATCTTTTCACCAGAGAAATGCAACCTGATAATGGAAGCCATAATACAGAACCACACAGTACTGTTGGGCCAAAGCCAGCAACATCTGTGGGAGAGGACCACCCTGTGAGATGACCTTGTCCACTAGGTAAATTAGGTGGGCCTGCACACACGTACATATGAGAAGGTGCAACATCATGCCACCAAACTCATATGCCATGCCTGACAAAGGGCTGCTGCCATGGCCAGGGACCCCACAACCACAGGTGGGAGTCCAGACATGCAGCCCTCACTGACACCAAATGAGGAGCTCCTTGCCAAGCTTGGTACACCCATCACAGTACAACACCAGGGTACAAAGCCCCACTTGCTGGAGGTGGGTGGCACACACACAATGGACAAGCATCATGCAGGTAAGGTCCCAGTGGGGATTAGTAGACTAATGTATGAGATATACTTGTGTCTGTAGGGTATCTACATGCATGTGCCAGGTCTGATTGCAGTTGTGGATGGGGATTTCTAATGCACAGAAGTGTAAATCTATGGTGAAGGACAGCAAATTGTGTAGTATTGGATGTTGTACTGTAAATGTGCAGACATGCTGCATCCATCCTTTTCCAAGGGCACATGTGAGTCTGCTGACAATACCTCTCTCCCACAACTACATAGGTCACTCTAGTCTGCATATGGGACAGCAGCGTGGATCTTGTGGGTATGGAATTGTTCAGTTGTGCTTTGGCAATGCCCCAGGCATGTGGGGAGGGTATGCAAGTTGCCACACACACAACTATGACTAATAGCCATATTGCTTTATGTGCAAGTTCACTTGTGGTGGGGTTAATTGTATTGCATCACAGTGGTTACCTCAGGGATGTATCTGAAAAGAATGTAACATTCCTTTAGCATACCTCACAACCTGTCAGAGCAAGACATCTGGACAGACACTAGCAAAATGTGTTGGGCAAACAGACTAAGGTAGGGACATGTGTGAAACATTACTGCTCTACACTGGATATAAAATGTATACACACACCCATTAAGATGTATTTGTTTCTAACGTTTACTGACTGAGACCACAATATGTCAGTCCACACCTTTCCCAACCTTTCATGTGACCCATGTCATGAACAATTCACTTGTAAAGCCAAGCATGTGGACTCATGTATTGCACATACAAGCCTGGACAAATGTGAGGGTAGCAGATGTATCAGTATGCTGTTTCAGTCAGGTATGATACCTGATGCTGCCATATGTGTCATTACACTCACAACTATATCACATACATGGGCATTGTTAAGGCAGACAGAGCACTAATAGGTTCTAAACATCTGGATATTCCAAACACGTCTGTACAGAGGACTGGTATGGCCTGTACAAGTTTTCACATGCTGCATGTGAGACAGATACCATTACCACACTATATAAAGTAATGGCATCAGGAGGTGGTCACCTACCATGTATGGTACACACATCAAAATGGTATTAGCCACACAAGATATGACACACACACATCAGTATTCAGATTAGAATTCCTATCTATCTATTTATGTGTACTATAGTGTTACGCAGTTATTAGATGTGCCATGGAGCTTACACAATTTCCCCTCCTCCAAAAGTACTTATAAGGTGAATGGCATCAACAGGACTACTAAATTTGGATGAGTATGGTGTTAATGCAACTCAAAATGGCATAATCTTCACAATACATCATTCTCCCACAAATACAAATATTTGCCAGTAATGAGGTTAGAACTCCTGCCTATCTAGTTATTTGTATCATGGTATTACACAGCTAGCAGATACACCACACAGCTTACACAATCTCACCTTCTCCAAAGGTACTTCTAAGGTGATATGCAGTTAGCAGATGCACCATGCAGCTTACACAATCTCACCTTCTCCAAAGGTGCTTCTAAGGTGAATGACAGCAGCAGTAGTAAAGTAGGGAGGGGGAAGTGTAATGGGTGGAACACAAATCAAAATGGTATAGGACACAGAGTATCTGATTCACACACTCACACACACACACACACACACACACACACACACACACACACACACACACACACACACACACACACACACACACTTGCCAATATTGGGATCAGAACTCCTGCCTATCTATTTATTTTTACTATAGTGTTATGTAGTTATAAGATGCACCATAGAGCTTATACAACTTCACCTACTCCAAAGGTACTTCTAAGGTGAATGACATCAACATGACTTCTAAATTGGAGTGAAGGGAATGTAAAGGGTGGTACACAAGTCAAAAATGGTATAACCCACACACTAGATGATTCTGTCACACACCCCCACACACACTTGCCAGTATTGAGATGAGAACTCCTGTCTATCTAGTTATGTCTACTATAGTGTTACACAGTTATCATACATGCCACGGAGCATATACAATTTCACCTACTCCAAAAGTATTTCTAAGGTGAATGACATCAACAGGACTTATAAATTGGAGTGAGGGGAAGTGTAAATGGTGGTACACAAGTCAAAAATGGTATAACCCACACAGTACATGATTCTATCACACACACACACACACACACACACACACACACACACACACACACACACACACACACACACACACACACAAACACACAGTTGCCAGTATTGGGATGAGAACTCCTGCCTATCTAGTTATATCTACTACAGTGTTACGCAGTTACTGCATGCGCTACAGAGCTTACTGGGCTTACAACTGGCCAAAGGTGCTGATAACTGCACAGCTGCGGTAAAGTATTACAGGAGGCAGGAAGTCTGCCTTCAGTTTTTACTACACATCTTGCTAGTTCTTTCTGTCTTGCATTTCAAATAGCATTATAGATTTGCACTTCTACAGGTTATTGTATCAATAAGTGTATCACACCTGGGAGCCATCAGCAGTACTCGTTCATCATGGAATTAGCACCAGTACTTACTACTTATGACCACCCCTTCTGGCATGATTGAAGTGCTGTTTTCTGTGCTTTCACCCATTAACCTGGTGCACTTGTCCATTCTGAGGCACTGTTGCAACTGCCTCATGTACACAGACAACCCTCTCCTCTAAACTCCAAACACTCAGACCAGTGAGAGTTACCCCTGTATCACCAAATGTGGAAATATGCACTCTCCAGCAAAGACTGGACTAGCTGGTCAAGAGGATGAGTTCAACACCTACACCACACCATGTGGACCACATAGCTCACCACAACACCAACTATGACAGCCCTGACATACACTGAAAAGCCACACACCCACTTTCACAGAGGCACTCAATGGACATTTACACAAACAGCATAGACCAGCAAGACAGACACCCACTCAGACACCATGACAAAGCACATGCCAAAGGACACCCGTCACCTACACAGTGTGCCCCTCAACCTAAGTTCCTAAGGCTGACCAACTTGCACAATACAGTTTTCATTGGTGACTCAGTACTGCAGCATACAGACGTCCCATTCACTATGTTGATTATGGAGAACGTAACAGCCAAGTGTGGAAATATGCACTCTCCAGCAAAGACTGGACTCCAACACATGACACACCCAGTCAGGCCACTCTACAACAGGTACAAGTATCACTATGTCATTATCCATGTGGGTGTGAATGACCTGAGACACCTCCCTGGGCTACATGACAAGAGACATGGTTAAACACTCAGATTATGTGGTCCATGCAGGTGTAACAGTAGCCCTGATCAGTATACTACCATCACCCAGAATGATGCTGCAGTGCTATCAACAGATAATTGACTGCAACATTGGCTTACATGTTGTGTGTCATTCTCAGGGGATCCAGTATCCCTCTGCTTGGGATAACATGATTGACAGACCTCAATACCTTGCCAGAGATGTACTACATCTGTCATCCCTGGGTTTCCAGGTACAGAGTAAGTTCCTTGCCAGCCCTATGGTGCCTTATTAGACAGTGCTCCAAATCAAATTACCACCGTAACAGCTAGACAAGTGGGAAATTTGAGAGTCGTGCTGCTTAACAGTAGATATCTAACTGTCAAGATGCAGTAACTCAAAGCACTCCGCAGAGTGGAGAAGATTGACAGTTGTGATGTAACAGAGAGGTGGTTCACAGCAGCAGATAGCAGCCCTGCACTAACAGGCTATAGCACATTCCACAACTGTTAGCACCAAAACATGGACTACACCTCCACAGCTGGTGTTGTCTCCATATCCATAATGGATATGCACAGCTCCAGACTAGTATCCCAGCATAATGCACTGGAGGTACTTCCTGTAAAACTGACTTTGGGGAATAGTGCATTCCACACCATAGCCTGCATCAGTCCCCAGCTATGTCCCTAGACTGTCAATGCATATTCCTCAACACCCTGGCATCTATGAAAGTCCAACCCAAGAGTGACATAGTAGGAGACTTCAACTACCCCTCCATCACCTGGGGAAAGTAGTCAAGCACCAGCACACTGGCCCAACGCTTCATGAAATTCATCAGTTCCAATGGCCTGGACCAGCTCATACTGACCCCCAGTAGAGGATGCAATAACCTTGACCTGTATTGATTACTTATATGTGGGACTGTTGCTCGACCACAGTTGTGAATCCCTACCTGGTCAGATCCAAACATGATGTAATCAACATGGATCCCAACATCTCACCCACACCCCCAAGAAAGGTAACCACCTTGCAAAACCTCTCCAATGCTAACATTGCAGTCATAAAAACAGGGGTGGATGACTTCACTGCACCCATGCCAATGGGAAATAGCTGCATGACTGTCGCATCATATACATATGCACTGCACAAACATGTACATGGATGTATGGTACTAGCCATAGCCAACAGAATACAGACACTGTCCTCCAAACACTGGAAGCCATTGTGATGGTCCCCTGGCATTACTAAAGTGTACAACAGCATGAGGACACTGCTGCAGAAAATGGTGGTGTCCCAAGATTGGTAAACCATCTTATTAGCCTCAAGCACAACATGGGATCCCTCATGGAATCACCTCACCTATAGACAGCTATGAAGGCAGATTTGCAGCAGACACCGATGACAATCACAAAAGTCTTTGATAGTTATATCAACAACCTCCACAGCAATAACCCAAGTGCTGTGAGTTACTGCACAATGCTGATTCCTATCCTGACACAACAGATATTGGCTACAGTCTTGACAACACAATGAATGCCTCCTCGAAGTAGTATACAACAGTCCAGATGTAACAATCACACAAATAATCCCCAGAGCATAATATAGTAGAAGAAATAATTCCACTGAGGTAATAATTCAAAGTTTAATAAAACTCTCATATTTACGACAAACAATTAAATAAAGTGATTGAGTGCTTTCATCTCCCTTCTGAAGACTTCATTAGAATCAGCCACAATGGAGCCAGCAGTTGAGAGGGTGTACTGTCGCTGTGTCATTCATTTTTGGATGCCAGCTTTGCCCCTCTCTCCTCCACAAGGGGACAAACAATGTCAGATGAATGCCAGACACCCAGCATTACTGCAGGCCAGTAAGACCTGCATTGTCCACAGGCAAGGATAAAGCTTTTATGGGACAACAATATATCCATGGCTGTGTTCTACATGACATACAAGGAGACCTGGCACCACATCTTTGTGCCCTGGTCAGTCACAGCCTCACCTCAGGGTTTGTCCTTCCAAAATGGCACACTGCTACAGTCATCCATCTCCATAAAGGGGATGGATCTATAGACCCTGGGGATTATTGGGCCCTTAGCCTGACAAGTCCACTATGTATGGGTATGGACGCATCATCAGGGGCCTGATTGACCAAGATATGGGTGATCTCCTAACTCTGGACCTCACACAGTTTGGCTTTGTGAATGGCAGATTATGCCTGCTCAACCTGGTTGATATCTTTCAGTGAGTCACCAGGGCTGTGTATGACAGTAAGGCACTGCTTACAGCCTACCTCAATCTGGCCAAGGCTTCTGATACCATTCCTCAGTCAAGGATTATTGGTAAAGCCAACAAACTAGGCATCAACCCCTATATCAGTGGGTGGTTTGCAAATTGGTTCACAGAACACAGTGTGACAGTGGCAAACTCCAAGTCCGACTGGCAAGCAGTTATGAGTGGGGTCCCACCGGGATCAGTACTGGATAGTGTCCTGTCCAGCATCTACTTCTCAGGAGTCCAGCCTAACACAGAGGAACTCTGGTTGACCAGGTTCACAGAGGACTGTAAGCTGGGAGCTATCATGAAATCCACAAGTGATGCAGACATCCTACAGAAAGACCTGTCTACTATTCCCTCATTGGACCACTCCCCAAGTATTATGGCTCATTTGCCATGTACCTCACTAGACACCTGTACAGCTGGAGAAGTCGCAGAAGCACCTCACTAAAGGGTTCTTAGGCATTAAACACACATCCTACACAGACAGACTCAGCAGACCCAAGCTATTCTCTGTGTCATATTACCTAATTAGCAGCTATCTGTGCTTCACATACAAAGCCATGTCAGATCCAGCTGGTTTAGAAATGCTACATATAAATCCATCCACACCACACACTGTAGAGACCTCTACCTCAGTACCACACTCACCACAACATCCTGGTGGAACAGGTCCCTCACCAAGAGACTGCACATGCCATGGAATATACTTCCCATACATGTCATGCAGAGCACCTAGCTGACCCTGTTCCAGAGAAATCTTGAGTGGATGGGTAATAGTTTAACCCAAGGATCACTGAAGTGGCTATACCTGATACAGGCACTGGGACATAACATTGGGTGGCACAATGGCAGGGCCCTTCTATGTGCTAGGCTTGTTAAAGCTCCTGGGCCATTACCTACTACACACTTGTAAACCTATAAAGGGAATGACATCAGCAGGACTGATAAAGTGGTGCAGTGGGTGTTATAACTTACCAAAATACTTTGTTTTACAAACAGACACTTGCCAGATGGGAGAATAGAATCCCTACCTAACTAGTGATTTGTACATTAGTGGTACACAGTTTCCACGTGCACTACAGAGCTTACTGGGCTGAGAATTGGCCAAAGGTGCTGATATGGGGAATGACATCAACAGGACTGATAAAGTAGGGCAATGGACGGGAAACATTTCAAAATACTTTTTACAAATATAAATACCCACACACACATTTGCTTGATACAAGAGTAGAACCCCTGTCAAACTAATCATTTGTACTACAGTGTTAAGCATTTACCACATGCACTACTGAGCTTAGAGGGCTGACAGCTGGCCAAGGTTGCTGATAAGGGACTGACATCATCTGTACTGCTAAGGTGGGGAACTGTGAAGTGTCAAGGGTGGGACTGGCATAAAACTATTTCACCTACGAACAAGCACACAACTTCCTCAGTCTTGCACAGACAACTGTCGCACACACACTTCTATATTTGCCTGGACTGAGATTAGAACTCTTACCTAACTAGTTATTTGTACTATCGTGTTATGCAGTTATCACATGCACCACAGAGTTTATGGGGCTGAGGCCTGACGGAAGGCACTTCTAAGATGACTGATATCTGCAGTACTGCTAAAGTAAGGAAAGGGGAGGTGTACTGGGTTTGGAAGGACCCAAAATCTTTTACTTCTGAACACACACACACTTTTACATTGGCCAAGAATGAGATTAGAACTCCTACCTAACTAGTTATTTGTACTATCATGTTATGCAGTTTTCACATGCACTGCAGCACTTATGGGGCTGAGGCCTGACAGAAGGTACTTCTTAAATAAAAGTAGAGAAAGGGGAGATGTACAGGGTTTGAATGGAACCAAAGGCTTTTAGTCATGAACACACATGCACTCATGCACTTTTACATTTGCCAGGACTGAGATTAGAACTTCCACCTAACTAGTTATTTATACTATCATGTTATGCAGTTATTACATGCACCACAAAGTTTAGTGGGTTGAGATCTGACAGAAGGCACTTCTAAGATGACTGACATCTGCAGGACTGCTAAAGTAGGGAAAGAGGAGGTGCACTGGGTTTGAATGGACCCAAAAGCTTTTAGTTTTGAACACATACACATTTTTACATTTGCTTGGACTGAGATTAGAGCTCCTACCTAACTAGTTATTTGTATGATCATGTTATGCAGTTTTCACACACGCCACAGAGCTTATGGGCTGGGCCTATAAAAAGTGACTTCTATGGTGACAGACATCTTCAGGACTGCTAACCTGGGCAATGGAAAGTGCATTGGGTGTTGAAGGCCTGTTCATTCCTAGATCCTACTGACATTTCTCTAAGTGTATAAGCATGCCCAGTGTGTCCTTCTATAGTACATGTGTTACAGCATTCCAGGGATTGTTGTACTCCAGTCTGGTTTGTTTTGTGCTATGGCCATACCTCTCAGCCTGTTGGTGCAGGATATCTGGAGATAGCCTATCAAAGTGTGGGGACAATGGGCCATACAATGATTCTGACAATTTCTCTCAGTAATGTATGGGTTGCAAGGGTTACAGGGCTGATTTTAGCAGACATCTGTCATATATGCCATTTGACACTGTAAAGTACTGCTTCAGTACCTGGTGACATACCTACTCAGATCATCACAATGATTTACCAGAGGAATACGGGATGGTTGATACACACACAAGGTTTATGGGCCAAATGCTACTATCCAGCCTGTTGAGTGGTGTGCCTACAAGCAATTGATTGCTGGTGCTGTGGAAATGGTCCAGCACCTTGGTGATATATTACAATGGTGGAATCTCTGTGCATTTATGTTCTGGCCTGGTCTGATTTCCAATCCACAGTTGGGTAATATAGGTCAGACAGGATCAGGGTGACAGACTCCAGATAGAGTTGTAGGGGATAGGATATGTTGGGGTGTGTATCTTGAGCAGATATGTTTGCCTATAGCTACCAGTACTTTGCATTGGGCTCTGATCAATGGTTGACTGCACTTGGAGGGTCTTGTGTGTGCCAGACTGTTTGACCAGCCTGGAGGTGTGTGTTTGTCACATATATATGTATGTATGGGCCACCTCATCTTGCTTGGATGGCCACATGTTGGGGTCAGGATGTTGCACAGGTTGAGTGATCAGGGAAGGGTGTGTTACTCCCCATGGCTGTGGCCCAGGGTTCTGTGGGTGCAAACATGTCACCATCTTCCAGGGTTAGGCTTGCCTGCAGTGAGAACATTCCCATGTTTAAACTCCTAGCCTTACCTGTCAACTGTGCAGAGTATCACAGAATGTCTACATCCATGACTCGTATATCTTGTTGGTTATCCAAACAAGTGTGGTTTTCCAGAAAAAGTGTTTTGCAAGTCACTCAGGGTTGAAGTCAGGTATTACTGACAGTTGACTGCAGTTTCAGACTTTGTACCCATCAGACATTCCATGCTACTACAAATCATTCCATCAACTTTATAACATTATTAGAGCAGTATTTCACAGGTGTCCTTCTCTTTGGACCCTCATCACCCCATTATTCATGATTTTGTCCCAATTTTTGGCTCCCTGAGGCTGACAGGTTTGCTCCTAGCAGTTGTCCGCATGGCCTGAATTTACATTTTGTGGACTGTGTTATGTCGGCGTTATGGACCCCATGATACTCCCTAAAGGACACTGTGGGTGAGGCATAGGCATTTGCCAGAGGCCTGTAGGCCAGGTGTGACAGATGCAGGCCATTTGTAGCACAGCAGTGTATTCTGATGATCATATGTTCGCAGGCTGCCGGCAGGAGACACCCCTGGGATGGTACCAGTAAGTTGACTGTGGGTGTTACTGACAACTGCTTTCTGTTACTATTGCTCCATTGGTCTGGGTAACAACTGGATGTTGCTTAAGTCTAGGAACATGTTACTGCATTTCTATGGGACTATGGGGGTGTGACACGACTGTACACAATACACATCTGCACAAACTGTGCTGATATTTGCTTAACATTTTGGTCCCATGTAGCATAGTGGTGTGCCCTATCTTTCAGACTATAAGCATAACAGTATCAACCACAGGTCAGATTGTTCTGCCATAGACATTTGTAGTTTCAGACTTCTTACCTTTCAAAGCCATACTGCCACTGCCAGACATGCTGTGATATCATTGTGTAAAAGTCTGTGGGTAGGGATTTCATGGATGTCACCATGTGGGGGCCTTTGCCAGGAATTTCTGTATGGTTGTCTACAGCTAATCTGCTGTGTGGGGTTGGTGGTGGGTATGTGACCCCCACTTTGACATCCATGCATGTGACCTATGACCCCCACAGTTATTTGGCTCACCACATATACTGCAGTGGTATTTGTCAACTAGGGTGGTACTGCATGGTGTGGATAGGGCAGTACTGGGGATACACATCCTGCTGTCCCACAGAGCGGTCAGTTGTTTGCGGCTATCCCAGTTAGCCACCCCATTCCCTTACATGCTTGATCAATACCATAGATATGCTATCAGAATATTCCACCCTGTTATTTTAATTTGTTACAGAGACTGGCTTACCTTGTCCCTGCAGCTGTTGTGAGGGTGGTGCTTGAGGCTGACTATGTTGGATGCACACAATACACTGCCTATACATGGTCAGGTAGTTGTGGTGTGATGTTTGGCATTCATTTTACTGTGTGTGAGAGTCAGAAAGAGAGAGAGAGATCAGTCCCTGGGGTCCTACAGTGTCAATGTATGTGCTATGAGCTGCCTCTTTGCCAAGGCCAGGGCATACTGGGCACTCATCCATATGCCTACAGGATCAGGATGTTCCTCCTCCGAGACCCTCTGTGCCTGTGGAGGCCTTGGCAATGGTGGGGGGGGGCTGTGTGTGCAGCTGTTTACGCAAGATCATATCGTGTAGCATGGCACATACTATGACCATGTGTGCACATGTGGTTGTAGAGTACTGCAAGGCTCCACCGGATATGTCAAGGCAGTGGAACCGTGACTTGAGCATCCCAAACACACAATCTATAATGATCCTGGTTTGTGCATGTGCCTCATTATGGCATTCTAGTGTGGGTGTGTGTGTGTGCATTTCTGATGGGTGTCATCATCCACGGCTCCAGTGCCTAGCCAGCATCCCCCACTAAATAGCCATACAGGATGTCCCCCCCCAGCAAACCACTGATACAGCTGTGAGGAATGCCAGATGTGGGAGTTGTGGTAGCTTCTAAGGCAGCCAGCACACACATTGATGATAATGCCTTGGGCATCACACACAAACTGGCAGTTGATGGAGTGGAACTGCTTGCATATTTTGTAGACCCTATTCCAGTCACCAGGTGGTGGATGTGGATGTGCATGCAGTCTATGGCACCCAGTACCTCAAGGTAGTCCGCTACATGGTGAAAGAGATGCATATTGCGTGTCCTCCCCTCAAGGGCGGTGGGGAATTTAATGTGCTCCTCGGCATGTGGTCGCATGGCATCCAGGAACTGGTGGAGTATCCTGGATGCAGATGACTGTGAGACCCCCATGATATCCTCAGTTGGTCTTTGGAAAGTACCTGTAGCTAGTATTCTTAGTACTATACATACCTTGGCATCCACTGGAATGGATATCCATCTGTTTGTTCTGGATGCGAGGTGAGGCCAGTACAGCTCCACAATTTGCTGCAGCATGTCCCTTCCACCATGTAGTGCTCTACTATCTCCAGATCATGCAGCCCCTGGTAGGTTACCCTGGGCCTGAACATTCTTCTCCTTTTCCTCATAAGTCTGGGGCGGTTATCAGCATTGTCCTCTTCACCACCCTCAGCCTCTTGCACATACTGTTGTATGAGAGTGACAGTGACCCCTAACATTTTGTTAGTTTTGTCAGGTAAAATTTCCCTGTCTGTGTACACCAGTGGTATAGAGTTTGTGGGAAAACGAGACTGAAAGGTGTTTGCATAGTTTATAGTGGTGTGCTGCAGATGCTGCCTGTGTGATTGACTGAGTATGATACATTCCACCTCCCAGCTCTATTACTTGTATTTGAGTACCTCTATTCTGCTATTTCCTTTTTTTTTTTTCTTGTTCCACATGCCATTTCCTGTATTTTTTTTATTTTTGTGGTTTAAATCCTGGTACATGCCATGCACACCTGTTTAGGCAAGGTAAATAAGGTTATAAAGCCTCGGACACACCCCATTGCTTACATATACACAGTGCTGCCGTTTCCTGTGTTTTTTTTTTTTTTTTTTTTAAGTCCTAGTGCATGCAGCACAAACTCGTTTAGCTAAATTAAATATGTTTTAGCAGAAATATTCCTTCCTGGATGCAAACATGCTCTTCATTTCATGGTATAAGATATTACAGCCTCAGACTGCTTAGCTTGTGCTTAGCTTAGTGCAAACCTGGCCAACAAAGCTCCAATGTGCTCACAGTAAGCATAGCACACCCCTTTTTTATGTTAGTTGCTCCTTCTGCCTACACGATCCTGTTCTAGCACCTACATGGTTAGATGCACGTTTTGGACTTAGAATATTTTGTGATTCAGTAAACTTTCCCTCATTTGCATACCCCACTGCCTTAGCCCATAGGTATTACACTGACACGGAGCCTTTCCCCTTGACAACCAGTGTCCTCTGGTATTGTTTTGATTCTGCATACCATAGACTATAATGGCAAAATGCAGATTTTCTTTAAACTTGGGTTTTCAGATTTTTTTTTTGTTTGTTTTTGGCACTGTCTTGTTTGCCTGCCGCTGCTCTATGCTTAAACTGCCGAGATCGGTCACACAAAAAAGTTATTTTATATTAAAATTAAACATTTATTCATGCCAATGGCCATATATTTGGCCATTGACATGCCTAGAGATGTGAATACCTGCTTTTATTTGTGCTGTCATGCCTCCGTTTTCTTTTTTTTTTGCAGAAATGTGTTCATTTAGTAACTGAACACATTTCTGCACTGACACTGTTCCTGCACAGAAACCTGGCAGCTTCCTGGATCACTAATTCACCTCATTTGCATAGTTTTCACCAGACAATGAAGTGATTAGAATGCCGCATGTTCTTCCATGCAGAAACATTATAGACAGACTCGTGCATGTCAGATCAGCTGTTTGCTGAATCCTTCGGCGGCCGAACTTTTAGCATTTGTGAATGGTGGAAAATAGAGGACCTGAAACATAGTTCTTGTTGTGGAAACATATACCTTCTGAGACCGTCTGAAACAATGGGTGGCTGATATCTGAGAGAAGGTAAAGTAGGTATTTCTTAGGGAAAAAAATAGTACTGACACAATCAAACATTTTTTTAATTTTTACCAACCTGTACTAACAGAAGAAGACCGAAACATATGACTGGTAAACTTATGTATGTAAATGTATATAGCTTATTAAACAAATTCTTGAATTTTCAGTACTATGTTATAATTACAATTAAGACATCTTAGCTTTGACAGCATAATGACAGTTCAAGGATTTAATATTGACTGGACACAAAAAATACTTATTACATACTAAAAATACTTACAATATGATAGGAGAGGCTGAGATGTAGTTTTATTTGCATGTGATATGTTAATATCAAGGTTAATTCTTTCTGATCCCAATCACAAGATTACAATGATTGAGTTTTTCAGTGACTTGGGTGCTTCTGCACTAAACATCATGTGCTGATACAAAAGTCCAAAACCTTGTACCATCAATCAAGTTGAATTTATAGACAGTCTAGACAAAATTTTACAAACAAAAACAACTTGATAGTTTTAAGAGATTTCAATTATCCAAATGGTGCTTTTGTTTCAGCTTTTAAGAAGAATGCTCTTGATTTGTTTAGCATGAGGAGTTATACTCATCTGGAGAATTTTCCAGCAAGAGGAAATAACACTCTGCACTTGAAACATATTCTAGACAAGGATATTCAAAATAAGTAAGTCAAATCCACTGGTTAACTTGGATCATGTGAGTATCTGCTTTTCTGCTCAATTTGATCTAGTTACTACTCAAGATTAAAATATAAAGTATGTGCTAAAATATTAAATAGTGATATTGCTTCAGAAATCAACTCATTACTTGAAAGAACAAATAGCATTTCTGATGTGCCTCAGTGTTGGGCATCCTTAGAAAGATTTCCTTCAACCTTTTGACAGATGAACGTAATAAATTGAAAAGGGGCAACTTAACTCCTTCATGGTAGAAGAAAAAACATGACAAGCTATTAAAATACAAATAAAAAAATGCCATATAAATAGTTTAACACATCACCAGCTAAGAGAGATTACAATGCTGCATGCAAAAAAAAAAAAAAAACAATTAAACTACCATTCAAAAAGCTAAGGCGTGTTATAAGAATCAATTATGCCTACTTTGTAAAAGCAAATAGATATTTTCTTATTTGAACAAAATAAACGGAAAAAATCTCAAAGATGTAGAATCAATTTATTACAACAGCTTCTTACATGACAACATTGACCTGGAAAAGATATGTGCTGAGCAGTTCTTAAATATTTACTCTAACTCAGCACCTGAGAAATTTCAGCCTTATATAATTGCCGTAACATCAAATGTCCTTGTAGATGTCAGCAAAAAAATAGTCATAGAATTGTTAGATAAAAGAAAAATAACCCTGGCTTAGACAATATAGCATTTTGCATTCTGATTAAAAGCAATAGTTTAATTTTACCTTGTTTAACATTAATAAATTATTGTCAAAAGATTTTATTCAACCACCATAAAAAATAGCCAGTGTTATCCCCATTCAAAAGGGTGGTGCCATTAACTACAGACTATTACAGCAACTCCCTTTTTAAGTAAAACATTTGACGGGCATATTCCTTCTGTATTGCAATATAAATGCAATATTGGTCCATTAGTTGATCTGACTTAACATGGCTTTGGCAGTTACAGATCTGCTTTCACTAATTTAACTTCTATGAACCAGTTAGCATAATTATGAACCTAGGCCTATGTGCATGTGTCATTTATTTATTTTATTTATTCTTTTTTGAGTAGTCTAGTCCAACTTGGCTAGTAGCCTCCTTCAAGGGATACCTGAGGTAGCATTTATATTCTTTCTAGGATAAATATAGCCAGGGCATCACATGGAATACCCCCTACTCATAGCTTTGGAGCTTGCAAGTGTCCGCACACATCCCATTCCTAGGTCAGTGGCCTGTGGGAGGATAGTGTTTGAGAAAGAGAGTTTAGAAGAAGTGTGGAGTGCTGAAATAGAAAGAGAAATTTGCAAAGAGTTAGAGGATTAGGAAACAGCTTTCTAGCTTCAGTTGTTCACAGAGACAGAGAAGGAGGATTCTGTACTGAGTGGATGTGTTGCTACAACTCTTATGGAATGATGTGCTACATGAACTGATTGTGCACAATGGGACCGAAAATGGTGTGGATGTATCTTGGGAGCACAGTATGAAAAATTCCAGATGGAAGAAGCAGAAATACTTTTAAAGAGTGTTACAGAAAAGGGCAAACAACTGTATACAGAGACTGCTGCAGAAGGGCTCGTAGTGGAAAAGGATAGACAGAAAATATGTGACGATCTGAAAAGGAAACTTGCTGCAAGGACTCAGACAAAGAAAAAAGGAGCTACGTAATATGTATGACATTTGGGACGACATTATGATTCTTTTAGGTGTAAAAGCACAAGAGGTAACAGCATTTGATATAATTAGCAAAGAGATATTTTGTGACATTATAGATGAGACTGCATATGCCTTGGAGAAGTTTTTCTGTGAATATAAAAATAAATGAAATGATGATCCGTTGAATTGATATGTGGTAAAAGCATATAACAAAAACAAAGAAAAATGTTCATGTGCAATTTTGTGCAGAGGTAAAAAAAGACGCTTTGAAAAGACTTTTGAAAGAAAAATAGTTTTTAATGATGTAACAGACACTTCTAAAGTGTATGATAACATGCATTTATGGATTGGTGGATGGGATTGTAATTTCAAGCATGACAAATGTTGAAGGGATTAAGGATATGGTAAAATATTGGGGCAACACAAACTTTTTTTGTGGGAAGGAGTTATTTGACAGGTAACTGAGATAAAAAGAAATGTTTCATATGTAGGGAAATTAGTCATGATGCAGAAATGTGAGGTAAAGTGTTATAAATCCAATCGGGAGGGAATGTATGGATGAATTGTAAAAAAGACAATGTGAATGTGATGGACAGTGAAGAAAAAAGGATAATGATCAAAAGGAAATATAGTAAAGGAAACAGAGGTAGAAGGTAGTATATGAAACGAAGAAATAAAAGAAAAGAGAAATAGAACAGCGCTTTGAAGTAATTGATGGAGAGGATATTAGCTAGAAAATAGTAAAATTAAAAAGACAGGTAAAGAGTTTAAAGGTATAAATATAAAAGATAAAAAGAGAGGAAGTGGATGAAATATGTGTGACACTATAGTGAAAAAATGGAGTAAGAAAAGTAGGGTAAGAATTTAAAAATAAATTCTTTTAAGTTACAAAATGGAAAAGAAAAAAACCTTAGGGCACTTTCAGTAAATGTGATTAGTATTAAGAATATAGTAAGGAGAACTGGAGTTTTAGAATTGTGTATTAAGTGTGATATGGTGTTAGAGGATGTAAGTTTTATGACAAATAAAGGTTGCAAACTGAGAAATTGTGGGGTGGAAGTATAATATAAAATTTATAAAATGAATGTTGTGTATAGTATGGAATTTATGAAATGAACAAAAAACAACAGTGACGATTTTGGATTTAACATTGGTAAGGATGGGAAGGGTAACCATGATGGATGTGAAATGGAAAGAAATTTTATAGGATCATATCATTACATGACAAATGTTGAAGGGATTAAGGATATGGTAAAATATTGGGGCAACACAAACTTTTTTTTGTGGGAAGGAGTTATTTGACAGGTAACTGAGATAAAAAGAAATGTTTCATATGTAGGGAAATTAGTCATGATGCAGAAATGTGAGGTAAAGTGTTATAAATCCAATCGGGAGGGAATGTATGGATGAATTGTAAAAAAGACAATGTGAATGTGATGGACAGTGAAGAAAAAAGGATAATGATCAAAAGGAAATATAGTAAAGGAAATAGAGGTAGAAGGTAGTATATGAAACGAAGAAATAAAAGAAAAGAGAAATAGAACAGCGTTTTGAAGTAATTGATGGAGAGGATATTAGCTAGAAAATAGTAAAATTAAAAAAAGACAGGTAAAGAGTTTAAAGGTATAAATATAAAAGATAAAAAGAGAGGAAGTGGATGAAATATGTGTGACACTATAGTGAAAAAATGGAGTAAGAAAAAGTAGGGTAAGAATTTAAAAATAAATTCTTTTAAGTTACAAAATGGAAAAGAAAAAAACCTTAGGGCACTTTCAGTAAATGTGATTAGTATTAAGAATATAGTAAGGAGAATTGGAGTTTTAGAATTGTGTATTAAGTGTGATATGGTGTTAGAGGATGTAAGTTTTATGACAAATAAAGGTTGCAAACTGAGAAATTGTGGGGTGGAAGTATAATATAAAATTTATAAAATGAATGTTGTGTATAGTATGGAATTTATGAAATGAACATAAAACAACAGTGACGATTTTGGATGTAACATTGGTAAGGATGGGAAGGGTAACCATGATGGATGTGAAATGGAAAGAAATTTTATAGGATCATATCATTACATGCTTATGTCACAATTAAAAATAGGGAGAATTTGTTTAATCAGGAGTTAGATTACATTATATAAACAAGAACATTATTCAGGACAGGAAAGTTTAACTGTGACTTACGGCTAAAATGTAAGAAGAAAGGAAATGATATGACAAAAAAATGGAAGAAGTTATGAAGTATGGTAAGTTAATTGTGTAGGACAGAAGTCAATATACATACTGAAGAGGTGAGACTGGATTGAAAATTGATTATTTTTATATTATCAGAATGGGTGTGTATACCAGAAGGTGAAACGGCTGTAATGGGTTTTTTAGACGGATTAGCAATATGGATAGGGGTGATGGAAAACCAGGAATATTTTAAAATAGGAAAGGGGGTAAAGAGTTTAAATGAAAAAATAAAGAGTGAAAATGTGAAGGGAATAGTACTACAGTTCTGGAAGGATCATATAACTATGAAGAGTTTTTATAACATTTGGTCAGAATGGTGGATTGAATTAAAAAAGCAGTACAAAAATATCTTTTTCCAAACGGAGAATGATGTAAACAAGGAAGAAAAGGAAAATATGGGAATATGTAAAGCTGCATTAGAGAATTTAGAGAACTCATTCTAAACCCAAACAAAACTAAGGTAATAGTCTTCAATAGCAAAAAATCCATTTCAAGCCAGTCCCGTCTCAATTCTCTCCTCAAATGGTACCAGGATAGACCCCACTAACTAACCAAACCAAACTTCTAGGTGTCACAGCTGATGAAAATCTAAAATTTGACAAACATATTTCTCACAATCAAAAAAATTCATATCAAACTTGGCACCCTCTATAGGGCAAAACCTTTCCTAACCCAGAGCGCTAGACATGCCACTGCTCAGTCACATCTGGTCTCATAGGTTCATAAGTGTGTACTAGGCTAATGGCCCTGCAGCCTTTACAAGCCTAGCCCATAGAAGTGCACTGGCATCATGCTGCCCGATGTTAGTTCCCAGTGCCTCTATCAAGTAGAGCCACTGGAGTGATCCCCAGGGTGAACTTTCTATTACCCATCCAGTCATCAAGATTTCTTTTGAAGAAGGGACAACAAGGTGCACTGCTTGACATGTATGGGAAGTCTATTCAAGAGCATGGGCAGTCTCTGTGTAAGAAACCTGTCCCTCCAGCATGTTCTGTTGATTGTGGTAATGAGATTGAGGTCTCCGGAGCCTGTGGTGTGGAGGGATTGGGATTTCTTTGGATGCAGCATTTCTAGCAGAGCTGGGTCAGACACAGCTTTGTAAGTCAAGCAGAAATCACCTCTAATTAGGCGATATGAGACAGAATAGCTAGCGTCTTTTGAGTCTTTCCATTTAGGATGTGTGGTAATGCCTAGGATCCTCTTTGTGAGGTACCTCTGTGGCCTCTCCAGTTGTTGCAGGTGTCTAGTGAGATACATGCCAAATGGGGCAATATACTCAATGATTGGTCTAATGAGGGAAGAGTAGAGAGAGATCATCTCTTTTTTCCTGGATGCAAAACCCTTGGTAATGAGATGTACCACACAGGACTTTCTCACCACAGTGGCAATGTGGAAGTTGAAGGAGAGATTGCTGTCAACCTGTTTCCCCAGATCTCTTATAACGCCCTCTGTGTTCAGTGGGCTCCCATCGATGTGGTAGTTAGTGGGAACTGAGTTTTTACCAAAGGGAATGATGATGCATTTTTTGGCGTGAAGCTTAAGGCCATAGTTTTGACACCAGTCATTGGTCTCAGTGAGGCCTTTCTGCAGGATGTCTGCATCACTTGGGGTGTTAATAATGGCTCCCAGCTTGCAGTCTTCCACTGAACAGGAGAGGCCCCAGGACCAATCCCTGTGGGACTCCAGTTGTGACTGGTTGGCAGTCTAACTTGGAGTTCACTACATTTACACTGTGTGTTCTATCTGTGAGACAGTTTGCAACCCACCTAGTGATATAGGGGTTGATGCCTAGTTTGCTGAGTTTATCAATAATTCCTGAGTGAGGAATGGTATCAAAGGCCTTGGCCAGATCAAGGTAGACTGTATGCACTGTCTTACCTACATCCACAGCCCTGGTGACTGATTCAAAGAAGTCAACCAGGTTGAGCAGGCAAGATCTCCCTTTCACAAAGCCAAACTGCATGGGGTCCAGAGTTTGGAGATTTCCTATATCATTGTTAATCAGGTCCATGATGATGTGCTCCGTAGCTTTACATATCACACTCATCAGGCTAATGGCGTGATAATTCCCAGTGTCTGTAGTCGCTCCCCCTTTATGGAGATGGATGATTGTAGCAGTGCACCATTTGGTAGGGACAAAAACCTGAAGTGAGGCTGTAACTGAACAGGGCACAAAGATGTGGTACCAGTTTACTTTGTAGTTCATGTAGAACACAGCCAGGGATATTATCGTGTCCCATGGAAGCTGTATTCATGGCCTTAGACAATGCAGCTTTACCCTGGGCTGCAGTAATGCTGGGTGCCTTGCATTCTTCCAGTATTGTGATTGGCCCTTTGGGGGGGGTGAGGGGTAAAGCTAGCACTGAATCTGTCAGCTAGTATGTTGGCTCAGTATAGGAGGTACCATTGTGCAGTAATTCAGAGCAAATCTGGGTATTGCCATGGAGGTTCTTGATATAACTATAAAAGGCTTTGTGATTGTTTTTAGTGTCTGCTGCAGTTTTTAGTGTCTGCTGCAATTCTGCATTCATAGCTGGCTTTAGAGGATTTGATGAGGGATCTCAACTTTTTGTTGAGGCTAATAAGGGAGTTTTTCCAGACTTGGGATGTCATCTTTTTCTGAAAGTTTCTTCCTTCTGTTGTAGAGTTTATTAATGGCAGGGGACCACCAGATTGGCTTCCTTTTTTTTTTTGGAGGAGGGCGTCTTGGTTCTATTGGCTATGGCTAGTTCCATGCATTTATGTACATGTTTGTACAGTACATTGGTGTATGATTCGGCAGTTATGCAGCTATTTTCCATTGGCATGTGGTGCTGTGAACCCTCTCTACACTCCTCTATGGCTCTCTCATATTCACAAATCTGCTCAAGTCTGACCTCAGTAACCTAGAATCCTGTTACAACAAAATTGCCAAATATGTCTCCAATCACCTGTATAGGACCCATCATTGTACTGCTCACTTTCAGCTCATCTGGCTCAAATTCCCTAGCCTGTTATCCCTCAACCACCTCACCAAGGCCCACAAAATAATCCACCAACCCAGCAATCTCCCTCTCTTGCTAACCTACTACAACCTAGTTTTAATCTTAGGTCCCTCAGATCATTAGATAAACTAATGCTACATGTGACGCACACTGGCAACCAACATGGCATCTCCCTCTATTCCTACAAAATTGCCAAATTATGAAAAACACTTCCTCAGCCCATTACACAAAACCCTAATTATCAGAAATTCAAAAAACTCTTAAAACTCCACCTCTCCAGTCATTGGTTCTGCTCCTGCTTCTCCAGTCTAATTTCCTCCAGGCTCCATTACTACATTCAACTCCCAATTTTTTCCCATATGTACCTTCTGTACAGGTTGCCACCAATTTCTTAATACCCTACAGGATAAGGGTGCATTTGAACCTATAATCATCTCACCATCCTATTGCATTTGTGTGTCTCATAGGTTCATAGATAGGTACTAGGCTATTGGCCCTAGGGCCAATATAAGCCTAGCCAAAAAGGTACCCTGGCTTTTGCCACCCAAGAAAATTATTTTCCTGTGCCCCTGTCGAGTAGAGCCACAGAAGTGATCCCCAGGATGAATTTCCTATCTCCCATCCAATCATCAAGATTTTTCTTGAAGAGTGCTAATGAGCTTTGTTTGATATAAATAGGTAGTTTGTTCCAGAGTATGGGAAGTCTCTGGGACAGAAATCTATCCCTCCTGCATGTTCTGTTTATTGTGGTAACAAGGTTTAGGTCCCTAGAGCGTGTAGCTTGGAGGGATTGGGATTTCTTTAAGTGAAGCATGTCCAACAGCTCTGGGTTTGACATAGCTTTGTATGTTAGGCAGAGATTGCCACTATGTAGGCAATATGTGATGGAGTAAAACTCAAGTTTTTTGAGCCTGTCTGCGTAGGGCATCTGATTGAGGTAGGCAATCCTCTTTGTGAGGTATTTCTGTGGCCTTTCTAGTTGTTGTAGATGTCTTGTGAGGTACAAACCAAAAGGGGCATTGCACTCTATAATGGGTCTGAGTGACAAGTAGAGGGGAACAATGGCCTCTTTTTTTCCTGGATGAGAAACCTTTTGTGATGAGGTGTGCCATGTAGAAGGATTTCCTGACTACTGTGGCAATGTGATTATCAAAGGAGAGACTACTGTCCACCTGTGTCCCAAGGTCTCTTTTCACAGTTTCGGTGTTAAGTAGACTACCACCTATGTGATAGTTCATGGGTGCGGAGTTTTTATAAAAAGGGATGACAATGCACTTTTTGGCATTGAGCTTGAGGTCATGGTTTTGACACCAGGCATCTGTCTCAGTGAGGACCTTATGTAGGATGTCCACATCATTAGGAGTTGTGATTATGGCTCCTAGTTTGCAGTCATCTGCAAACTTCTTTAGCCAAAGACCTTCTGTGTTAGCCTGTACTTCTGAGAAGTAGATACCAAACAGGAGAGGACCCAGGACTGAACCTCCACTTGTCACTGGTCTGAAGTCGGATTTGGAGTCTATTACTTTCACAGTGTGGGTTCTGTCAGTGAGTCAGTTGGCAACCCATCTTGTGACATAAGGATTTATACCTAGATTAGTGGGTTTTTCTATAATTCCAGAGTGGGTGATGGTGTCAAAAGCCTTGGAGAGCTCTATATAGGCTGTGTGAACCACCTTACCCTCATCTATGGCTTTGGTGACCACTTCAAAGAAGTCTATCAGGTTTAGGAGACATGACCTGCCTTTTACAAACCTGAACTTGGTGGGGTCCAGAGTTTGGAGATTACTAGTGTCATTGTTTATAAGTTCCATGATGATACATTCCATAGCCTTGCAGACCAGGGTCATCAGGCTAATGGGGCAGTAGTTACCATGGTCTGTGGTGGCTCCCATTTGTGGAGTGAGATAACCTTCGTTGTGCACCATTCAGTGGACACAAACCTGAGGTGAGGCTATGATTGAACATGGTACTTAGGTGGGGTGCCAGTTTGTTCTGTAGTTCATGTAGAATACAGCCTGGGATGTTATCAGGTCCCATGGATGCTGTGTTCTTGGCTTTGGAGAGTGTGGTTTTTACCTGTGCAGCCGTGATTACATGAACTTTGTATTCTTCTGGTATAGAGATGGCCCCCTTAGGGGGTGAGAGGGGGGGTAAAGTTAGCACTGAACCTATCTGCCAAAATGTTGGCAATATCAGTTGGTTCCGTATATTTAGTGCCACTGTGCTGTAACTCAGAGCAGATCTGAGTGTTGCCATTGAGATTCCTGACATAGATATAGAATGCTTTGTAGTATCTTTAGAATCGGTGGTGATATTGTTTTCGTAACTAGCTTTGGAGGATCTTATAAAGGATCTCAGCTTGTTACTGAGGCTGACCAGGGAGTTTCTCCAGTCATGGGATTTTACTCTTTTTGCAACAGTTTCTTTCTTCTGTTGTAGAGTTTGTTTATAGCAGGGTACCACCAGACTGGCTTCCTTTTTTTGAAGGAGAGCATCTTGATTCTGTTAGGGAATGCATGATCCATGCACTTGTGTAAGTGCTTATAAAGTGCATTTGTGTAGGATTCAGCAGTTGTACCTCTATTGTCCGTCTGCATGGGTGTCATGATGTTTGCCACTTCTGTCTTAATAAGCATGAAGTTGGCTTTGAAGACATTTTTTATGGTGGTTTCTCTAATGAGGGGTGAGGGCGGGATGTGGATGTCTAGGGTGATTAGCTTGTGCTCGAATCTGATCAATGAGGAATTGACCTCTGGTGTGGAACACCGGTTGCCCATGTTGGTAAGGACCAGGTCTAGGATATTGCTGCCCCTTGTGGGGGTGTGGATAAGATGATCCAAGGTCTCACTGTAATAAATTATCATATATTTTGTTCACTGTTATTTAACTGTACTTCTGTGTTACAGAATTCTCTCAATTTTATTTGCAGATTTTCTACTGTGACTGTAATTGAAGTTGTATTTATTGTATTCTATAATTTTCCATGCTGCTTTTATCCTGCTTAGTATTGTGACTGTATTAGAACTTCATATCTCTAACCCTTTATCTTCTGTAATGTGTCATATATATCACTATGCTTATATAGTTACTTGAGCTTTTCTCCATGGGTCCCCACTGAAAACAGGCTCCTAGCCCAGATGGACATCACTGGGTTAACAAATACAATCAATAAAATAAATAAATGCAACATAACATTATGATAAAGAAAAGCAATATACAAAAAAGTTTCTGTTTAAACAAAAATATTAGTTACAAGGAAAAAGGAAGAAGTGTTTGCATATTTATGTAAAATAATAAAAGAAGACAGTAGTATAATGAGAGAAAAGGAAAACATAAAAGTCAAGATGAAAACATAATCATTTTCATCATAATCATCATCAGCCCCCTTTTTCATATATTTCTACATGGGGTCAGGGTATTATTAACTGTCACTATGTCTCTCGATTCAATGCCACACTCCTGCCTTCTTCAACACTCATGCCCAACTCATAGATCTTCTCTCTCACAATCTACCCACCGCTTTCCTGGAAATCCTTGTTTCTTCTCCTTCCTGTCTGTCTCAAATCTTTTTCACCAGATTGTCTTCTGTTTTTCTGCACACATGTCTGAACCACTGAACCACTGTAGTCTGTTCCCTCTGATTTTTTTCTGCAATTGAAGCTACTTTGGCTTCTGCTCTTATGTCCTCATTTCTTTTTTCATATGCATCACACCACCCTTCACAGGCACTTAATTTCCATCACCTCTAGCTTCCTCATCTGCTCTGCATTTACTGCACAGGTGTCTGTACCATACAATAGTAGTGATTTTTTTGGCATTCTTCTGTCACGAACTACACCTGAGAGTCTGGCAATTGGCTGCAGCCCCTCTGATTCTAGCTTTGACCTCTTCATTCAGACTTCCACTATCCTTTGCTGAAGTTCTTGCTCAGTCTGCTTATAATGTCACCTGACCTGCAAACAGCAGCTTTGTTGATCTGTCACCTCCAACCTGTTTGCTAATGTAATTCATCACCAGTATGAGTAGCAGTGGGCTTAGAGCTGAACCCTGGTGCACACCCTGTCCCACTGGGAACCCTTCTGTGAGACTGAAAACAGTTTGTGCTTGAGTTACTGGTCCTTTCACATAGCCTGCACTAATTCTACTAATATTTCTGGGACTTCAAACTACCATAGTACTGCCCAAATCAGCTTTCTTAGGACATTGTCATGTACTTTCTTCAAGTTGATTGTGGCAACCAGTGGTTTATGCTGTACGTTGATTGCTTCACTTGGGATGACTTTGCAGTCATTGATTCTACTCCAGGGCCCTTTCCTTATTAGGAGGAAGTCTACATGAGTTGCATGTTGGCTGCTCTTGTATGCAATCTTGTGACTGTCTCTCTTTCTTAATCATGTATGGCTTCTTTCTCTTTATTCCTGTTGTCCCATCCATGTGGATCCAGTGAATCCTCATATCCTGTTCTGTTTGTCCCAATATGTGCATTCACGTCACCCATGGCTTTTTAAGGTAAAAAACACTGGATCAAATCATGACTATTGTGTGCAGTATGTGGAAGATATGAATAAAGATAAGAAGGGGAACATGAGAATATAGAAAGTAAAATAACTTTCACATCAAGCTAAGCAAGAATCTGAAAAAGAAATTACAATATGTAAGCTGGATAAGGTACATAGAAAGGTCAATATAGACTCAGTTTCTGGTGCAGATGGGACATGATATTAAATGTATAAAAATGTAAGGGATTGGCAAAGAGAGAATTTTAGAAATGTTTTGAATGAATGGTGAATTGAAGGTTTTTGCCTATGAGGAATTCTGCAGTGGGATATTAAAATATGTATGGCAAAAAGATGAAAGAATGGAAATAAAAAAACTGGAGACATTAAATAATACACATTATAAGATCTTTATGAAGATAATATAGAAGACAATGGAAAGTAGGATGAGAGGTAATAGAAGAAAATATATAAGGCATAAAAGGAAAGGGAAGTTAAGAATTATTAATGCTTGTGAGAGAGACTATGGATGAACTATAAACAGAAGAGTGCATGTTAAACTCATGTTAGGTGATATCAGTAAGGCATTTGATACAATGAACATGATGTGTTATATGAATTGATGGAACAAGATAATCGAAGTAGTAAAATTAGGAAAGTCTGTATGTTAGCATATGGCAATAATAAAGTGAATGGTTGGTTAAGTAAAGAAATAGATGTTAAGTGTGGTTTAACACAAGGATGTCCAATGAGTTGTATATTGTTTGCTTTAGTTATAAATATGTTAGTAAATGTGGTGGTCTTTAAAATGAAAGATGTTAGTTAAGTAATGTGAGGTGAGGTAGTAATTCTGGTAATTTTGATATTATGCAGATGATATAATTATAACTTATTAGAATAAGATGTGGATGAGGACAGTGATGTTCTGTTTGAACAAAATACATATGGCATTAAATAAAAATAAAAGTTAGGGGCTGGGTGAGGTAGTGAAAACAAGTGGTGTGTACTTTCAATGAATGAAAGTCGGTGTTAGGAATAACATTTAGAAATGATGATGTAAGAAAGATACAATGGGAAGATTTGATAAAAGGAATACCTTTTATGGAAAATATATAGAATATCATTTTAAAAAGTTAATTTGATAAGTGTTCTTATTACTCCATGCAAATATGAAAAAGAAGCAATGCAAGTGGTATTCTCATTTACATGACGTTCTAAGTTTAACCTAGTGAAAAGAGGAGGATTGTCTCTGATTAAAAATGGAGGACTGAGATAATAAATTCAGTTGCATATTCTGCTTCCTTGAATTTATACAAAAATGTTAAGCAGGATAAAGGAGGATAATGAAAGGTGGTAATGAAAATGTTTAAATGTAAGTGCAAACAATTTTGGGAACTTATGATGGAAAAAAAAGTGAAAAAAAAGTGTAAAAAGTATAAATTAAATAATGGAAAATTATCAAGAAAAATAATAATGTAGGAAACAGAGATTAAGGATAAAGACAAAGATAGAAGGGTGTGGTATATAAAAGTAATGTTGCAAAATTATTATGTAAATCCTTATCATTGGGAAATTTATCAAAAAAGTAATCAAAGCTATAAAAGTAAGAAATAAATGTACAACAAGAAAATATAATGTCAAGATTTTCTGCAGCGATTGGTAATAAATTAGTTACCAGTAAAAGGTAGTATGCCATATAAATGGAAAAGTAAATTAATGTGTTTATTTTGTGGAGAAAAAGAATCTGCAGAACATGTGTTGGTAAAATATAAAAGTGTGGTGAGATTATGTGAAAAGTTAAGTGAGGAAAATTTTCTTGAAAATATTAAAGAAATAAAAAAGATATGAATGTGATTTTGTATTGGTATTATATGAATTAAAAAAGGAATATGTGAAAAGGGTTTATAAAAATTATTTTTTATGGTTTGAGTTATATGGAATGAAAGATTAAATGAAATAATGTTTAATGGGAAATAGACTTTAGCAGTGATACTCAACAAAAATCAGATTATGGTTAAGGAAAAAAGAGATAGGTGTCAAATATGAACAATAAGATGATAAAAGGGAATGAAAAATAGAAAAGAGAAAGTAAATATTTATGTATATGAATATTATATATATATATATATATATATATATATATATAGCTATAGATATACATATTTAGATATGGATCTACTCTAATACGCGACGGGCCATATCATCAAATTTCATTTTCATGAGATGAAAATCACGAAAAAGAAATACCCGAATGGCAAATTTTTCCAGGGCAAGTAAAGACTTATCCAAGCTTCAAAAAAACATACTGTAATAAATAAAACCTACCTAGGTGGGGGCTATGTCTCCCACACCTCCCAATGTGGCTGCAGGTGCCCCCCCTAAACCCCTCTAACTATATATACCGACACTGTGATCACACTACAGTGTAAAAAAAGGGCATGTTTATAGGTAGGTATTAGGCCATCGGTCCTAGGGCCTATACAGCCTAGCCAAAATGTTCCCTGGTTTTTGCTCCTCAAGAAAGTTATTTTCCTGCACCACTGTTGAGCAGAGCCACAGAGGTGATCCCTGGGGTGAATTTCCTATTTCCCATCCAATTGTCTAGATTCCTCTTAAAGAGGGATAATAAGGAGCTTTGTTTGATGTGAATGGGTAGTCTGTTCCAGAGTATGGGGAGTCTCTGCGACAGGAATCTATCCATCCAGCATGTTCTGTTTATTGCAGTGGTAAGGTTCAGGTCCCTGGAACATGTGGCATGGAGAGATTGGGGTATCCTTAAGTGCAGCATGTCCATCAGAATTGGGTTTGACATGGCCTTGTATGTTAGGCAGAGTTTGCATTTGAGTAGGCGATAAGCCATGGAGTAGAGATGGAGTTTTTTGAGGCGGTCTGCGTATGTCATTTGTGTGAGACTGGTAATCCTCTTAGTGAGGTATTTCTGTGCCCTTTCCAGTTGTTGCAGATGTCTTGTGAGGTACATGCCAAATGGGACATTGAACTCTATGATGAGTCTGATGTGGGCAGAATAGAGAGGAACAGTGACCTCTTTTTTTCTGGAGAAGAACTTTTTAGTGATGAGGTGTGCTATATAGAAAGATTTTGTGACTGCTGTGGCAGTGTGATTGTCAAAAGAGAGGCTAGTGTCCACCTGTGTTCCAAGGTCTCTTATCACACTTTTGGTGTTAAGTATGCTACTGCCTATGTGGTAGTTCATGGGTACAGTGTTTTTCCCAAAGGGGATGACAATACACTTTTTGGCATTGAGCTTGAGGCCATGATTTTGACACCAAGCAACAGTCTCAGTGAGGTACCTTTGTAGAATGTCCACATCATTAGGTGATTTTATTATGGCTCCCAGTTTGCAGTCATCTGCGAACTTTGTTAACCAAAGACCTGCTGTATTAGCCTGGACTTCTAAGAAATAGATGCCAAAAAGGAGAGGATGCAGGACTGAACCCTGTGGTACTCTGCTTGTCACTGGTATGAAGTCAGATTTGGAATCGGCTACTTTCACTGTGTGGGTTCGGTCAATGAACCAGTTGGCCACCCATCTTGTTACATAGGGATTTATGCCCAGTCTAGTGAGTTTATCTTTAAATCCAGAATGGGGGATTGTGTCAAAAGCCTTGGGGAGGTCAAGTTAAGCTGTGTGCCCAACTTACCCTCGTCCACGGCTCTGGTGACTGCTTCAAAGAAGTTGATCAGGCTTAGGAGACATGCTGTACCTTTTACAAACCCGAATTGAGTAGGGTCCAGCATTTGCAGGTTACCTATGTCTTTGTTTATAGGGTCCATGATGATACATTCCATGGCCTTGCAGACCAGGCTCATTAGGTTAATGGGGTGGTAGTTCCCGGGGTCCCTGGTGATGCCGCCTTTGTGGAGTGGGATAACTGTTGCTGTGTGCCATTCAGTAGCCACAAAGCCTGAAGTGAGGCTATGACTGAACATGGTAGTTAGGTGGGATGCCAGTTTGTGCAGTACGCAGCCTAGGATGTTGTCTTGTCCCATGGATGTTGTGTTTTTGGCTTTGGAAAGTGCCCATTAAGTTGGGCAAGTATTTACTTGCCCTGGGAAAAATTTTCTATTTTGTTATTTCATTTTTGTGATTTTCATCTTGTGAAAATGAAATTCGATGATATGGCCATTCGACTATTAGAAGGAGACACACACACACACACACACACACACACACACACACACACATATATAATATATATATATATATATATATATATATATATATATATATATATATATCTATATATATACATATATATATATATATATATATATATATATATATATATATATATATATATATATATATATATATATATATTTATATATATATATATATATATTTATATATATATATATATATATATATATATATATATATATATATATATATATATGTGTATTCATTTATAGACATTTTGTAGCTAGTGTTATATAAATAAAGGACCCCTATTCTTTTCAGTAGGTGTCACCTGATCTTTTACATCCAGCTATGCTGCCATCAGCTCAAGCAGATGGGACCTTGGTTTGACATTACATCTCACGGTCAATACGCTCTGAAGTGTAGCATCCCTTTATGCTGCATTGCAGAGTTGTCTATCCACTTATCTGGTGTGGGAATAGAACCCACATACTTCTGCACAAAAAAAAAAGTGAATATGTTACCTATTGTGCCACTGATACAGAGCACATATTGAGATCTTTCAAAATCCTTTGATAACTTTCCGCATGTCTAATTATTCATTCCATAAATAAGCATTTTATCTATTCCTATATTATCAACTAGGTGGCAACATAGATTTTCAAATGGAAAACGAAAATTAAAAATATCAAACCAGTATTCAGATTGGGCTAGAGTTACTTCAGTTTTGCCTAAGAGTTCTGTTTTAGGGTTGATGTTGTTTATTTTTTTATATGTCTACTATCTTACTGACTATGTTGGATCTCTAAATTTACAGCAATATTAAAATAGGAGTTTGTCTGTCCAGCATTAAACAGGAAGCACATTTTACTTGCTGTCTTAGTGATTTTATGTGTTGTTTCAATAAAAGTGGGAATACGCTGTTTGGAAAAAAAGCAAGCATTTAGTTAATATCAAATTGGTTGGTTTTGAACTGTACCAGTTTCAGAATACAAGGACCTTGATGTTAAAATCATCAATAACTTAACATTCAAACCCAATGCCCAACATGTGAAAAACAAAGCTATGAGATATCTAGAATAATACTAAAAAAATTACTCATCCGGTAGCTGTGTAGCATTTATTAAGCTTGTTGTTGTATATGTGTAATCCATTTTGGAGTATCACTTACTGTTTTGTTGTTATTCAGTGAGTGATTTACTGCAATTCGAAAGTGTTCAGAAAAAAAATGTAAAAAGGAATTAAGATTTCCTTATCGTCACAGTACAAAGTTCAGCTTGAATTATATTTTCTTTTTTTTTTTCAAGAACCTGTTTGGGAAATTATGTTTAGTTTAGAAAGCTATACAAGATGAGGAACTTATGACATTATTGAATATTGATGTTTTACATAACATCAGAGGAAAATGTTTTACATAGTCATTGGATAACTGTCAAACCTCAACTACATTAAAATGTATTATCCAGACCATGATAACATACTAGAACAAATTGCCTCTAGAGATTAGAAAAGCAATTCTCTTAATGTATTTAAAAAGTCCTTAGATGCATGGATAGGACCATATCACATGCTTTCTCCAAAACTAGTAATGTCCACTTGGTCTCTTTCATCATCTCTAATTTCTTCTCAACTACCTGTCTTACTGTAAACATTGAGTCTGTTTTGCTGCATCCTGATCTGAATCTGAACTTCTTATCTCTTCTTTTACATTCTGCTACACTGCATATTCAATGAGTAATTACTGTTCTACTTATACATAAACTGTGTTATAAATGGACTTACCAGCTGATACATTGAGATCCTAGACTATAAAACTATCAGCTGGAAGTCTAACTCAGTAAATTGTTGGGATTAACTGAACAGGGGCCTGTCATTTTAGTGAGACTACACTGAGGACAGCAAAAGGGAGAGGTAGAGAGAGTTGTGCCCCAAAGTAGTTTCCAAAGGCAAATCATAATCATTTTGGTCCAAAGCAATAGTATTAAAGTACACAAGGAGGTATTTGCTTAGAGACATGGTGGCAAAAGACTCTGTGTTATTAAGGAACATATTATGTAAGCCTACATTGAAGTAACTTTGGTGCTTCCATAGAATAAGTCAAGGGTATGATGGAACTACCCAGACAGGCTTGTGACAATATGGAAAAGCTGGAGGTGGCTTAAGTGGAAACCTGACAGCTGTATGAGGTTAAGGTCTAGGCCTTTAGGTAAATACCAGCTGGAGTGAGAATGTGGGGGTAGTGAAATGGCCATTACCAGGAATGGGAAAAAAGCAGAATGTTTGCCTCTTCTTTTCTTTTTAATACATTTTATTACAGTAATTTCTGAAACATACAATTATTAAAAGAGAACTGAACATATTTTATGATGAAGTAGATAAAAACAAAGGCAGTAATATAAAAGATCAAAGAAAACAATGAACTATGTGCAATGATGTTCACTATACTATAAACAAATAATACAAGTTAAAATAAGTAAGAGCTGATTAATACCTTTAAATTAATTTTCTAATAAGTCAATTATATTCATCCATTAGTTATATATTGCTGTATTCCTAGAAAATCTAGATTTGATTGTCATCAATTCTAATTTGGATGCTTCCAAGAGAAGATCTTTAAAATTTTTAAAAGGGGATTTGTGTGAAGATTTCCAATTTTTCATGATTTCTTTCCTGGCAATGGACAGCACAGACCAAAGAAGTGAATATATGCCTGATTTTACACAAGATGGAGTTGAAGAGTTAAATAAAACTAATGATTTAGTAAGTAAAAAGTTATTGGTGGATATTGCTTGTAAGAAATTGTTAATATCTTCCCAAAAGTTTTTCATGTATAAACAGTCATACAAAATATGTGCCCAGTCAGCATTATGTACCTTCATACATCTCCAACAAAGTATATATTTTGTAAACATCTTATTTATGTTATATGGAGTGATGAATGATCTATTTAAAAATCGCCAAGTAGATATTCTCCATTTAAGTGATGAAGTAGTTTTACTGGCTGACTGAAGATTATTTAATTTATCTTTATCTGAAGGGTTACAATTAATGTCAGAGAAAAATTTCCAATAATTATCTGGGAATATATCCAAGTCTGATTAATAACTTTATATATATATGTGACAGGCTAATTTTAAGGGTTTATATCACTTCATAGAAATGGCAGAAGTTCCAACACCATATGTTCAAACTTCTAAACTCGAAGTGCAAAACCATCGAAGGCTTAGAACAGTGATTTTTTTTTCCTGGGGAAAAAATCGCTGTTCCAAGAACCACACACACAACACAAGCACACCAAAAAAACAGCAATCCACACACATACACTTAAAATCCTACATTTAACCCTACACTAAACTTTACATACACTACTATCTATCCACTTACCTAACCCAAACCCTAATCCTAAGGTCCATCACTATCGCACACTCACCTGACCCACACCCTAACTCTAACTCACCTATGCCGCTCTAACCCTAAGGTCTGTCACTATTGCTCACCCACGCCCTAACCCTAATTCACCTAACCCGTGCCCTAATCCTAAAGTCCACACAATCGCACACTTACCTGAACTCAACCCGTAACTTTCCACCACAGTGCTGAAAATCACGATGCCACAGAAATGGCCCACCGAATTCTTTTCCTGGGAAAGAATTCAGTGTTCCGCAACTTCATGATAATCAGTTTTAAAACTTCACAGTTCAAACATATGGTGTTCGAACTGCTAAAGTTTCGATGAACTGATAAGAACCCAATTTTAATTGAATTGTTCTGTTGAGTAAAAACAATCAAATAATGAATTTGGGAATTAAATTTTTAGATGAAGAGGGTATTAAATCAAATTTATTTTTGATATAATTTCTACCTTCTTGTAAGCCAACCCATAGTGCTGAATCAAGGTCATTCTTTTCCATTAAAGTATTAATGGATTGCAATTCATTGTTTTTCAACATTTGATGCCAAGAAATCAGATGTTTTTGGTTAAATATTGACATTTTATAAAAATGTGTGGAGAAAATAATCCCCTGTGTATATGCTATGAGGAAAGTAAGGAATAACCAACTTTCATATAACAAATCTAAGAATAAAAAAATTTAAAGGATTTTAAGATTATCATAATAGAATTTGATTTAAAATGTTGGGTAGGACAGAAAGAAAAGAATTCCTTTAGCTTGCATATGAATGTGTTATTTACTAAATTTAGCTTAAATAAGTCATTATTGTTATTTAAGTTTTGTGATAAAGATAGGATCATTTATTTCCATTTTGCTGAATAGTTGGTATCTATAAGATACGAAATTGTTTTAATTACTGAAGAAATTGAATATATTTCTAAATTTGGTAATGCAGTACCTCCATTATCCCAACTGTACAAATTATATGATAAAGAAATCCTAGGTTTAATTGGGTACCAAAGACATTTTTTAATCATAGTATTATACTTTTTAATTATTGAATTAGGTGGCAGAATAGAAATAGATTGAATTATTTATAAATTTTAGGTAGTAATATCATCTTTATAACTGATAATTTCTCCTCTATTGAGAATTTTATTTTAGACCATTTGCGTATTAAGTTATCTATTTCTGTTATACTTTTATTGAAGTTAAGTTTTTGGATTTCTTTTATATTATTAGTAATAATTATACCTAAATATTTTATTTGTTGGGACTGCGGTATATATTTTTCACATTCATTTAGAATATTATATTTTTTGAATCAGATAAACTGTGTGTTTTATTATGATTAAATTTAAGATCTGAGTTTTTTTGGAAATAATCTATATCATTAAATAATTCCTGTAATGTTGGATTCTTACCGCCCAATGTAATCAGTATGTCATCTGAAAACATTTGAATCTTTGAAGTTTTATTAAGCCTCGCATCAAAACCTTTAATATTACTATTATCTCTAATTAAATTTGCCCAAGACCCCATAACTAAAGTAAATAAAAGATGGGATATTGGACATCCTTGTTTAGTCCCTTTAGTAATAGGTATGAACTGAGAAATATTAGAACAAATTTTAACATAAGCTTGAGAGCCATTATATAAATGGATAATGAGTTATAAAATTATTTGAAAAGTTGAGTTCTTGTAGAAGAATAAATAGGTGAATGCAATTAACTGTGTCAAAAGCACAATTTATATCTAAACTAACTATAGTCAGGTTATTTTTTTTAAGTTTTTAACTGATTCAATTAATGTTATTATTCTTTTAATGTTATCATATAATCTATTTATTATGAAACCTGTTTGGTCCTCGTCTAAGTTAGGAAGACAATTTTTAAGCCTCTTTGCATATATAGACATACACATTTTATAGTCCATGTTTAATAATGATATAGGTCTATATGAATTACATTTTGCAGGGTCTTTTTCAGGCTTTAAAATAGGAGAAATAAATGTATATTTCCACGACAGGGGAATGGTATTTTTATTTTGTATGGTATTGAAGACTGAAAGTAACAAAGTTAATGCTTTATTCGGTAGAATTTTGTAGATTTCTGGAATAATGCCATCATTACCAGGTGCTTTGTTTTGTTTAAGTATATTAATTTGTTCTTGGATGTCTTTCAATGTAATCTGCCTGTCTAGTAATTTAATTTGTTTTTCTGTTAATCTTTTTTTAGAGTTTTTATTAATGCAAGCTTGAATATCATTTTTTTTTTTGGATGTATTAGTGCAGAAGATTGATTTAGTTTAAGGAAAAATTCTCTAAATTCAATTAATATGTTATGTAAATCAGATATCTTTTTTTCTTTTGTGGTGAATATATTTCTTTAATGTGATTGAATTTGTTCAATCTTTTAGCATTATTGGCTAAAATATTCAAAGATCTTGGATTTATTGAAAAATTAATAAATTTAAATTTCTCTAGACTAATCATAGTTTTATGATTTAGTATCTCAAGATACTTTGTATTTAAAGATTTTAATTCTTCCATTTTGGATTTTTCTTGTTGATTTTTTGATAATGCAAGATTCAAAATATCAAGTTTAGCTTGTATCTCTTTTAATTCTTTATCCCATGAAAGTCTTTGTTTTGTACCAATCAATTATTCTGGCATATAAATATGGCTTCATTGCATCCCAAATGAACATTTCAGGTGTATTATTGTTGGCATTAAACTCTATAAAACTATGAACGTCTGCTGATATGAAGGTGTTAAAATCTTTTAATTTGGTGATATATGCTGGAATCCATTTTATCTGAACATTGGGACATGAATAAATATATATATATATATATATATATATATATATATATATATATATATATATATATATATATCAAAGGTTATAGGATTGGGATCAGAAAAGGGACATGTAATAATGTTTACATTACTTAAAGAATCTGCTAAACTATTAGAGATAAAACCTCTTGTCTATTCGTGAGTATGTGGTATGTCTGTGTGAGAAAATGTATGGAATAATGATTTTGGGTCAACATAGTTATCAATGTCTTTCAATAAAAAGGAATTTGAAAACTCTTTAATCCGGCTGAACCCAAAACTCTTCTCTTACCTTTAGAAGTAGAGTCTGAACTATTAAAAATGCAATTAAAATCGCCAGCTAATATAATATTGCCTTTAGAAAACTGGATAATATGATCTATATGTTGCTGTGCTGAGTTCTGTCCAAAGCCAGGAATCCAGTACATATTAATTAGAGTGAATATTAAGTTATTAAACTCTATGACAATAGAAACTAACATACCTTTATTATCTTTGTATGAGTATATTATTTTAGGTTGTGGTAATTTATTATTCCAAAGTATTGCAACACCTCTTTTTTTTTTTTTTTTTGAGAGTGTTCAGAACTAACAAGGATTAAAAAAGACTTAGATTCTAATTTGGAAATGTCGTCCTCTATCAAATGACTTTCTTGCAGAAAAATTAATTGTGAGTTATGTAACTGGAGATATTTATTCAAAGAACTTCTCTTGGGGTTATTTAGACCATTTATATTAAGAGAAATACAATGTAAGGTTGTCATGTAAGTTTTTTGGGTTGTGATACATGCTGTTTAAAACTTTTATTAATTTTTGGTCTATGAGATGGTACTAAAAATGAAGGGAATACAGCAATTTATAGTATGTGAAGTATAATAAAGAGATTTAGAGTTAAAAATATTTAAATATCTTTCCACTATAGTTGTTTTAGTGAACATCAGAAACAATATTTTCAAAAAATTATAACAGAATCTTCTAACAATGAAACCCTCTAAAACCCACCTGAAGTTATAAATTCCTAATTTGAGTGAAATTAATCAGTCAAATTAACAAACCTACTAGCAGCATATTTCCTTCAAGCTCTGCCTAAATATGAACTATTTCTTAATTAAAAATATGGCTTATGAATAGGATTGTAAATGTTATGCAAAAAGAGAACTCATCTAACACTTTATTAGATTAACTAATAAACAAGTTAACTAGTAATAAATTTCAGCAATGAATAATATATTATATAGTTGCTAAATGTATGGTATCATAGTTAGTTATAAAATTAAGAATGTCATTTTTGTCGGGACTAAACCTGTGGGTCAATTGACGATAAATTATAGTAGAGCTATAATAGGAATTATAACAAAAAGGATCTGTGTACAGTAAGTCAGTACAGTAAGACTAAAATTTAATTCCATAGAACTGTTAACCTAGAGAACGTGTGGGAAGCTCACTTACCTAACAATATTTGTGTAACATTTAACAACTAGATTTTGTTTAAAGTCAGCAGAAAAAATATAAACAGAGTGCATAATATCCTTAAGCAAAAGGCAAATTCAGTTTACTTAGGTTTAGTAAATCAATATGAATGTCCTGATGTCAGATTTTCTAGTATAGTTTAGAATTTGTCTACTGAGACCACAGTCATCACAATTAACAGAAGGTTGGATGATAGAAAAATAAGTCACTAGGGAGACGAAAATGGTTCCACACAATGTCAGGTGTATATCTATTGTAATAATATTTATCTGCTGGCTAAAATAGGCAGAGATTTATTCAAGAAAAAGATTATATAACATAATATGTAGTAATGAATCTTGGAGTGGTCCTATTTTACTTTGAAGTAAACCCACAGGGTGCTTATCTTTAAAGGTGACCTCTAGAAGGGAAAAACATATTTGTTGGAACTACAGAAGGGTAATATTTATAAGAGAATTAAGTATAGGGTGTATGATATCAGGTAGCAAAATCTACCAGAATTGACGGTAACATTTATAAAAAAAGAGCGGTTACCAGTTTTCAAAAAGAGCAAAAATTTCCAATACCCTGTCTAATTTTCCCATTATTCTTTGAAAGTTGCCTTTGGTCTATCGGACTTAATCTAAAATGAGAAAACAATATAATTTTTACAATGTCATTTTAAAATCTCCCAGACTCATATTTATCAAAGAGCTGGCAGTTAATGCATTGCCCAAAAAAGGTTATTCATAAATCTAGTGACTTATAAATGTGTTACCATAAGGTTGAAACTCAAATCAGCAGCAAGAATAATTTTTACTTCTAATATTTATACCTGTTGTATCCTACTTTTCAGTTTTAAGCTTTAATTAGTGGAATCATAACCATGTAATTTAAATTACTTTTAAAACTACAGAGTTAAAACATTGACTAATACTATAACTCTACACTGTTCTAATGTCTCTGTAGTCGGCCGGATACAAAAATGCATCTCATGACAATTAAGCAAGTGTATCATATTTGCTAGCAAACATCTACTGCTTAGAAATAAACTGGACATAAGAGTTGCAGCTATATTTTCTTATTGTATTTTAAGCTATTCAGTTATAACCAAAACATGTACTATACAGTTCGTCAGAAATGTATAATGCAACATTGCACTGGATATAGCATACATAGATTAAACCAAACGTATATCTATCTAAAGTGAGATTTTTCATTGTAACCCAAGATATAAAAGAGTTTCCGCACCTCACAGGCAATCCACATAAATTATACCCACCATAAAATATAGTTCAGAAAAACATTAAATCAGTTTATAAATCTTACTTTAAAATACAAAAAACTAAAGTGGCACATTGGTATGCTATTGTATAGCCATATTTGCAGTGTGTCTAGTTACTTTGTTATTTCTAACCTATACAATGCTGTTAAGCAATAGCAAGATTAGTATTATTAAGAAACAGCATAATCCTGATTATTGACACTGTACAATATTGTATTGCTACGTAATGCCTTGTTATAATCCTGTAACATTGCTGTTTAATGCTACTTTATAATGAAACTTGTATAATATGTTGGCGCCTTTCTTCCCGGGCCTCTGCTGAAAAAGGGCTCTTCAGCTCAGTCAGACAATCCTGATCAACAAATGTAAAATAAATAAATAATACATAAATAAATTGTGTATATATATATATATATATATATATATATATATATATATATATATATATATATATAAATATACACACACACACATATATACACATACATAAAGTGAGTATGGATCTATCGTGTTTCATTCTGTGAACAGTCAATGTAAGAAGTACAGTAAGATTTAAAAACATTTTCTAAAATAAACTTTCTCTGATTTAAATATAAAGAAGCGTTGTGCAATAATATAGTACGTTATCTTCTTGTGCCAAGTAACACAAAATGCCTCCTGCTCTGAGCACACCACAGAGTTTGAAAAGTTTTGTATCGACTTTTTTCGACTTATTAAAATACCAGTACCTCAAACAGAATTAGTTGCATCAATATATTTACTGCTGATATTTTCAGGTCATTAACGCGTAGCAAAAAATGCAAGAATGTTAACAGCAACTAAGTACAACGCTTTAGAATAGTTTTGACATACAATGTCATACAGAATGATTTCCTGTTTTAAATCTTGCTACTAATTAATGTCTGGGCAAATTTTACTGATTAATTGAGTAAATGATTTCCATCTATTAGATTTAATAATTTTGGTCCAGCATAGTAATTTTGCCAAAGTGATTGAGATTGCTGTAGTTATCATTTTACATAAAATCAGCCCCTCTCTACCTACCATTTTGAAGACTACACCAGCTGCACTTCTTATTATAATAAAGACTATATATAAGACATAGCAGTCCTCATAAGAAGTCTTACGAACGTTTTTTTTTTCCTTTGTAGAAGCCACTGTCGATGTATTCTGTGCTGTGGAAGTCCAAAAAGACATAAGGAATTAGATACTGCCTTTTTAAAAAGTCCGTCGAGCTGTTGATGATGTCATGCGGCTCTAAAGGAGTTCAGAGATGCATAAGGAACATATCTCCAAGTCATATTAAGAATAAAAAGCTTCAAATGTTCCAGCGAGAAACTGAAAGCTGTTCAAACAACAAACAAAGGCTTCCGAAGACTCGAGAGCTGCTCGAGACACTCCAGCAAGAACCAAAGCCCTTGTTAAATGTCAAAGCAAAGAAAAAAAGAAAAAAAAAATCCCGGATCTATTGTATCTCTGGGTCTGTTATAACCCCAAGCCATCAACCAACAAAATACAACGAAATACATACAGTATCAGACAAAAGGGCAACATATGAAGTTACCAACATTAAATATCGAATTAAAAACAATATAAGCATAAGGAAAAGAAGATAATCCACTTCACAACACCACAAACAAAGGTACACAGCCAACAGCTCCAAACAATCAAGCTTTTTCACAATAGGGAATCTATATGAAAAAGCATTAAATATTCCCTGCTACCCTAAGGAGATATGTAACAGAAATCATACATTAGACAAAAGAGCAAAGAGAATGAGGCAAAACCTCAGTCTGTTTTTATATACAGTCTATTAACAAGATAAAGAATTAAAACAGCAACAAGAATACCAGCCATGCAACCAAAGTAATATCCAGCTTCTTAATATATGTAAACAAATCAATATTCAACCAGTGCAGTCAATATATTCAAAAATATAAGCAAGCATGGGACAATAATATATATTTTTTCTTTTTTAACAAACATAGAGCATGTTTATATAGGGTATATACTATATATTTTTATAATTATCTAAGACGAGATGAACTAAAATTATTTATAAGGATATAAGTTTAAATAAAATTCTAATAGCTATTTAACTAGTCAATAGATAACACAAGCCAGAAACATAATATAATAAATATTAGAACAACACTCACCTGATAAATCATTTTTATTGACTTCTGGGTCATTAGAAAGATCATATGCAAGTAAAAAACAAAAATCTATATTGTAAAAAAAAATATTTTTAAGTTTCTTCTTGTGTTCAACTGTTTTCCAGGTACCATTTTCAGCAATTTTTTTAAGACTTGAACTAGCCCAGTCCATTTCACATATTTTTTTCTAATATTTTATTGGATTTTATGTATTTGATAGCTGCATCTAACTCATCAAATATCTTCGGACCATCTTGAAGGAAGATTTTCAGCCTTGCAGGGAAAAGCAGGTGAGACTTTATTTCTGTTTTTTTTTAAGTACTTTGAGCAATGGTAAGAATTGTTTCATTTTAGTTATGACAGATAAAGAATAGTCATTATCAAAATGTATGATGTTATCTTTGTTTTTGATTTGTGACCTAGACCAGGCACTCTTCAAAACTATTTCTATAGTGTTGATAAGAATTTGACCATGACAGATTTTGTGGAATTACTTTTGGTATTTTTAGAAGTAGACAAGGACCTATGGGCTCTTTCTATAAAAAAATGAAAGTGCTTCAGGAAGCTGTAAAATTTCAGGTAGCCATGAGGTTAAAAAATTCTCCATATTATTTTCTTCAAGATTGTCTGGTAGCCCAATGATCCTGATGCTATTTCTTTGTGATCTATTCACTAGATCATCTATTTTTTTCTTTTGAAGCAGGGAGTTTTGCTTTAAAAGAAATTTTAAGTTATGCTCATTTTGTTGTATTCTTCTATCCATGTCATTTAATGATGTTTCTATACCAGTAATTTGTTTCTTCTGTTGCTTAAGATCTTGGTGTAATTTCTCCATTTGTTGTGAAGTAGTTTCTTTAAAGTTATCAATCTTCATGTCCATTCTGTCAATTTTTGTTGATAATTCCTGAATAATAGTTAATAGAGTTTGAAACTCTTTTTTTAATGCTGAGTCCTGATGAGAAGATTTTGTAAAGCTCATATTGAAGTCAGATGCCAGAAACTTGTATTTTGACAGGAAAAGTAAAAAAAAATTAAAAAATATTATAATACCAAGTAGACCATTAAATGAAACCAAGTATATAAAAAATGTTTTTAGTTAGTTATATTTAAAAATTCCTGTCATAAAATATATAAGGCAGAGCTGAGAGAAAGTGCTGCTACAAAAGGCTCATCCTTGGCCATGCCCTCTGTTTGCCTCTTCTGAAGGAAGCAAGTAGAAAAGGAAGCATTGTGGCCAGGGGGGACAAGGTCCATATGACAGCCAAACATGCTAGAGGAATACAAGGCCAGTCCTCTCAAGGTTAGTTTATCCTAAGAATATAGGGAATTAGACACATTACAAATGGCAATGAGGCTGCAAGTTACTGTTGTTTGTGTTCTGTTGATCAGTGCAGGTTGGATTGAAATCATCAAAGGGGCACTCGCTGTGCACAGAATGGAAGGCCTGATGCCTCTTATGTTAGTGTTGTGAACAGAGTGAAAAAGCAGACAGCACCACTGGTGATGGGAGGTATAGTGGTACATGTAGTCCAAAGTCCAACAGCTCAGAAAGGGCAGCACATAGCTCATGGCCAGAAAGAAGCAAGAGATATCTGTTGGTGCTAAGTGGACACATTCTGTTTCTTTTTTTCTATTTTGTCTTACTTCATCCTTGATTTTGGCAACTCTTTTAGTGAAAAAGTCATGTGAGAAGAATTGGTGGACAATAGTGGCACAAAGTCTGATCAAAAGGATGTAAAACAGTGAGCTGGAAATATAAAAGCAATCTGGTTAAAGATGAATAGCATGATCTAAGACATTGAGGACTTTTGACACTCATCAGATATGTTAAGGTAAGAGAGTACAGAAATGGAAGAGACAATAGCTTAAAGGTGGCCAGAGCTGTAATAGTCATGAAGGTATTGGACTAATCAGAACTTTATAATGAGTTATATGGGGGCCAATATTTTTCTGTCAGTATTATCTTACTAGTGCATACTATATTTACTTATTTATTTACTTACTATTTGTTAGTCATGTAAGCAGACTAGTCCATTGACCCCCTTTTACCCATGATATGGGCACAGAGAAGCATACAAATAAGGACAGAAAAAATGGCAGTGTTTCAATCACAATGTAAAATATAAAGAGTGCGATATATAGCTTTCAGTATAGTGAAATAGCTACCCTCAATAAAATAATAGATAAGCACATATGTATGAAGTATATACAGTTGAACAACACACATTTCTATACTTCAGTCATAGTAGGCGAGTGAAAGCACACATTAATATACGCTATACAGTAGAATAGCCACATTTGCTTGCATCATATACAGTAGGTAAGTCATTTAAGAAACTTATGCCAAGGTTTATTGCTCTCAGCCATTGTCCCTGAAACAATTGCACATGACATCATTCTGAAGATTAATTTTTAAATATTTTTAAATTCATTTTTTCTTGTACTGCTTCTAGTTCAGTTAGAAGATGACTCCATGTAGCAGATCCAATTGGTAGAAAGCTTGTTCACCTATCACTCTTTTTTTAAACAGAGGTCATATGAGGATTAAACTGTTGATCTGACTGTCCATGTGAGAGTACATTTGCTCCCACATCTTTGCAGTCTGAAACAGTAAGCAGAAGAAGAGATATGTAGTTCTTAATTTTTACTTAATAGTCCTGAAGGTATTGTTAGATTGCACAGAACTTGATAGGCATTTACTAACTGGGAGTCACTATTTTGCAGTCAGTTGCACCTCATTGCCCCATAGGTTCATAGGTGTTTACTAGGCTAATGACCACAAGGGCCATTTTAAGCCTAGCTATGCATCCTGAATCTCTGACAAGTTCTGGTACTCTTGATAAGTGTAAGCAGGGGCATGGGAGAGGAAACATCTGCAAACAGCACACTTGATATTTTATAGGATCATAGGATAAAATTCTTTCATCTTTTCCTGGTTAGGGGCCACCACAGCAGATCACCAGTCCGCTTATGACTGGCAGTGGATTTATACAGTGATGAGTTGCCAGCTCGGCACCCAACCTTTAGAGAAGGCACGCCCACTCAAGCACACACCTATCTGCATGTCTTTAACATTCACTCAGCTGCAGGGAGGACATGCAGACTCTGCACAGAAGGCATTCCAGCTGAAAATCAAACCGGAGAACCTCTTGCTGTGAGGTAACAACACTAACCGCTGCACCACAGTGGCACAATACTAGGCTACTGGCCTGGAGCCTTTAAAAGCCTAGCCAAGAATTTTGCCCATGTTCCACACAAAGTCAGCACCTGTTTCCCCTGTCCAGCAGGGACACAGGTGGGATCCCAGGGGTGCATTTTCTGCTTCCCATCCAATCACCAGGTTCCTCTTAAAGAGGGCTAGAATGGTACTCTGCTTGACATGGAGAGGGGGTCTATTCAACAGGTGGGGGAGTCTTTGGGGCACAACCCTATCCCACCAACAAGTTCTAATAATGTCACAGACCGGGTTGAGGCCTTGCATGTGGGTTGTATGAATGGAGTTTGACTTATGGATATGCAACAACTCCATCACGGCTGGGTCTGAGATGGCATTGTATGCCAGACACAGGTCACCTCTGAGCAGTCTGTATGAGACTGAGTAGAGGGACAGGGCTTTTAACCTATCTGTATAGGACAGGCGTTTGAGAATCTGGATTTTCCTGGTCAGGAATCTCTGTGGCCTCTTAAGCTGCTGCATGTGCTTGGCAAGGTACATGCCGATGGGGGCATTGTACTCTATAATGGGTCTGATAAGGGAGGAGTACAGGGATGTTATGACCTCCTTGTTCCTGGATGAAATACCCTTCTTTATGAGGTGGGTCATGTAGAAAGCCTTCTGTACAATGATGTTATCGGGTTATAATATTAAATGCCATAGTTGTTCAGTAAATATAAGGGGGTACTGGTAAATTCATGAGAACCAGCTGATTTTTTTGTAGGCTGATTTTGAATTACTATTGCTATTTCAGCCAAATGTTAATTGTTTAACTCACTAGCACCTGTGTGGAATGTAATGTCACACCTATAGCACCTTATGGACATCCTTGCATTCCGGAGCATTTTCTGAAAATCAACATAAAAGTGAAAGTTAAACACATCTAAATATTTTGTAGACAATAATAGCTATCAAAACTGTATAAATAGCAGTGTTATCAGTAAGAAGCATTTTTTACAGTGATATTAGTTAGTGCATCATAATCCTTCCATAAGTACTATTATATATTGTAATGTATACAAACCCAGAATTATATATTTTTTGCTAAATTTTCACAAATTGTCAAAGCTTAGAATCTTTATAACTTCAACATATACTGTTAGTACATTTTTGTTAACCAGACATAAGCTTTCAGGTAACAAGAAATTCCTCACTGTAGACATGCTTGTTGAGACCTTTATCAGAAATATAAAAATATATGCTTAAATGTATAATTAGCGATGCAGGTAACACTGAATATCTCTCAAGATATGCAACTTATAGTGCAACTATTAATGACAGTTTTCCTCAACAAAATCAAAACATTTTCCTGATGTTATGAAATAGTCTGTGAGTCACTTGATTTTTGAATGATTACGTCCACTTCATTTATTTATTTATTTTAAATTTGTTTACTGGGAAAGTCCAACTAGACAAAATTACTTTTTTCAGCGGAGGCTCGGGGATAAAAACTCCACATTTATAAATGACCATGAGATGCACATACAGTGTAGAGATACAAATTTTGATTCAATCTCAGATGCAAGTACAAAATAAAAATACATGTTATACATTTCACACTCATACAATCTGTACACGACTACACGTATGCACAAGCACTGCATCTGTGAGGCAAAACACAGGCAGTTAGAACAATAAGAAAAATAAATGATAATCAAAGCAAGGCATCTCGGGGTCAGTACCGTTTATTTCTCATGTATTTGACAAAGATTACAAGTGAGTACAGCACTTTATATGCTGTTTTGACAGATGCAGCCCTGCCTCCTTAGACATGCATTGTGTCCTCAATTGGTCATGCAGTAATTTTAAAAGTGCTACTATGACAGGTTTTTCTTTTTTTGTAACAAGTACAGATGCAAGCATTTCTTGCTTCATCTTTATCATCATATGTTCTTACTTATTGATTATTTCACCTTTCTAATAAGAAAAAATATTTATTGTTGCTACAGCTGCAGTTAATATTTACATTATTTCTACTATTAAATAAATCAAAATGAATGAAATTTTTACAGCTTACAAAGTAATAGAAAAACTTAATAAAAACTTCATATAAAATCTGCAGCAGGTATATGCAAGGCACATCTGCTCCTGTCATTCATTCTATAGATAACCTATGAAATAGAATGATATACATTTTCTTATTCTTTGATGTTTGTAGCATGTATATATATTTTACAGAACACGTATTTTGCATTCTGTTTATTCTTTACACATATGGCTTAGGAATGTTTTAATAGAGATAGAAAATAACAAAGTGCTACTACTACTCACACCATTGTTGCACACTAGAATTGTATTTCCCTTAAAGTGCTGTTTCATATTTTAACATGTTCAGCTCACCAGAGACATCGTACAATCATTTTACAGCCATCTGCAGTTCATTGGTATTGTTGACAAGTTAATGTAGAGCTTATTAGTCTAGCAGATCATAGACTGTTTCTTTCTAACATAATCTTGTGTATAAATACATTTTGTTTTATTTTCACTGCCTTGCATGTTTTATCAATGTACAAAAGTATAGAGTTTGCTATATCTCCATCTGCTTAATGGTTTCCATATTATAATGCTTAATGGCTTCTATATTATTATTTGTTGCACTCTACTGACTGTTCCGTCTCTCTACTCAGTGACTCCCACTTCAGAACCTCACCCTCCTGACCTGCACTGCTGTAATTCAGCCACTAAAATTTAGGACAGCCATACCAGCTTACATACTCTCATTCTAATCTATCTCCCTTTCCCCTTATGCTCTCGCCACTCTCAGCACTTTCATTCCACCCTCACACATCCACCCACTCTTCCGCTCATTCCCTTATCTATCTACCCACTACTCTGCTCTCATCTTTGCTAACTCTTCCTTCTCTCATTCCATTCCAGCTCACGAGATCCAACTTTCAAGCCCCATTCAGCCAGGATCAACACCCTAAACCATCTCCCTCCAGCCTGGACCCAAGAAACTACTGAATTACCAAACCTTTGCTCTGTTACAGAGAACACATGTAAGCTAGTGTTTTCCTTAATGTATACTGTACCTCTGCAAATAGTATCTATACTGCCATATGTTAAAGCGCTCCCCACAGCATGTACACTCACAGGTACCCTCTCCCTCACTGCTTCCCGAACTGTACCACCTGTATCCTACCACTAGGGGGCAGCAAACATCCACCCCTCCCCCCTAGCTCCACTCACCCTTCCCAAACGACCTATACTCTACAGAACCCCAGTGCCTATTTGATCTGAACAGATCAAGATAGTACCTCTCCTCATACAACTGCTGTAGCCTAGCTACATTGCCATAGCTGCTATAGACCGCATAGTCACTTGATATTTAACCTGTAGTTTAAGTCTTGTAAAGTCTAACCTATCACATACATCTAGCAACCACTAACACTATTTCAGTTTCAAATTCTGCAATCACCGTCACGGAAACTGCTTCCCTCTTTCCCTTTGAGCAGCCACCTTCTCCAGATAACATTCAGTATTCACTGATACACTTTTGTTCACCTCTGCTGGGGCTCTAGCCTGCTCCATTCACCCTATGGGCTCATTCAACTCCCCTACCCTGCCCTCAAATCCCACCCACCCCCACTACCCGTACATTTATCTCAACCAAAGCCACACCCATTACTACAATCATCCTATCAAACTTGACCACTCCCTCCATACTCATTGTTTCCTCCAACTCTCCACCTAACACCACACCATGCCTACTCCCCCTTACCGTCTCCTGCTCCTAACAACCAGTCTTACCTCACTTAGCTATCTCACTTATCTCACAAAACTACCTCAAGCCAACCATACATCCCCTACACACTCCACATCCACCATACAATCACTCTTCTCACCACCCTTTACCTTCATAACACATGAACTTTATCCACTCAAACCAAACTTACTATTCAAACATACAATACTGCCCATCCTTCTTACTCAGTACACACCCTCAAACCCACACTCTTTCAAACCTCTTCCATTCCTTCAATCATCTTCCACAATCGCACTAAACCACCTCACATTTATCCTCCTTCAGATCATTCTGTCACTCTGGAGAAATTCACCTCAACCCAGGACCCACACCCCCAGTTTCCACCCCAAAACATTCAGCACAGGCACACTCACACCCATAAATCAGTGCCACTTTCAATGCCCAAAGCCTAAGAAATAAAATCCCTAACCTCCATGCTTGGCTTCACCATAACCATCCAGACATAACTGCCATCTCAGAGACCTGGCTTAAGCCCTCCATAAAGGACAATGAAATTCTCCCACCTGGCTACCAGATAATTTGCAATGATAGACCTAACAAAAAAGGTAGCAGTGTTGATGTACTCTTCTCTTCCACCTATACTTTAATTCCTTACATCACTCCTATCCCTAATTTTAGCCATGCTGAAATCACTATTGCTCTGCTAAGATGCTAAGACTAAACAATCACAAATGCATATGCATAGCTGCCCTATATATATATATATATATATATATATATATATATATATATATATATATATATATATATATATATACCACCTGGTAACAATATCCCAGTACTCAAAGATATCCTCGCTCGGTTTTCCACCAACATAAAAAATTAAACCTACCTGGTAACAATATCCCAGTACTCAAAGATATCCTCGCTCGGTTTTCCACCAACATAAAAAATTAAACCTACATCCTAGATGACACTAACATAAATTGGGCCTCAATAAATACATTAGCCCCATCTCAATCAGTCAACCTCTTCAAGTTCACCCAAATTATAAACTCCCCTACCAGGCCAAACAAAGACGAGTCCTCAAGTACCATCATCGACTGGATACTTACATCCCATCCTAACCTTACCTCAAACTCAGGAATCCTTCCAGAACACCTCAGTGACCACCTTCCAGCCTTTGCCAACAATCACCCCTGCTCTCTCAAGCAACAACACCATTACATATACACACGGAATCTCTCCCACTTCAACCCTCAAACTTACTCTGAATGTCTAAGACTTACTGACTGGCCCCCCTAAGAACCCTGCCCTTCAACAGTGCCACTACCTACTTCAATGATACATTCATAACCACTCTCAGCAACCATGCCCATGTAAGAACCAAATAAATCAGAGCCAATACCTTCCCCTGACTATCCAAAGAAATCAAACTTGCCATGCTACAAAGAGATAAAACCTGGAAACAATATCAAAACGCCAAGCTACCAAACTACCTACTAGAATTCAAACAACTACATAACTGTATAAAAAAAAACATATAAACAGATATTACAAATCATACTACTTTAAACTTTAAAGCAACCACTCAACCAACCCAAGAAAGTTCTGGACTTCTATCTCCTCCCTCCTCCACCCTGGTAACAAAGAGAACCCCTACCCAAACCCAAACCTTGCTGACCTGGAAATAGCCACTCAGTGTAACTTCTTCTTCATAGATTGCATAACCAAACTATCCTCCTCCTTTCCTCACCCACTCCCCCCCTCCTCCTCCTTTCCTCACCCACTCCTCCACCCCCCCTCCAACCACTCACTTCCCTCCACCGCCATCAATCTTGAACACATTCCCACATGTACTATAAAAAAAACTACTACTCCAACTAAATCCCAGTCGGAACGCACCCGGCAATCTTCCTTCAACCTTCCTAAAACTATCTGCTGACAGTATAGCTCTTCTCATTTCCATCTTAATCAACAGATCCATCCAAGAAGCATATTTCCCATTTATCTGGCAGCAAGCATACATCATCCCACTGCACAAAGGAGGCAAAAACACTGACACCCAATTTCAGACCTATAGCTATTCTTTCCCCTCTTTCAAAAAATCCTAGAGAAATGTGTCCATACTCACCTCATGTCATATCTTACCCAAAACAACCTTCTTACCCATACTCAACATGGTTTTCTCCCTGGACACAGGACCGTGACTGCCCTCCTAGCCTTCCTTGAAACCATAAATCAAGCTTGTGACTCTGGTAAACTTGTATCTTCCCTGTTCTTTGACCTATCAAAAGCTTTTGACACTGTCTCCCACCCTCCACTCTTAACACAGCTCTCATCTCAACCTCTCTACTTCCACCTTAGCCTGGTTCTCAAGCTACCTATCTGAATGTCAACAAGCCATTTGATGGAGATCCCATAAGGTTCTGTTATAGGTTCACTACTCTTCAATATATTAACAACTTTCACCTTGCCATCCCTGACTCATCAATAATCCAATATATAGATGACTCAACTATCATCTGCTCTGCCAACACACACACTGACCAAATCCTAAAAACTCAATCAGCCTTTTCTAAAACAGAATCCTGGATGAACAATAACCATCTTGCTAATAAAAACTAAACTAATGATCTTTTCTCCCCTAGAAACTCCCAAAAAGACATAAACTCTTTCTCTATACTCAGTAGTGATAACATCCCAATCAAAATCGTATCTAATACCAAACTCCTTGGCATCATCATTGATGAACATCTAAAATTTGACACCCATATTCAATCCGCCATTAAAAAAAAAAACACAAAAAACTGGGACTTTTATACAGGCACAACCACTGTCCCACCCCCACCAGCAGAAATACTGTTGCATCTTCCTACCTTCTCCCTCTCTTATGTATGGAGCCGCCCTGTAAAACAATCTCCATCTCAGCCTACAATCCAAGCTCGAATCATGCTATAACAAAATAAGCCAATTTGCTACAAACTCAAAAAAAAACTCCTCCCACCACTGCCACTCTCTGCATACTCTAGAGTGGCTTGAACTTCCCAATTACCTTGCTCAAACTCACTAATGCCTACAAGCTCATCCACAAACCTACTAGCTGCCCCTCTTTCTCTACTGCACTAGACACCTACATCCCTAACCGCTCACTCAAATCAGAAGACCAAAACCTCCTACAGATCCACAAACCATCACAACCCCCTGGCCACCTCCTACTTTAATACTCCATTTCTAAACTATGGAACTCTCTCCTTCCCACTCTTCCCAATACCCTGGGCCACACTAAATTCAAATCTCTGTTATTCTCCTATCTTACTCCTAAATGGATATGCACACCCCACTCCCCATCTTAAATCCCCCCTCTACCTATCAACCTCTCCACTATCTTTGCAACAACTACTTCTATAATCACCCCGCTGTGACATTCACTTATTGCACCCAATCCTCTCTCTTACTCAAACTATTACCCTTACTTACTTAAAAAAATAATTCACATATACTTATAGGTTTGTATTCAAGAATGTCATGTTTATGCAACTTCTAATAGAAGAGCCATCCCCTGTCGTTACAATACATCAGAGTGTGTAAGTGTGTGACCCGTGTTCTAGTCTGGTGTGACCTTTCATGTTATCTTTTCTCCAAATAGCAAGCTGAGCTGGCAGTTCTAAAAACCACTGCAAAGTCTTATAACTGGTTTACATCTGACCATTAGAGGAATTATTTTTGACATAAATATTTATTCATATTGATAATTATGCCTTGATAAAGAGAGGAATTTTTCATAAGTACTATCTTATCTTATCTTGGCTGATACCCTTTTAGCCAGGCATTGTATTTCCTTGCAGCTTTTTATTAATTTCTATCATATTCTTAGTTACTGGCATTCATATGAAAGATTGTTCACACATGTTGCTCAAGGAAGACTTCGTAAGCTGGTGTCTCAAAATTGTTTGAGATCAAAATACTATAACACAATCATATAGTCTAGATAGGATACAAAGAATAGGGTCTATGTTAAATCATCAGTCACTTAAAAAAAAAAATAAACATTACATAAAGTGAGGGTCTTCACCCACCACACCACACCCCCCTACATAAATATATCAACTCTGAGATTGCACTACAGTCAAGAAAACAGCAAAGTAACAGAAGCGGCCAAGCAATTTCTTTCCCACGGAAAGAATCTGCTTATATGCTGTTTCGCTATTTTGCCATTTTGTGCTTTCAAGTTCGATCAAGATGCATTCCAAAGAATGTGTCTTCGATCATTTAATAGGAACCCAAAGAATAGCAGGACTGTGATTGTATTAGAAAACAAGAAAGTTAAGCACACATATGCTTAGCAGGGATATACTATTCAAATACGAAAATAAAAAGTTGTGTTCATTAAGCTGCCTTAAGACATGTATTTCCTAACCAGGGTTCGTGCAAGAGCAGGTCCATGATTCTGATAGGTGTGATTTGAGAAGTTTTTTAAAGCTGGATGTCTTAGTAGTTCTGATATTTAATGGCGGGGAATTCCAAGTTTTGGCAATGCAGTTGGAGTAAAGGGAAACTCTACCTGCATTGTTAAGTTTGGATATATTTAGGAAGGATTTGTTACTGGAATGCAATACCCTGTTACTGGAATACTGTATTAGTAGGTTTTGAAGTACTGGTATTTTTTGGCTGATTTAGTATTCAATGGGTGAATGTGAGTTGATTATAAGCAAGTAGATTTGGTAGTTCATGCTAGGATAGTTGTTTTCAAGCCAAACAAGGATGGGATCTGAAAATTGTTATGGTAGCAAACTTTGCGATTTTATTATAGCAAGTTCTGAGTTTTGCTAGTTCAGATTTCTTAGTGTTTGTAAGACTCTGTGAAATGTATAGTAGAATATAGATACGATGGGTTCTTGCTATAGTGGCCTTTGAAGATTTAGTTAGAAAGTGTCGATTTCTGTACAGGGCTCCTAGTTTTTTTGTGAATTTTTTTATGGTCTGTGATTTGTGCATGTAGAATTTTATATTATGGGGAATGACTGCTCCAAGTAATTTTGTTTGGGAAACTGGTGAAACAATTATATGGTTTAATGATGAGTTACTGGATGGTGGATGGGCATATGTAGCTCTAGTTAGAAAGAAAAACATGAGTTTTGTTTTGGTAGGTTTAAGTATAAGTTGTGCATTATTTAGCCAAGATTCCACAGCATCAAATGACTGCTGGGTAATTTTTTTTTTGAGTTTTTGGAGTTTTGGGGTGGCACAAATCAGGGTACAATCGTCCGCATATTGAACTATGGTGGCAAGTGGAGTGGCAGTATGAAGACTGTTAGTAAAGATAACAGAAAGGAGAGGGCCAAGAATAGATTCCTGTGGCACTCCCAAGGTTGTACGCGGTAAAGAAGGGAGATTTTGTTGCCATTTTACAGCTTGCTGGCACCCAATTAGATATTGCTGGAATCAAGTAAGTGCAGAATGGCTAAGTTTAATTTCCTAGAGTGTAATTAAGAGTTTAGAATGGAGACAGTATCAACAGCTTTGGACAGATCAATAAAGATGGTGTAAACTAAATTGCCATCATTGTGATGGTGGTTAATAATGTTAGTAAACTTTACAAGGGAAGTGGTAGTGCTATGATTAGGACAGAAACCATGCTGAGTGTTAGAAGACTGTTGGATATTAGATAGTTCAAGATTTGTGAATGGATGCGAGTCTCAAGTATTTCTGAAAATGGTGATAGTATAGCTATTGGCTGGTAATTTGATAATTCTGTCAAGTTTTCACCTTTATGTAGTGGGATGATATGTGATACTTTTGCAATTTTTAGATATTCATCAGGTAGATAGTCAGCAGTAAGTTTAGTAGGTTTAAGCCTTTTGAGATATTTAACTATGGTGTTTATTGGGGCAGGTTGGAAAGAGAAATTATTGGGATCTAGTGTGGGTACTACATGAGTCTGGGTAAAGAAAGAACAGTTATTGTTTGTGAGGGCTAGTATGGATTCAGTGAAGTATCTGTTAAATTGTGAGGCTACTGTATGTTATTTTTAGTATTAGTGAGTGTTGGGAGGGTGTAATAGTTTGTCCTAGCTGCAGAATTTTTTTGATGGCAGCCCAGAATTTTTATGGGTTTCTTTGATATTGTTTTGATTGGACACTGCTATAGTCATTTATTTTGTTCTGTTTAATATGTTTTGTAGCTTTATTTCATAGTTCTAGATATCTTTATTTGTTAGTTGTATTTTTCTCATTGATCCATTTCTTCCAGGCCTTATCTCTAGTTTTTAACAATTTTGTTTCTTTGGTTAACCAGGGGGTGCAATTGGATTTTATCCTTATTGTTATAGGGGGGCCAAGATGCTTAGGATATTCAAGAAGGCGGAGTTAAAATATTCAACTGCAGTATCTAATGAGAGATCTTTAAGTTGTGCCCAGTTGCATTTTTTTAAACTAGTCAAGAAGTCTTGGGGGATAAATTATTTTCTTATCTAGGATTTGGTGCTAGGTGGTACTTTTATGTGGATTTATTCAGTGTCAGAGAATGTAAGTTGGAATATGGTCACTGAGGCTGTCTGGGAGACAGCCAGAGTGTAGGGATTAATTTGGCCTGTTTGTAAAGATCCAGTCTAGGACTGAATGTTTGTTTGATGTGTTGTCTACTGTAGTACAAGTTTGGATTGTTTGTGAGAAACCAAATAGGTTAATGTGGTCAGAGGGAGTTTGAGAGATGCAGGAGAGCCAGTTCACATTAAAGTCACCTATTATACTTTTTTTTCCTGAGGGAGGGATGTTGCTGTCCAATTTAGGATGTGTTCTAGAGTAGTCAGATTGTTCCCAGGTGGGATGTACATTCGCAATATGTTCAGATGTTTCTTTGGATTAATTGTTAGTTTAGAAAACAGTATATTCATTGTTAAAGTTTAGGATGGTTAGGTATAGAGTGTCTAAACTGAGATTGTTTTTGTATAGAAAGGTGATACCACCACCTCTTATTTGTTGTCTGTCTAGCCTATATATATTGTATCCTGGGGGAAGTATTTACTTGTTAGAGATGTCTGAGTTTTGCAAACTTTCTGTTATAAGGACTATAGCTGGGTTATATAGAGCAAGGGTGGCATGCAATTCTTGAATTCTGTTCATGATGCTCCTGAGATTTATATTAAGTAGTAGTAAGTCTATACCTTTTCTGGGGATAATTAGTAGTTATTGGGGATGGTTTGGAGTGTGAAGATTTAGATGGGTTGTATTTGTTTGGGGGCCTGTGTTGGGGTGAATGTCCCCACTAAGTATGAGCTGCTTTGTAATGTGAACCATAAATTTTAAGTATTTTGATATAAACATACCATATTTCTTTGTAACATTAGAGTAATATTGTTATGTGAGTAACGTAAATGGTGCATGGTTTGTGTATGTGGGATTATAGATAGTTGGTGCTATTATTAAATTTGTATGTTTTAATTGTAATGGGTCTGGGAAGGGGGTAGTGTACGTAGATTTTGTGTTAAGTTTTGTATAGTAAGAGGTTATGTGAGCTGTAATAGATAGAAATGGCAGGATTGATGAGTATAATGTTATCCTATTGCTTACTACCAATGTTTAAGATATGTCTAAGTTAAAGTAATAATGTTATGCGGGGTAGAAATAATTGTTAGTTGTAACTGAGTTTTGATATGTGGGGAATTTAAAACTATTCTTTTGTCTGGTTATGACTTATTACACTAAAATATGTAAAGTAGCAGGCAGTTAAGCAAGTGAAGTGTGATATATGGGAGTTAGTGCGATACAGTTCAATTGAACAGTTGGAATGATAAGCATTTGGATTGATCTTAGCTGTGATAGGATTTCTTTACTTCAGGGGAGTGGCTATTTGGGAATAAGTTTAGGCATAGCAGAGGTGGTTGGGAAATGGGGGTAGGGTAGGGGAATGAAGACAGCCCTAGTGAAGCAAGGGTGAACGGAGCAGGTAGAGCCAGTCAGTGTGCTTGTGACTAGATGAAACAATCAACAAAATGGTCTGGGTTGACAGTAGGTAGGAAGTTAAAGGACATGTAGTCCTCTGGTGATTTTTATTTTTAAAGCAAGTAGACTTTATTATTTGTAAGCAATGCTCTGTGGAAATCATATTAAACTACACTAATCCCAAAACAGCTAAAGGGTAATTTTGTTTTCTTAGTATTATACACTAGCAACAGCTATAAGGAGGAAAACAAGCCATTTAATTAATCAGAGTCTCAACCATGATCTACATTGATTTTTTTGATGGTGTAAGTTTTTCTTCCCGCAGTTTACACATTGAGTGCACTTAAAAGCTTACTTTCATAATCACCTACAAACAACTAGCAATATCTTCAGTATAGTGCGACATAAATGGACATTGAAAATGACTTTTCCTGTTTATCATCATAACATATGATAATTTATGCAAGCAATAATGCTCTTCAGTGTGTGTGTGTGTGTGTGTGTGTGTGTGTGTGTGTGTGTGTGTGTGTGTGTGTGTGTGTGTGTGTGTGTGTATGTACTCACACCCACATGGTATTCTGGAAATAATGCACACACAGTAGTGTTCTGAGGCCCAATGCTACAGGCAGTGAGTATGTACACTCCTAGTAGAGTGCTAGTTCCACAATAACACATCCTAGAGTGGATTATTACAATTATAGAATGAACTATCTATTGTATTTTTAACTTCTATATTTTTTTTTATATTTTTGACGTAAATAGTTCCTCCTCCTAATGTTTCAAACTTGCTGTAGTAACTGTTGTATGAGGAAGTATTTCACACCCAGTCTATAATTTACATAAATATTTAATATCCACACACACACACACACACACACACACACACACAGACTCAGAAGCATATACAGACAGACCCACAGATATATACATACATACATTCAGAAGCATGGGCAGGCAGACAGACAAACACACAAACACACATGTATATGGACAGATGGATAGAAACACACACAGACCCTGCACTTAAAATGCACTTTGAGTAAATGCATCCTGTGTCTCCTTATGAGCAAATTTAAAAAAAAAAAAAAAAAAAAAAAAAAAAAAACAGTGCAAGACATATCTTTCCCCCCAAACAGGCATGGTCTCTGATTTTGCTGCTTAATGATTGAGTGTCATTGACAATTACTTTTGAAAAGCCCCTGCTAATGGAATGCCTGTTCCAGTCAGCTCTCTTTCTCAGTTTCTTCTCACACGTGAAAGCACATAATCACATGCCCATGCTACACACACACACGTTTTATTCTTCCATTTTTTCCTTAATTTATAATTTAAATTTTACAAGTGATAAATAGCAAGCCCTGTTTTATCATTTTAATTTTACAAGTAATAAATAGCAAGCCCTGTTTAATGCTTTTTAAAAAAGATGGCAACATTTTTTTTTACTGTCTGAACTTCATGGCAGCTTAATATTCTGCCATGAAGTGGTGGACTTGTTTTTCAGCAGGCTTTACATGTACATCAACAACTTGCTGGAGAATTTTCACTGTCTGATAAGGGTTTAATGTACAGTTTGCCCATTTTCTAACCTTCAATAGCATGTAGTTCTCTCAGTTATGAAAATATAAACATAAATATGAAAGTATTAATAAGAAGTAAACATTGGTTAATTTCCCTACTGCAAGACAAGGTAGATCAACAATCTTTTTGACATTTTATTAATAACTACACCACAGAAAGCCATGGGTTTTAACTGGAAGTGTATAAACAGGCATTGTAGGTTTGAATTTGTTAACACATTAATTGGTCTATACAAGGCAAGGAGACCACTAGCAGCCTCTACACCACAGTTTACCTGTTTCCTATATCCATAAGGGACAGAAGGGTAGACAGTTTCACATCCCCTTTGCTGAAGACAGAGTTAAAGACAGTGAGAGCACTGTTCTTTTCAACCTGGAATGGAAACCTGTTCCAAATGTAGGGTATTCTTTGGAATTGTCTATTATAAAAACAGGTCTTGTTTTTACTCTAATGCTGGTTTAGGTTCCTGAAATTTACATTTGTGGTGATTCTTGTTTTTAGATAATGCAGGAGGTCAGAAAGGACAGGGTCATTTGTACCCTTGTAGACCAGTCAGAGGTAGCTGTGTAAGAGTCTGTAAGATAGAGAGACAGAGCTTTCAGATGCTTTATTTATGGTTATGTCTTCACACCTTTTTTTTTATTTTTGTGAAGAAACATTGTGGTCTTTCTAGTAAGCCATATGCTCCATTCCAAAGGGGGATGCTATATTCTAATATGAGTCTCATAAAGAGGGTGTATGGTGGGAAAATAGCTTCCTTGTACCTGGCGGATATGATTTTATTAATTAATTGAACTAGGTAGAAGGATGTTCTAATGTTAAATTGTTATATGGTGGCTGAAGAAGAGTAGAAGAGGAAGAGTTAATTATGCACAAACATACCCATGTCGAAATCACAGTATAACTTTTGGGGAAATATAATTGGTTAAGGTGCAGGGGTGCTCTTCCTGAACTGATCTTTAGTTCATGGTTTTGATGACATTTGTTTGCATTGGACAGGATCTCCTGGAAAATATGAATGTAGGTGCTAGTTTTCAATTATCAGGGGTCTTGGTCAGCCAGAGACCCTAGATCACAGTTTTTATGACAGGAAGCATATTCTGAAGAGTAGTAGTTACAGACTGGAGCTCCCTACCCTAGTGACATAACAAAAGAGTGCCACTTACCTGGTTGAGTTGGTTCTGCCTGTTAGCCAATTTGGTATCCAGTGAGTTTTATATAACTTTATAACTAGGTGGGACAGTTTATCAATAACACAAAATCACTGGATAGCATTGAAAGCTCTGGCTATGTCTAGTGGTGTAGTGTGTATCAATATGCATTTGCATAATGCCTCTGTCAGTCTTTCAAAAATGTCAACCAGGTTAATTAAACAGGATCTGCCATTCACAAAGCCAAATTAGTTTGAGTCTAGGGATTGTAAGCTAACAATATCCTTATTTATGAATGCCATCATGATGCATTTTATTATTTTGCAAATAAGGCTGGTTAGGCTAAAAGGTGTATAGGTCTCAAGGGCAGTGACTGTGCCACCCTTATGAAGGGGAACTACAATAATTGTTCTACATGATTCAGCTAGATAACTAGTGGAAAGGCTGTTAACTCTAGGAGACAGATGCCATCATGATGCATTTTATTATTTTGCAAATAAGGCTGGTTAGGCTAAATGGTGTATAGGTCTCAAGGGCAGTGACTGTGCCACCCTTATGAAGGGGAACTACAATAATTGTTCATTGTACATGATTCAACTAGATAACTAGTGGAAAGGCTGTTAAGTCTAGGAGAAAGTTAGTAAGGCAGTGTTTTATACTAACAAGAAAACAACCTGCTATGCTGTCTGGACCAATACAACTAGTGTTTTTGTTTTGGAGAGGGCATTTAGTTATCATCATCAGTCACTTTTTCCCAATTTTCTACATGGGGTTGGGGTATCGTGTTAACTGTCACCATCTCTCGATTCAGTGTCACACTCCTGCCTTCTTCAACACTCATGCCTGACTGTCGCAAATCTTTCACACAATCCATCCACCTCTTTGCTGGACATCCTCACTTCTTCTTACCTTCTTCCTGTCTGTCCCAAATCTTCCTCACCAGATTGTCTTCTTCTTTTCTACACATGTGCCCAAACCACGGTAATCTGTTCTCTTTAATCTTTTCTGCAAATGGAGCTACTTTGGCTTCTGATCTTATGTCCTCATCTCTTCATCTGGCCCACAGTGTGCACCCTATCACCTTTCTCAGGCACTTCATTTCCATCACCTCTAGCTTCAACTGTTCTGCATTTACTGCCCAGGTTTCTATACCATACAGTAGTACTAGTCACCCCACTGTCTTGTACACCTTACTTTTCAGCTTCTTTTGCATTCTTCTGTCATAGACTACATCTGATACTCTATGCCAGTTGGCTGCAGCCCCTCTGATTCTAGCTTTGATTTCTTCATTCAGACTACTCTTCTCCTCAACTACTCTTTCCAGATACTTTAAGCTGTTTACCTGTTCCACTATCTTCCCTTCTATCTCTTTTCTCAGCTTCATCTGATTTCCCCAATTTGCTGCCATTACAACTGTCTTATCTGTGCTTAGTTTCATCCCATGTGCCTTCAGATTTGCATTCCATTCTCCTATCCTTTGTTGAAGTTCCAGCTCAGAGTCTGCCTGTACTGCCACATCGTCTGCATACAACAGCTTTGTTGATCCGTCCCCTCCAACCTGTTTGCTAATGTAGTCCATCACCAGTATGAACAGCAGTGGGCTCAGAGCTGAACCCTGATGTACACCTACACCCACTGGGAGCCCCTCTGTGAGTCCAAACACTGTCCATACTTGAGTCATTGGGTCCTTGTACATAGCCTGCACTAATTTTACCAGTGTTTCTGGGACTTCAAACTACCGCAGTACTGCCCAGATCAGCTTTCTTGGGACCTTGTTATATGCTTTCTCCAAGGCTAGGAATGCCCTGTTGGACTCTCTCCTCATCTCTAGCTTCTTCGCAAGTATCTGTGTCAATGCAAACATCGGGTCAGTTGTGCTGCATGCTGATCTGAATCCAAGCTGCTCATCTCCCATCTTACATTCTACTACTCTGCCTATCCATTTATCAATCACCATCTCCTGAACTTTCATGCAATGTGATAGGAGTTTAATGCCTCTGTACTGCCCATAGTTGTGGATGTCCCCTTTGTTCTTGTGCACTGACATGAGTATGCTTATTCTCCAGAAATTTGGGATACACCTTTCTCTCCACAGTGCTATTAGTACCCTCAGGAGCTATTTCTCCCCTATCTTACCCAGCATCTTTATCATATCTGCTGTGACCTCATTTGAGCCTTATGCTTTCCCTGACTTCATCTTCCTTAGTGCTGTTCTTACTTCTTCTAGGGTGGGCTCTTCTACTGTCATCATAGGCTCTTTTTGGGGCAGTGCAGCTTCTGTGGGGTTTTCTTCATTCAGAAGCTGCTGGAAATACTCCTTCTATCTGCCTTTGATGTCCTCTGGGTTGGTGAGCAGGTTGTTGCTGACATCCCTTATGAAAGGTGTCTGACTATCTTCTTTATCTTTCTGTCTTTGCCTTGCAACCTAATATAGTTTCTTTGTGCCCCTTACTGAGTCACTTTCCAGAAGTTGGTACAGTGCCTCTGATGCCCAATTCTTTGCTATTGCAACGTCTTTCTTAGCTTCTTTGTTAGCCAACTGGTAGTCTTTCCTAGCCTGGTCAGTCTTGTCTGTGTCCCACTTCTTCTTGCACTCCTTTTTTCTTTTGATGACTTCATGGACTTCTATATTTCACCACCAGCTTTCCTTATGTACCTGATTTCCATACCTGGCTCGACCACATATCTTTTCTGGAGACCTAACACATGCTGTTTTAGGCACTGCCATACTTCTTCAACTCAACCTATTTCCTCCTTTTCTTGGGGTGCTAGACCCCTCAGTAATTCCTTGAACTGTTGTACTTTCTCTCCAGTCAACTTCCAGGTCTTCAGCCTGGCCTCTGTTGACCATAGAGCCTTCTCTGACTACTGCTTGCAGCTGATTGTGGCAACTAGTGGTTTATTCTGTCGGCTGACTGTTTCACTGGGGATGACTTTGCAATCATGAATTCTGCCCCAGTGCCTTTTCCTTACTAGGAGGAAGTCTACCTGAGTTCTATGTTGACTACTCCTGTATGTGATCTTGTGACTGTCTCTCTTTCTGAACCATGTGTTGGCTACTATCAAGCCATTTGCCAGAAAGAAGTCTAGAATGGCTTCTCCTTCTTTATTCCTGTTGCCCCACCCCATGTGGACCCAGGCAGTCCTCATATCATGTTCTGTCTGACCCGATATGTGCATACAAGTCACCCATTATCGGCCTCAATTCATGTTGTCCAGCTTTATCTAGTATGTCCTGCAACTGCTGAATGCACTCATTTCCTCACCATCATAACCCTGCTGTGGGGCATAGGCTGAGATTATGAATACTGCCCTATCATTAAACAGCAGTCAGACTCCCATGAGTCTGTCATTAATTCTGATGCTATCCCTTACTGCCTTCAAAAGCCTCTCTCTCACCACAATTCCTACACCATTTCTAGCCTGCCCTCCACCTGAGTAGTAGACTCTAGATCCCAAGCCAAGTGGCTTTGCTGCACTGCCCTTCCATCTCATCTCCTGGATGCATAGGATGTCCAGCCTCCTCCATATCATCATGTCATCCACTTCCAAGCTGCGTCCTGTCAGTGAACCTATATTATGCGTAGCATTTCTCAGTTCATGTTTGGCAGGTTGTTTTTTTACATCTAGCTTTTGCTCAACAGAGCTATCCCAGGTAACCTAGGCTAGGCAACTAGACACTGGCCAACCAGTAGCTTATTGACCCAGAACTGCTGGTCTTTATGGCGGGCAAACACTGGCCAATAGGGCGCATATACTCCTCCCACCTTTAGCACAGGTCCTTGGCGTGGGTCAGAGTAGGCTGGGTCCTCAACCCACTTATCACTGGTAACTACCCATGCCCATTTTTGGTGACATTAGTCAACATGACCGAATCACCTAGAGACATCTCTTTCAACTTTCTGGTCTTAACCCCCACATCTGCAAATGTATTTATTTATTTATTGAACAGGATAGCCCAACTGGATACATGTCCATTTTCAGCAGAGGCCCGGGGAGAAAAGCTCCACACAGTAATGTGATATATACAATACAACAGACAATTGTAGAATACATGAGAAACACTGTTTATACAAATGTTTTAAATCAGAAATGAGCACTATACAAGCCTTTCCTCTAACTAGTCTAGTTCAGATACATATTTGCTGTATCCAGGACTGTATGTATGCTTCTGAGCCCCCAAGCCTTTCTGCATTGGAGGGAAGCCTTCTAGCTTATCAGTGGGAGTGGTAAGCACTGCGTAGCCTATCTACACAAGAAGAGTGGTTTCCAGCCAAGAAATTGTAGTTTATTGGCTGTTTGGTCAGTCTTTCCATCTCTTTCAACTTTTTGGTTTAAAAGCCCACGTGTTCATTTCCTGCTTTTCCAGTAACTAGTCAAGTCCAGATACAGATTTGCTGTATCTAGGACAGTTTGTAAGCTTCTGAGCGGTGCCAAAGTCTGCTATTCAATTTCTCCCTTAGATCTGCTAGTTCTCTCTTCTCCTGCACTTTTGCTAGATTTTTAATGTAACTAGCAAAAATCCAGAATAGGTAACAGGAGTCTTTGGAGCCAGAAGTATCCACAAATGAATAGCTTGAATGCGATTTTATTTAAAATAAACAAAGCGTTTTCGCTACTGAAATGAACAGTAACTTCCTCAGAAGGATATAAAACATTTTGCGCCAAAAGTTTAAATAAACAAAAAAAAGCGTGTAAATGACATCACTTCCTTTACGGCGCCCAGATTTTTAATGTAGCACATTACCAGACTTCTTGTAGCAACTATTGTAGCCCACAAAAGTGCTACCAGCACTAAGCGTTCTACAAGGAAACAGCTCCAATACTTATTAATGCCCACCCCTCCAGGCATGTCTAAAGGTCAGCTCCCTATGCTTTCTCCTATTAACCTGGCAAACTTGGGCATCTTGAGGCAATGTAGCAACTGCTACATGTACACTGACAGGGTCCCCATTAAATAATCGAACAATTGAAAGTTCGAATGTCATATGGCCAACATCATATGATTGAACTTTCAAAAGTTTGAAGGTTGCAAAGAATGGCTTCATACGACGCAGAATGGGAAAATTTCCCTTTTTTGCACTGAAGTGCAGTCTCGGAGTTGGTATATATAAGTAGGGTGTGTGTGGGGGGGGTGCAGGGGGCTTGCCCCCCTGCTCAGAACATTCAGGTACGTTTTATTGTTTTAATTTTTTGTTATATATTCGATGTTTCAAACTTCGCTCATATGTCATTCGACATATAACATAGACCCAGACCAACAACCCTCTCCTCTTAACTTCCAACACTCAGACTTGTGAGAAATGCATGCACTTATATATCCAAATTGGAAGCCACACACTCTCCAGCCAAGACCAAAATAGCTGGTCAAGAGGAGAAGTTCAACACCTGCACCACACCACATGGAACACACAGCCCTCCAGGACACACATCAACACTACCTTCACATAAAAACACAACCCACACACCCAACTTTGCGGAGGCTCTCAATAAAAATCTTCCCAAACAGCAGAGGCTCCCAAGGCAAAAACACACTCAACCACTACAACACAACACTAATCATGAGACACATAACTCAACTAAACAGTGTGCCACTCAACCAAAGTCCCTAAGGCAAAACAGCATGCCCAACACACTAGTCATAGGTGACTCAATAGTGAGGCAAACTGATGTCCCACTCACTAGGATGAATAAGGAGAAAGTAACAGTCAGCTGCCTGTCAGGTGCCAGGATCCGCCACATAAAGCACACACTCAGGTCCCTCAACAGGTACATATATGACTCTGTCATTGTACATGTGGGTCTGAATGACCTGAGACATAACTCCCTGGACTACATGAAAAGATACATGGAGGAGCTCTCGGATTATGTAACCCAAGTGGGTATGACCCTATCCCTGAGCAGCAACCTACCATCACCCAGAATGTACAAGCAGAAAATGATTAATTTCAACAACTGCCTAAGTTACTGGTGTCATTCTAAGGGGATCCAGTATCTGTCTGCCTGGGATGACATGATTGACAGATCTCGATGCTTTGCCAGTGATGGCCTGCATCTGTCACCTCTGTGCTTCCAGATATTGGCCAAGGCTCTTGCCATCCCTATAGTGCCTTTTTAGGTGGTGTTCCAAAGACCAAATTACCACCGCAACAGCTACAAACAAATGCAATCTGAGGGTCACGCTGCTCAATGCTAGAAGTTTAAATCTCAAAATGCACTCACTTGAAGCGCTCCTTAAAATGGAGAACATCGACATTTGTGCTGTAATAGAGACCTGGTTCAAGGCAGCAGAAACACCCCTGCACTACCAGGCTATAACTCATTCCACACCTTTCGGCCCAAGAACTTGGACTGAAGCTTTAATGCTGGTGATGTTTCCATATTCATAAAGGATGCGCACACCTCCAGACTGGTGGCCCAACATAATGCATCTGAGATACTTCAGGTGCAACTAACATTGGGTAAGACAGCGATTCAGGTTGTAGCTTACTATAGGTCCCCAGCCATGTCCCAAGGGTCACATTCCTAATCACTCTTGGGAATATTAGGGTCCAACTTAACACTTTCATACTGGGTGACTTCAACTACCCCTCCATTAACTGGGGAAACTACTCATGTACCAATACACTTGCCCAACATTTCCTGGAATTCATTCATTCCAATGCCCTGGACCAGCTCGTTCTTACCCCCACTAGAGGTAGCAACATCCTTGACCTGGTCATTACTAACACAGGCGACCGTTGCTCTACACCAGTAGTCAACTCCTCCCTGGTTAGATCTGACCACAAACTAATCACCTTGGAAATCCACATGCCTTCCTCCCCTGCAAAGGTAACCACCATAAAAAACTTCTCCAAAGCTAACTTTTGGCTCCTAAAAACAGTGGTGGCTAACTTCACGGCACCCATGCAAATGGAGACTAGTTGCATGACCACCGTATCATACACCAATACACTTTACGAACACATACACAAATGCATGAATCTCGCCATACCAAAAAGAACCAAGACGTTCTCCTCCATAAAAAGGAAGCCAATCTGGTGGTCCCCTACCATAAACAAACTCCACAACAGGAGGAGGAAACTGATGCGGAATAAGGAAGTCCCAAGATTGGAAAAACTTCCTTATCAGTCTCAACAAAAAGTTGAGATTCCTCATCAAATCCTCTAAAACTATCTATGAAAACAGAATTACTGCAGATAGTAAAGACAGCCACAAGGCCTTCTATAGTTATGTAAAGAATCTCCACAGCAATACCCAGATTTGCTCTGAGCTACTGTACAATGGTACCTCCTATACTGAGCTAACCGATATTGCCAATATACTGGCCGACAGATTCAGTGCCAACTTTACCCATCTCACCCTCCCAAAGGACCAATCACAATACCAGTAGATTGCTAGGCACCCAGAATTATTGCTGCACAGGTTAAAACAGCACCGTGGGACCTAGTGAACTGGCACTTCACCTTTGTGCCCTGTTCAATCACAGCCTCACTTCAGGCTTTGTCACTACCAAATGGCACACTGCTACAGTCATCCCTCTCCACAAAGGAGAAGTGACTACAGACCCTGGGAACTATCACCGCATTAGTCTGATGAGTCTGATATGAAAAGCTATGGAATGCATCATCATGGACCTAACAAACAAGGATATAGAAAATCTCCAAACTCTGGATCCCACACAGTTTGGTTTTGTGAAGGGTAGATCATGCCTGCTCAACTTGGTTGACTTCTTTGAGTCAGTCACCAGAGCTGTGGATTAAGGCAGGGTGGTTCAAGCAGCCTATCTTGATCTGGCCAAGGCCTTTGATACCATTCCCCACTCAGGAATCATAGAAAAATGCACTAAGCTAGGCATCAACTCCTATATCACCAGGTGGGTTGCAAACTTGCTCACAGATAGAACCCACAGTGTAAAAACAGCTGACTCCAAATAAGACTGCTGATCAGTCACAAGTGGAGTCCCACAGGGTTCGGTCCTGGGTCCTCTTCTGTTTGGTATCTACTTCTCTGAAGTCTAGCCCAACATGAAGGGACTCTGGCTGACAAAGTTCACAGATGACTGCAAGCTGTGAGCTATTATTAACTCCAAGTGATGTTGACATCCTACAGAAAGTTCTCATCGAGACCAACGACTGGTGTCAGAACCATGGCCTTAAGCTCAATGCCAAAAAATGTCTTGTCATCCCCTTTGGGAAAAACCCAGTTCCCATGAATTACCACATTGATGGCAGTCCACTGAACACGGAAGATGTTATGAGAGATCTGGGACCACAGGTTGACAGTAACCTCTCTCTTTTGACCACCACATTGCCACACACACACACACACACACACACACACACACACACACACACACACACACACACACACACACACACACATTCATCTTCCACTTTCACTCTTATTCACTTCTGTTAGCAAATAGCATCCATAACTCATCAATACTGTGTTTAATTTTAACTGAGACCACAGTAGCCTACTGATACAAGGTTATCCTGTTTTTCCACCTGAGAAATGGTTAAGAAATGTCTTGCAGTTTCAGAGCAGTCCTTGGTCAATTGTGATTGTTTCTTAAACACAAACTTGTCTTTGCTTTGGCTCATTAGCAGCAGTACAGAGAACTGCCTGCTCACACCCTTGTTCTCCCCTCCCCCTTCCCTGTTTATTACCTTAAGACTATCCCAAAGTTAATAAATATTACCTGTGGCAGGCACCATTTTTAAAACTACAACCACCCTTGTCACTATCATATGTTCATTTATCAGTTAACTCTTACCTGATTGTTTCCAGCCCCCTTATAAGAGCTACTAACAGGGTCTCTACCCACTTCGCTCCCCATCATACCCCCTATTACCTCCCACTACCAGAGGTCCCACCTTTATTACACTCACAAATCCCTCCCATCTTTCCAATAGCCAACCACAGCACTAACTCAACACTACCTCCTCCATCTTCCCACTACTATCACACCTCCTCAACTTACATGTACAAGCATACCTTACCTATGCTCACTGCATGGACTCTCCTTGCATATCTTACGTCCTACCAAAGCTCCATCATTCCCCCACTCAACCACTACCACTGTACGACTACTCACACCACCACACATGTCTCACCTTCACTCAGCTCCCCACCCACCATCTCAAGAACCATACCTATGCACCCCCCACATATTCTACCAACTATATAACTCAAACATAAAGCATCCCTACAACTTAACATAGTAACCCTCCCACCATACCTATTACCCACAGAGCACAATTATAAAGTTTCCCTTATAAACAAACACATTCAAAAACTGAGAAAACTAATAACCTCATGCATATCAAAACTAGCCCTAAGTGGAGACATCCACCCCAACCCTGGCCCTACCATCTCCAACCCCAATCCTCATAATCAGACTAGAAACCACAACTTCTCCATATTACAGCCAATAGAAAGCCAAGTGACTTCCTTTTACTAAGCCTAAATATTAGAAGTATATCCAACAAAGGCCATGAACTCCATGCTACTATAGACTTGTACTCCACAGATATAGTCATCCTGACAGAAACCTGGCTAAAACCTCACATTACCAGTGAGTAAATACTCCCTACAGGTTACGGCATACTAAGAGTAGACCGGCTAAACAAGAAAGGAAGCGATGTAGCTATAATATTTAAACAGCATATAAACATCCAGATCTTAAAATCATCAGCTCCACAAATAGGCAATGAAGAAATAATATAGAACAACCTCAAAATAAAACAAAACCATCAACATAATTGGATGCTACTTCCCACCTGGTTAAAACATACCTCCACTAGAAAACCTCCTCAGCTGGTCTACCCACCATCTCCCCCATTTTAGGTGATTTCAATACTGACTGGCAATCCTGTTCTGGCAACCATCCAACCCATCATGTAAATCTTCATGGCTTCACCCAACTAGTCCAGTTGCTAACCAGGATAAATAAAAAACTCCAGCAAGTCCACTACCCTGGATTGGATACTAGTCAGTAAGAGCCCCCAGTCATATATAACAGGCTGCTTATCTGATAGCCTCAGTGATCACTCCCCAACATTCCTACTCAAAAAATACCTATACCAAGCTAAATCTACTGTCAAATACATAAAGAACTAAACTTTAACCCACTCACATTCATCTCATCCCTCAAAGAATGTAACTGGCATCCTCTGAAGTACCTCAGTCTTGATGACGCAGTTGAATTTTTTAATACTACCTTCCTGAGCATCCTTAATTACCATGCCCCCATAAGACTTTCCATAACCAAAGCACAACCGTCCCCATGGCTACAGAAAACCACTAAGTCAGAAATGAAAAACAGGGATAAAGCCTGCGAGCAATGGCGCAAAACCAAAACCCCCTCAACTAGACAGAAATTTCTAGAACTACATAATAGAGTCAAAAAGCTAATAAAACAGGACAAATTCCAATACTACCAGTCTGCCCTAGACTCCTCATAACACAGCCCCAAACAATTCTGGTCCTCCATAAACTCCATCCTCCACCCAGGTAAAGTCAGTACCCCTCCTCATAACTTCCCTCACTCCTCAGAAAATATTGCTACCTCATTCATCACACACTTCACACAGACCATACTATCACTAGCTAAACAACACAACCCCCTCCCCTCCAACCCACACCTTCAACTAGTAATCTCGCCACTACATTCTCTTTTTCTCCTGTACCTACCTCCAATTAAAAAAAAAACTCTAAACTAAACTTAAGCCCACCAAATTAGCAGCAGACAACCTCCCAAGTGAATACCTACAAATCGCAGCTGATGCTCTGGCCTACCCAGTATCCATCTTGATTAACCAATCTCTGTCAGAAAGTTACATTCCCACACTTTGGAAAGTATCACATAATTCCCCTCCACAAAACTAACCAATTACCACCCCATAGCTATTCTATCTCCGCTCTCCAAAATACTATAGAGATGCATACACTCTCAGGTCTCAGACTACCTCCTTACTAACAACCTCCTTTCCAATACTCAGCATGGTTTCCGACCAAACCATAGCACCACCACCACTGCCTTACTCTCCTTTACTAACACTATCCTTCAGCATAAAAACAATGGCTATCTCTCCTCTGCTACTTTCCTAGACCTATCTAAAGAATTTGACATGACCCCACACAAACAACTTATCTCTGTCCTCAATAACTTATCCTTCTCTCAATCAGTCACCAACTGGTTTCAGAGTTACCTGTCTGACTGCCAGCAATCCATTGTATGGCAGAATGACATATCGCCCCCAACTACCTGTCTCCATTGGGGTTCCCCAAGGATCCATCCATGGACCCATACTCTTCTCTGTTTTCAACAATAATCTAGCCTCTGCTACCAAACATGGCACACTCATACAATACGCAGATGATGCAACCATCATCTGCTCAGCCCAGTCCCTACCCAAACTGCAAAAAGTCACACAGGAAGCCTTTTCCTCTGTTGGAACTTGGTTATCCGATGCCCAATTAATACTCAACCCAAACAAAACTAAACTACTTGTCTTCCAACCCACCAAACATACTCAAAACAACTCTCACTTTAACATCACAGCAAAAGACAACACCACTGTATACCCAACTGAACACACCAAATTGCTAGGAGTGGAAATAGACAATAAACTAAAATTTGACATTCACATATCCATGACCATAAAAAAAGTCCACAAAAAACTAGGAGCGTTATACAGAAATAAGCAACTTCTCACCAAAGCAGCAAAGATTTCAGTAGCAAATTCCCACTTTAACTCCACCCTACTTTATGCCTCTCCAATATATACCAACCTAAGGCAATGCGATCTAAACAAGCTAGAGACCTGCTACAATAAAATTGCCAAATTTGCCACAGGGGCATCCTACCGTAGTCACCACTGTCTCTCGCTTGTTGAACTGTGCTGGCTTGAACTCCCTCACCTCCTTCAATGGTATCAACTCTCACTCGCCCACAAACTAGTCAACCATTCACTAAATATCCCTTCCCTCCAGAATCTACTCCAACCCTATCGCACCACCAGACCACTAAGATCCAGCAACAATAATCACTTGCAGATCACTAAAGCCAATAACTCTGCTGGTGAAGCACTATTCTCTTGCACCATAGCCAAATTATGGAACTCCCCCCCACCCACAATTACCTCCATAACATCATGCACCCACTTCAAAACTTTACTAAAAGCGCACCTAAAATCATGCTGGCTATGCCCTTGCAACTCCCACTCTAATATCACCCAGCCCATCCAACCACTACCTTTCTTTCTACTCCACTAACTACCTTGATTATAGCAAGCTCAGATGCTCATAAGCCTAGTACTTATTATACAGCAGGAACTTCTTATTGTGGCATTTGTTAATGTCTGTTATGTACTTCACAGATAAAGATTCTAGTTGTCTACTGATGTACCATGTTCTTCATCTGTAAATATGTTGTAAGTAATTGTTAAGTTAAATTGTTAATTGCTATGTGATACAATGTAACTACTGTCTGTTTATTTTAACTGTTGAGCTTTTCTCCCCAGGCGTCCGCTGAAAATGGACCTACGTCCAGTCGGACACTCCCGGTCAATAAATATAAATAAATAAATGCACTGAAACTCACAATTCTTTAACAGTCTGGTAGTTTGTGTAGAGGATTCAGGCTTTTTGCAAATAAGGTACATGATTTGAGCCTGAGTAAGTTAAGTGACTAACCTGCCATCCTTAAATATGGCATTTTACAAACACACACACACACACACACACACACACACACACACACACACACACACACACACACACACGCGCACAGTTCAGGCCTTAGGCAATTGCCTGGTCTGCCTAGTACTGGATCCAGCTATGATTCTAACCTCTCTCCCTTCAAGAAAGTGCAACTTCAAGAAAAGAAAATATCCATCCAGGCATTATGGAAATTTCTGTCTGACTCAGAAGAGACACAGCTGTGGTCTCTTTTCAAGCTTTAATATGCAATTAAAAGAAGAATACAAGTAAAACACAGCATAAAGAAAACAAATCACAGTATACAAACCAGAAAAAAACAATAAAGTAATGCAAATTACAAAAAATGAAAAGCAAACTAACATTTTCCTCACACCAAGCTGTGGCATAGTCTGGGTGAGCTTTTACACTAAAGCTTTGAAATGGTTTATTTCACCCCTTAAATAGAAGGATTATTTCCTAGCTCCACCCCCTCAGTTCACAGATGAGTAACCTTAACTGACCTGTTCTAACATCTGTGTGTCTTCTTAATTGACCTGTTCTAAGTTCTGTCTGACTCACAAGAGACACAGCTCTGGTCTCTTTTCAACTTTTAATATCTAATTAAATGCAGAATACAAGTACATGACAGTGTAAAGAAAACAAATCACAGTATACAAAATAGAAAAATATAATAAAATTATACAAGTACAAGAAATCAAAAGCAAACTAACCTTTCCTTCACAGCAAGCTGTGGCAGAGTCTGTGATGGCTTTTCCACTAAGGATTTGAGATGTTTTATTTCATCCCTTAAATAGAAGGTTTAGTTCCTAGCTCCATTCCCTCAGCTGATGGATGATTACCCTTAACTGACCTGTTCTAACTTCTGTGTGACTCCTTAACTGACATTTTCTGATTTCTTTCTGACTCACAAGAGACAGAGTTCTGGTCTCTTTTGAAGTTTCAACTCATTCCCTACAGTACAGTTCTTGTGGGTGTGGCTTGAGCCTTTAAAAATTGAAGTCATCACCTTACAGTTCTAATAAATATTCATTGACAGAGGTCAAATATCAGTACAGTTGTGTTTGACATCATGTATGTTTCAAGATAAAATATTCTGATACCATGTATGTAGCATGGTTTTGGAATTATTAATGCAAATATGAAGAAGCAATATTTGAAGCCTAGAAGTGCAGCAGGAGGTAATTGCAGAAATCCCTGGAGGCACACTTGGCTGTAATGAGTTAATATGCAATTAAAAGCAGAATACAAGTAAAACACAGTGTAAAGAAAACAAATCACAGTATACAAAATACAAAAATGCAATAAAGTAATACAAAATACAAGAAATCAAAAGCAAACTAACCTTTCCCTCACAGCAAGCTGGGTCAAATCTGGGTGAGCTTTTCCACTAAAGCTTTGAAATGTTTTATTTCACCCCTTAAACAGAAGGTTTAGTTCCTAGCTCCACCACCCTCAGTTCATAGATGATTAACCTTAACTGACCTGTTCTGACTTTTGTGTGACTCCTTAATTGACCTGTTCTAATTTCTGTCTAACTTACAAGACTGCTGTGGTCTCTTTTTAATCTTTAATATGCAATTAAAAGCAGAATGCAAGTGAAACACAGTGTAACGAAAAAAAGTCACATTAAACAAAATAGAAAAAGGCAATAAAGTAATGCAAATTACAAGAAATCAAAAGCAAAGTAACCTTTCCCTCACAATAATCTGTGGCAGAGTCTGGATGAGCTTTTCCACTAAAGCTTTGAAATTATTTATTTCATCCCTTAAAGAGAAGGTTTAGTTCCAAGCTCCACCTCTTCAGTTCACAGATGATTAACCTTAACTGATCTGTTCTGACTTCTGTATGACTCCTTAATTGCCCTTTTCTAATTTTTGTCTGACTTAAAAGAGATACAGCTACGGTCTCTTTTCAAGTTTTAATATGCAGTTAAATGCAGAATACAAATGGAACACACTGCAAAGAAAATAAATCACAGTATACAAAATTGAAAACTGCAGTAGAGTTATGCAATTTACAACAAACCAAAAGCAAACTAACCTTTCCCAAGCAACAAGCTGTGGCAGAGTCTGGGTGAGCTTTTCCACTAAAGCTTTGAAATGTTTTATTTCTCCCCTTAAATAGAAGATTTAGTTCCTAGCTCCACCCCCTCTGTTCACAGAATATTCACCTTTACTGACCTTTTCTAACTTCTGTGTGACTCATTAATTGACTTGTCCTGATTTCTGTCTGACTCTCAACTGACGCAGCTGTGGTCTGTTTTCCAGTTTTAATATACAATTAAAAGCAGAATGCAAGTAAAACACATTGTAAAGAAAACAATTCACAGTATTTAAAATAGAAAAAGGCAATAAAGTAATACAAAGTAAAAGAAATCAAATGCAAATTAAAATTTCCCTCACAGCAAGCTGTGGCAGAGTCTAGGTGAGCTTTTCCACTAAAACTTTGAAATGTTTTATTTCACCCCTTAAATGGAAGGTAGAGTTCCTAGCTCCACCCCTCAGTTCACAGATGATTCACCTTCACTGACCTTTTCTAACTTATTTGTGACTCAATAATTGACAACTGACACAGCTGTGGTCTGTTTTCAAGTGTTAATATGCAATTAAAAGCAGAATACAAGTAAAACTCAGTGTAAAGAAAACAAATCACAGTATACAAAATACAAAAATGCAATAAAGTAATACAAAGTACAATAAATCAAAAGCAAACTAACCTTTCCCAAACAACAAGCTGTGGCAGAGTCTGGGTGAGCTTTTCCACTAAAACTTTGAAATGTTTTATTTCACCCCTTAAATGGAAGGTAGAGTTCCTAGCTCCACCCCTCAGTTCACAGATGATTCACCTTCACTGACCTTTTCTAACTTCTTTGTGACTCAATAATTGACAACTGACACAGCTGTGGTCTGTTTTCAAGTGTTAATATGCAATTAAAAGCAGAATACAAGTAAAACTCAGTGTAAAGAAAACAAATCACAGTATACAAAATACAAAAATGCAATAAAGTAATACAAAGTACAATAAATCAAAAGCAAACTAACCTTTCCCTCACAGCAAGATGTGGCAGAGTCTAAGTGAGCTTTTCCACTAAAGCTTTGAAATGTTTTATTTCACCCTTTAAATAGAAGGTTTAGTTCCTAGCTTCACACTCTGAGTTCACAGATTATTAACCTTAACTGACCTTTTATAACTTCTCTATGACTCCTTAATTGGTCTGTTCTAATTTCTGTCTGACTCACAAGAGATACAGCTGTTGTCTCTTTCAAGGTTTAATATGCAGTTATACGCAAAATACAAGTAAAACACAGTGTAAAGAAAACAAATTGCAGTATGCAAAATAGAAAAATGCAATAAGGCAATACAAAGTACAATAAATCAACAGCAAAATAACCTTTACCTCACAGCAAGCTGTGGCAGAGTCTGGGTGTGCTTTTCCACTAAAGCTTTGAAATGATTTATTTCACTCCTTAAATAAAAGGTTTAGTTCAAACTCCACCCCTCAGTTCACAGATGATTAACCTTACGTGACCTGTTCTGACTTCTGCACGACTCCTTAAGTGGTCTGTTTTAATTTTTGTCCAACTCACAAGAGACACAGCTGTGGTCTCTTCAAGTTTTATTATGCAATTAAAAGCAGAATAGAAGTACAACACACTGTAAAGAAAAATTACAATATAAAAAGCCCCAGATGCTTGGAAAACAGACACTCCTCTACACAATTATGGCATCTCTATAGACGGAGTTAATTATATACCCATTAGCCTCACCCACCTTATATGCAAAATCATGGAATGTATTATAGCAGAACTCATTTACGCAAAAATAGGCAATTTAATTTGTCTAGACCCCAGTCAGTTTAATTTTGAGATGTGTAGGTCCTGTTTACTCATCCTATTAAACCTCTTTGAAATGGTTATAATTGCTTTAGTCCCTGGTAAATCCATGCATGCTGCTTGTCTTGATCAGGCCAGAGCTTTTCACACTATCTCCAATAATGGCATTTTTGAATAGTTAAGACATACCTAATATAAATATCTATGTTGTCACTGCATTACAAACTCATTATCCAACAGGTCCAATGTAATTAAAGCTGCAGGTACCTTCTTTGAATGCAACATTTTTAATAGTGGGGTAGCACAGGGATTATTGCTGGGCCCTCATCTGTTTGACTTTTATTTTGCAATTTTGCAGATGTGTGCCAATATCCTTGAAGTGTGGGTGACCAGCTACTCAGGCAAATAGGTCTATAGTTCTGGTGGTTGGTTGATGTACCACCTCTGTGCAAGGGAATAACAATTTTCTGTTGTCAAGTCAGCTGGGATGCAGCCCGTGGTTACATTATGATTGCAAAGAGTTCCCAATAGTGTTAGTAATCCTTGTTGGATCCCATGTAGAATGCAGCCTGAGATGTTAGCATGTCCAAATAGGTGCTGTGTATCCCAAATAGCGAGGCCAGTTATGACATGCTCTTTAGATATGGAAAGTATAGGACAGGTTGTAGGAACAGTACAGATTCATTGTATGTGGTATCATTAAGTATAAGTTCACCGACAATCTGGGCCTATCCTCTGAGGTTACACATGTAACTACGCTGAGTGTTGTGGTTCTGCTTTGTGAGGGAGGATAATTTTGTCACATACTGTTTGTAAGTAACATCACAACACTATGTGCTTGTTTTAGTTGAGGAAGTTGTGCCTCCATTTTAGGAGGGGCACCCTCACACCAACTGTCACACAGCAATATATATCTCTTATTGTGCAGCCTGCTAAAGGCAGATGTCTGCCAGGCAGGTTTGCTGTGCCATGAGGAGTTTGTATTCCTCCTGTCAGCTACAGTCGAGTCTATGAAGTTGTACTGCAGCTTACATAATGGAAGGGTGTAGAGCTCTGTATACTTTCCTGTCCCATCTGAGGGGGGGAGCTGCAGTCAAGCTATGTAAACCATCTCATAGGAGATAAATTGCTTTGTTGAAGTAGATTTCTGTATTTTCTGCAAGCGGGGATAGTTCTGACAGTTGTAATGAGACTGATCTGTTGTCAGATCTCACAAGGAAGGACCTCACAGCTGGGGGCTGCCATGGTCACCCATATTGGTAAACATATGATGCACTACATTGGCTCTGCTTGTGGGGATGTCACTCCACTGGTCCAGGACATTGCAGTTAAGGATGTGGACTAACCTTTGGGCAAGTGAGCTTCAGCACCACTAAGCAACACAGCTGGTGGTTGCTTAATGTCACTCCCAAACTATGGTATGCTGATATATCTTGATAGACACAAGTACATTCAAATAAACACAAGGAGTGGATTCATAGAGCTGCTCCTGTAGCCTGCAATGGGTGATTAGGTGCCCTTTCAGCAGTGAACAGCACCTACAATGTCTCCGGGAAATTACAGTGTTTCACAAAATCTGGATGTGTATCTATCCTTAATGAATATGTATACACCACCTGCATTACCTTGCTCACTGTCAGTTTGAGGTCTGACCATGTGGAAATACATGTAGTCTGACATGGCTGTAGTGCTGTTCACAGCCTTGAACCAGGTGTCTTTGACTGCAGAAATGTCTGCATATTCCAAGGTGGGGACACCTTCCACAGAGTGGGGTGTAGTGTTGCCATTCCCTGCATGTAGCAGCATAACCACGATGTTGTATGGAGATGGTTTTCCCTCCAGACCATGCCTACAAGATGCACTGTGGGGGTGTCAGCAACCTTGACCAGTACTTAACATCCCAGGGGTGAGACATGAAGAACATCTCTGTCAAAGCATTGATGTCTGTTGAACAAGTCATCCCAGGCAGATATGTTGTGGGTCCCCTTACAATAACACCACACACTAAGGCAATTATTGATGTCCATCATTTTCCGTGTGTATTGAGCCATCATCCTAGGTGAGGGTCAAATGCAGCTGAAAGCTATAGGCATTCCCACTAATGACAGAGTGTCTAAGCTCAGTCATTTGTCTGCATACAGTTCAGTGACATATGTTCCTAGTCATACACACCTGCAGGAACTACAATGTCATTGTTATGCTACCTGATATTCCTTGAATTATTTTATTATTTTATTTATTGACATTTGCTAACTGGATTAGTCTAGCTGAGCCAGAGGCCCATTTTCAGTGGAGTCCTGAGAAGAAAAGCTCCAGAAAAAAATACAAATAATTGCGATATTTACAAAATACAAATAACTGTGATATTTACAAGATATTACAGTAAGGTCACAGAATATAGTGCAATTCAAAAAAGTTGTGAACTTTGTGAAAAAAATCACAAAGTGTGATTTGCGGCAATGTGTGGTATGGTGTATTGTGTCAACCCACACACACAGCTAACTGTGTCACCAGGCTACATATGGGAAAGGTCATAGACATGAATGAGTCTCATGATGTAATCACCTATGAATAATAAGTTTGATTTTGTGTTTTGCCTCAGGTGTTTGACCGGTGATACAGTGCTGCATGAACTATTATGTGAACCGTGCTCTCCAGAGATAGGATTTTCTGAGGTGTCTTGTTTGGGAATGTGTCTGTTAAGGAGCTGCACACATGATGGTGTGTGTGTGATATGGGCATGAGAGGTGCAGGAGGTGAGCTGTGCATGTTGGCAAAATGCTCACTGCCATATGTACTGACTGCTGTTTAAGACACCTGGAATCAAGGTTTGAAATACAGTCACATCTGTCACATGTTATGTTTGTGTAGCATAGGAGAAGAGGAGTAGAGACACTTTCCACATCTCATCTGCAGTCATTGAGAGTGCCATTAGCAATACAGTCATGCTTGTATGTACATCATAGCATGCCATCATTAGGCAGTGTCATGACAGATGGTGAAAGGTAACATGTCACTTTTATGTAGGCCCCCTATGGTAACACAGCACCTGACAGTGTGCCATACAATGCTTTGCCAGCCATGTGGACCTTGGATTGACCATAATCTTGTTATTAGGCATGGTCCCAATATACCTACAAATGTGACACTGTGCAACTCCTGCAAAGTTAGGGTCATGTTGCCACACCATTGGGGTTGACAGCCTGAAACACAGTGTCTGTAGGCACTCATTGCAGAGAAGATGTGGATGTCCATGCATGCACAGAGGATTTGTTAAACTTTGCTGACATTACATTGACCTTGCAAGCATAGAATGCCTGTCAAGCAACCAGACAGCAAACTGTTTTTTTGTGTGACATGATGTGAAACACAGACATATGTTCTGGGTACATAACGGCACAGTATGACATACCTGGGGCATGTGCCAGGTGGACACACTTTGGTCAAAGGTGGCCAGTCCTCTGCAGTAGACCTCACAGCCATGTCATGCAATTTTTTTTTTACTTTCTTTTTATTTTAACATTTGTTTAATGGGAAAGTCAGTCTTGGAACAAAGCCAATTTTCAGTGGAGTCCTGGGGAGAAACACTCCAGGTGTGTTTTTTGTAACATGGGAGGAAACTGGAGTACCCAGAGAAAACCCACATGAATTCAGGAAGGACATACAGACTCCATACAGAAGGCTCTCCAGACAAGAATCAAACCTGAGAATCTCTTGCTGTGAGGTGATAATGCTACTACTGTATCACTGTGCCGTCCAGATATCCACCATTAATCTGTTGAAGGGCAGGATGCATGAATTCCTGTGAAATTATCTAACATGGGATCACCACCACTGTGCTGCTTGTTTCAGCAAGCCTGGAAATCTATGTCACTGGACAGCACACAATATATTGTGCAATGTCCAGTGATGTCCAGTGATATATACATTGCACATTATATTGTGATGCTGCAGCTGTGCTCCTAATCACCATCTGGTCAGTTCTCTAGTGACATTCCACCAACCCTGGTACAGAAGGCATAATGCATGCAAAAGCCAACTGATTGCTCAGGTTGATAATGAAAGCACCTCCCTGGAGAATGATATTTGGCCTATAGAACCCTTCATGATGTGTGACAACTATATGGATGAACAAACGTGCTGTGTCCAACTTCTCATTGTGAGCTTCATAGTAACATTTTGCGTGCGATGACAGAAAAAGTATCAGGGTATGGTATCCCACTGAAGAGTGGTTGTGGTGAGACTAGCTTTAGTAATAGCCAAGCACCAGCAATTCAGGGGACTCCCCTGCTTTCCGCATTCTTCATAAGGTATTTGTGTCCTTTCAGGACACACTGCTTGAGTAGTGTCCAGCTGCAGAAAACCTGTGTAAAACTTCTCACCTTACCTTCACATGGTATACATATTACACTTCCCTCCATTGTTTGTATGTGCTTTGAGTGACTCTTTTTTTGGAACATGATGGAAGTAATTGCAATACTTAGTTGCACATAAGACAACTAGCAGGCAGTGCGAAGCAGTGTCCCCAGATCTCTCAGTCATTTGATATGTAAAGCCATGAAAGGAGTTAGCATGAATACACAATATCAATTGTCACACACCTACTGACACTAGACCAAACACAGTTTGTTTTGCTCAAGGGCAGATCATGCCTACCTACCCTAACCGGTGGACCTCATTGAGTGTTAAACTATGCAATAGATGAGGGGAATATGACTCACTCAACCTACCATGGCCTGACAAGGTGTTATACAATATTAGACCAGCAGGCCTTGTTAAAAAGTGTGTAGGTTATTTATAGAGAAGTACGTCAGCTGGTGGATAGCGAAGTGTCTGTTAGTCATAATCTGGGAAGATAGCATTGGGTAGACCTACATTACAATGATGCCAGTCACCAGTGGATTTCCCCCAGACATCATTAATGGATTACCCTTTCTAGCCATTCCCTTCTTGCAGTCATGGCTACTGTCGGTTACCTCTGACTGACTACATTAGCAGGTGATTGCATATTAGGAGCAGTCACTGAATCCCACACAGAACCAACAGTTATCCAAGATGGCTTGCAACACACATTCAGTTGTTGTCAGAGCGACTGAAAAATAGTAAATACCAAGAACTGCACAATACTATCCTTTTGGAAGTCATCCACCCCTGGAAAATATAGTAGTGTCCACACACTGCACACACTTGAGCCATTATTCATGGACTTATGGACACAGAGTAATGTAGCCTTTGACTTTCACTGGTTGGTAAGATGTGGAGATCCATTTGATTTTGTACAACGTATACAGAAAAGCATGGCATGTAAACCCCAGACTGTCATTGTTATACTGTATTTGGCTCTCATCACACCTATCATTGAGTGCTGTGGCACATTTGCTATGTCACTACACAGGCATATCTTACAACTGTAGCAGCCGCACAGGTTCCATGGTAAACCAATACATATTGTAGATAACATGTCTTATGCAGTCAGTGTCAAGATTGTACATGTATAGTCTGTCTCCTACTTGCTTTACAGGGGATGTGTATGGCTGCCGTACAGGGAGGTGTCAGATCCCACTGGGTACCTCCTGCTTATCTAAGACAGGACTAATGCATGTATTACCTGTTCTACACTCTTCCACCATTTCTGTGGTATAAATAGTACATGCTGTAGGGACAGCTATGTAACACACACACTACACCCTATATCTAACAGGCTGCCCATGTATGTGAAGCACATGTCTGCTGTAATGCACATTATGTGCAAGTTACACAATGGGATGCAGAGCAAGACAATCATAGTTGATGTAGGACAAATGTCTGTAATGGACACAGGAAATTTGTAGATGGGTCATCTCCATCACCACATCTTGTAGATGTGCTAGCTCCCAAAACCCTGGTGACACTTATCAAGGCTATTATCCTTGTCAGCCTGATGTACACATATGAACCTGTAGTGCTGAACCTTGCTGAAGACATATTTCTTCTTTGCTGATATTCCATCCTGTGCTGTGACATATATGGGTTTATTGCCATTCTGTATCCATATGTGTTCCCTACAGTCTCCTGAAACTGAACCATAAACAGGCCTGTGACACACCTTTAATAGTGTAAGTATACAGCTATTACATCATACAACATAAGGTACACAAAATAATGTGGCTTACTCATTACAAATTTCAGCATATAGTATCTGTGAGTGACCAGTAGAAGCAGCATGGCAAAGCAACACTGAATTACACAATTACATAGTAATTTATATAGTCACCCTGTGCAGCAGGCACATAACTTCATTCCCCTGCATTGATGACAAGGATGACAGGGATGTGACATAGGTATCATCACTTGCACAGGGCATTGTATGGGGGTGCAGGAGGCCTAGGCGGACCCATTAGGTTGAAAGCATGTGTGTAAGTCAGGAAGGGAAGCAGGCAAGATGGACCATGGAAATGCACCATGTGTGTCTCTAGGTGACCTGATTTTGACAGTGGTGTGTGTGCTTGAATACAGTCAAGCTCAGTACCATGTAAAAGTATGTAAACCCTGACACACTGAATGCTACAATATTCCAATGCTGATCAAGCTAATCTTACCTGGACGCTCCTCTGGTGTGGAAATTGTGACACCCACATCAATGATATATGGTGTGATGGATGCCTGGGCAATGTTGTGTGTTCCTAGGTTCACCAGGAATTCCTCAGTGCCTGAAAGTGGTTGCTTCACTGCAGGTCCTCCACCAGTGACGGCGTGATCCCTGGCCACATCTGCTTCTCTTCTGCTTGCAGCATTTATCATATCAGTCACACAGTGTTGAACCTGCTTATATGCCCTGCTCTGGTGACCTGTGGCATTAACGTCATGGACAAGATCAGCCCACAATGCTGCCCACTCTTCCCTGTTTTGCCTCCCCCTGGACAGTAGGAGTTCATGGTGTTGACAGAGGATTTCCAGGATTATATCTTTCTCAGCATCCATAAAAGAGGCATGGCGTCTGATGTACATTTTTCCTAAAAGACAACAAAATGGAAACACATGTCAGTGTCACATACATGGAAGTACACTATGTAGAGATACAGCAAGAACAGAATGGTTGGCAGTATCCACTGCTTGATCACACATGTCATATTCCACAGTGTGCAAACATACTAAGTGTGTGGATACACCTAAGATACTGGCAATAGTCAGCTATTCCCATTTGTGCCATGACAGATGCTGCTGTATGATCACAAACCCAGCACAAGAGTCCATTGTAGTGTGTTTCCTAGGGGCAACCCCCTGATAATACGTCAGAACAACAGTGTCAAACAAATAGCAGTGTGCTATTACAACCACTATAAAGGGACATTCCCACAAGACCAGTGTGACACATCGACAAAAGTCATCCCACTCTTGATGTATTGTACATCCTCTGTAAGTGTAACAGATATGGAGATCAATGACATGTCATTACAGTTCTAAGAAAGACAACGCTGTAATCCCCATTTCTCCTAAGTATATTCGCACATATGCATCATGTTGTAAACAAAAAAGGTTACATACCTGATGAAGTACAATACTCCTCTGTTGATATGTGCAGATATATAAAGTTTTTGGCAATGTTTTTACTGTGTGAATAAAGTCTCATACAGACTGGTTCCTGTAGCCAGCTGTTTGCCTTTTTAACATAGTTCTCATTACCAGGTGACTAGCACTTATTCGATCTGTGGTTCTGAAATGTTAATTGCAGCCAACACAGCTGATTTGCATTATAATCAGCCAATCACATGCAGGCACTGAACAAAATATAAGGCTCTTATGGAGCTTATAATCCCTTTCTGATATGTTGCGTTCTTGACGCAAAACAGGTGTCATATTGTTTAGATCTAATTAAGCGACTGGGTTAGAATTTGTTTGCAGCTAACACAAAGTGTCTGCACGTGTTATTGTTGCATCATTGGTGTCTTTTGTCTAAAACTATTAGTGACTTGCTTTGTACTGCATGTTTTCTCAATATCAATCAGCGATTGACCTCTAAGCTTTGTTATGCCATTTTGTTAAACCATCCAATGCCATATTGTTCCTTTACACTGAATCAAAGAATGATATTGACTTTCTAGCGACTGTAACATATACTGTATTATCTACTGTTTTTGATTACATTCTCCCATGCATCGAGTACTAACCTCAAGGCTGTATTAGACCATATAGTGTCTCCTCTGAATCAATACTATAACCACGGTGAAACTAATTGTGCTATCTCTCTCCCTTGTATCACAGGAAGCCCCCCACTCTAACCAAACAACGCGTGGCTCCCAAGACCCAAACGCTCCTACCTGGACTACAACTAATGCGTATGCAAAGACCAGTCCTCACCTCCTTAAAATCTACTACCTAATCTCTTGAAAAGACTAAAGGGTAATACTCATAGCCTACTATCTCTTCACTAAACTAGGGTTTGTTATAAACTGGGAACCTGGCAGTACCATTATATTATCTAAAGTGCAAAATATATCTCTGCAAAGTGCTTCTTTCCTGTAAGCATTGGTAGTATCTCCACTACGCTGAATATTGCACTCACCTACTGCTGCCTCTAAGACCCTGAGAACTCCTGGCGGTGTATGCCCCACTCTGCTTCACCCTCGCTCCGCTCGGGCTCCACTCCACTCCCCTCCCTGCCCCCATATCCCACCCGCCCCCAGTACCTCTACATTTATAGGAATAGATAACCCCTCCCACTTTTCCACTCGCAATTCCGACAGCCCTTCAATTTCCTCTACTACTCCTCCCACTCCTAGGCCCTCCCCCAATTCTAAAGGTAAAACTAAAGTCTCTCCCCTTCCCAGTACACTTTCCCCTCTTACTTCATGGCCAAATTCACTTATTCTATCACCCCCTTCTCAACAACACTACTACTCCTTACTGCCTATTTTTTAACAAAGTATGAAAACCAAACTCTGATAGGAATCTCCCTCCCTAAGAGCTACACCAACTGCCAAACTAATCTTTCTGCCATATCTGTCCCACCTACGCTCAACACTGATAAAACAAAATCCCCCAACATAGTCCAACTCACCCTTCATCACCCTAAAATTCCAAATAATAAAAATAACCTCAAATTACTATTTAAACTACAAAGACTATTAATTTACCTGAAAAATAGTATTACCATTTATGGTGATATTCATCCCAACCCAGGTCCCACTACTGTCCCAGACTCTAACCCCTCTAAATTAGCTCGTAATTCTACTGACTCCCTTCTAGTACTACATCTGAACCTAAGAAGCATTAACAACAAGGTTCACAACCTGCACGCTATGTTAGCTACTCATTCCCCTGACATTATGTGTCTAACTGAAACATGGCTAAAATCCACCACTAAGGACAAAGAGATTCTCCCACCCGGGTATAATATCTTCAGGGCTGACCGTGTAAAGAAACGGGATGGAGGTATAGCTGTCATGTTTAGGAATACCCTGAATATCATTAGGAACCCAATACAACCTCCTATAATCTCTAATTTAGAACTTATTGCCCTAAAGATATGCCTAAACACTCAAAAATGCATCAACCTCATTGTAATTTATATCCCACCAGGGAAGAACACAGAAAATCTGGAGCAAACCCTGTCCTGGCTAGCCACTAGTTACCCACAAGAAACCATAGTACTTGGGGACGTTAATATAGACTGGTCCCTCTGTTCTACCCATACAACCCCACATCCTATTAACCTACATGGCTTTTCCCAAAATATACTATCCCCAACCAGACTTAGCAATACTCGTCAAAAAGAAACCACCATCGACTGGATCCTTACCAATAAAGATTCAATCAACTATACCACTGGGACCCTTCCCAGCGACCTCAGTGACCACCTAATTACCTATATTATTAAACATAAATGCCCAACTACTAACCCTCCCTTATATAGACTAATTAGAAACAAAAAGAACTTTGTCCCACAACTATTCCTTGCAGACCTAAAATCCTGCAACTGGTCCATTTTAAAAACTCTACCCCTCCAAGAGAGTGTTTCCCACTTCAACGACACATTCCTTAGGATACTTGACTCACATGCCCCAAATAGACAAATCAGATCCAAAATATGTATAGCACCTTGGCTAACTAGAGAAACCAAAACCAAAATGAAACTTCGTGACCAGGCCTGGGACAAATGGAGAGCCACTAAAACCCCCCAAGATCGCATTAAATTTCAACAGCTAAGAAACACTACTAAAACAGCCATTACCCAGGACAAAAAACAATACTTCTGCCACCTCCAGAATAAGCACCAGAACAACCCAAAGAAGTTCTGGGCAGGATTTAACAACCTCCTTCACCCAGGTAAAACTACTACCCCAACCCCTGAGAAGCTTATTGGGAAAGATGTGGAAGAAATAGCCAACACCTTTAACTCCTTCTTCACCGATACTATCCAGTCACTTGCCAGTCAACTAACCTCCACTGCCCCACCTACCTCTCAACCTCATGAAGCTGCCCCTACCTCCTTTAACCTAAAGCCTGTCTCTTCCTCCTATATTTGTACCCTCTTAAAAAAACTTAAACCAACCACCCTAGCGGCTGATCACCTCCCAGCGGAATACTTACAAATAGCATCCGAAGCCATCGCCTACCCCATATCCATCCTGATCAATAGAACTATAACTGAAGCTTGCATCCCCTCTACTTGGAAGATTTCTTATATCATCCCTCTTCATAAAGGAGGTACCTCCACTGAAACATCCAACTACAGGCCAATAGCAATCCTGTCCCCAATAGCGAAAATTATGGAAAGATGTGTTCACAAACAACTCCTTCACTACTTAACCCTTAATCGTCTCTTGTCTAACTCCCAACATGGCTTTCGCCCCCACCATAGTACAACTACCGCCCTCCTTTCCTTTGTAGACTCCATTAATAACAATCGTAACAATAAACTAATATCCTCCGCCCTCTTTCTTGACCTATCGAAAGCGTTCGATATGGTCAATCACCAACTCCTACTTAATACCCTAGAAAGCCTACATCTGAACACCCCAGCACTAAGCTGGTTTAAGGCGTACCTCACTGGTAGGCAACAAGCTGTCCTGTGGCAAAACAAACTATCAGACCTGCTCCCTAATACCATCGGTGTTCCTCAGGGCTCCATACTTGGTCCTCTTCTGTTTTCCATCTTCATAAACGACCTTCACTCAGTCATCCACAATTCCACCTGCATACAATATGCTGACGACTCCACCCTGATCTGCTCCGATGTCTCCCTCTCGAAACTCCAAACAACTACTCAACTCTGTTTTACTTTAGTTGAAAAATGGTTCACCGACTTGAAACTCCTACTCAATCCAACAAAAACTAAATTACTTCTATTTTTCCCCAACGCCCTCACACCCCTCGGAAATGAACTCCCAAATACTAACAATACAACCTTCCATGTTAAATCCATTAATGGGACCATCATAGTCCCTGTCACCAGTACCAAATTACTAGGTGTTACCATCGACCATAAGCTTAAATTTGACATACACATTACCCAAACCATTAAATCGGTTAACAAAAAACTTGGATCCATGTACAGAATAAAAAACTTCTTAACCCCCTCTACCAAATTAACTATTGCCCGAACGCATCTCCTCTCCACCCTACTGTATGCCTCCCCAGTTCTTTCTTTCCTCAATAAATGTGAACTTAACATGCTCTCTCTTGCTTATAACCATATTGCTAGATTCATAACAGGTTCCCCATATCGCACCCACCATTGCCTTAACCTTAAGAAACTCGGCTGGTTGGAACTGCCCAATCTTCTCAAACTTAACCAACTCACAGAAGCCTTTAAAATAATCCACCAACCGGACAGAACTCCCTCACTGTGTAGTATTTTGACCCCCTACTCCAGCCTAAACTCCCTTCGATCAGCTAATAATGTCCAGATCCTAACGATTAAATCTAAGAACTCTGGTGGTGATGCCCTGTATGCCAACTCCATTGGAAAGCCTTGGAACTCCCTGCCAAACACCCTTAGACTCATGACCTCACATAAACAGTTCAAAAATAACCTCAAAGAACATCATAAGTTACAATGGCTATGCCCATGTACAGAACCTGACTAACTTATCAAACTCATACCAAACTACTCCCATTTCACCTTTATCCAAATCCCTTACTCAAATTATTAAAATCTCTTGTCCTCATAATGGACCCTGATAATTAGTGACCTAGTCTATTATTTCCACTGTGTTTATCCTATACAACTAGTATGTATAACCTGTTGCTTTGCTATTTGTGTTTATATAAAATCTATGTTATTCCTATTCTTATCTTGTAAATGTAACATGTATTCTCATCATGTATTGCCATTATGCTGGAGCTTTTCTCCCCGGGCCTCTACTGAAAAGGGATATGTATCCAGCTGGACTAGCCCGGTCAACAAATGTAAAATAATAAAATAAATAAATAAATACATTACTGGGGTCAAGATACTACGTCATTACAGAGGGTACATACGTAGCAGCTACTTTTACATACAGATGTGTGTGCTACAGGCTGCCGCTGATGCGGCAAGCAATAGGCATAGGCAGAGAGTGCAAACACTTTGCAGAACAACAAACTGTAAGAGTAGCTGTGGGAGGTGTGGCAGCCTTGTTTTAGAGGCAGAGCCAGATTGAGGGCACCCATTCCACTGCAAATTAAGGCATGTGTTTAAGGTAAGTATGTTAGGCAACAGTATCACTAACAGAGTACTAGGAAACATGTTTGTTGTGTCCTTGAGAAACACAGGGTAAATATACCATTATGTCAACCATTTGGGCAACTGCCAGACCATGTGTTACATTAAGGTAGTTATTTGGAATGTGTGTGCTGGCAGTCCTCGGTACTAGCAGGATCTTCATATGTGTATCTTAGTTGTTCAGCTGTGCTAATCTGTAATATCATTATGAAATTATTGTGTTCTATACTCTGATCCTAGTGGGCCTTTTTTGCATTACCTAAGTTAAACTCCACTGTGAATGCATAATAATGCATGACCTGATACTTCATGCACTTACAGTGTTGCTATAGGGATATGTCAAGTGTGTTCCTTTCTCCAGGCCTGTGACTTCCATCATTGAAAAGCAGGCATTGCATTTGAAATGCATTGTGTGGATAAAGAGTGCATGACTCGGTCATTCATTGATGGCTTCACAATAATGTAATTTAACACCACTGGATTTGAACCCAGGACCATGTGTGGCAAAACTTACTGTTTGGAAAGCATCTATTAGACTGAGCTACTCAGTCACTGTTACATCATGTTTTTTGTGAAGGTATAAGTGCACAGATACATGCTGTGGCATACCTCGATTATATCCATTATTATGTTCCTGGCTTTATAGGATTGCATTTCTCCATCAGAGTCCCAGTTGAACATGTATTTTGTCATTAATGCTTTAGCAGGTGTACTTGTACATATTGCTGACAAAAGTGCCCATTTACCTGCTATTAGAGACCTCAGTTACATCCATTCATCTGAGTCTGGCTTTCTAGTGGTGTAGTCTTGTACCAGGCTCCAAGTTACACTCCCAATTTTTTCATTACTCTTTCAGGAAGTTTGTGTGACCTGTGCTTAAACACAATTAATGATGGTAACTTGCAAGTATGTTTTGCTTAGACCATCTGTTTTAATTAACAGCTGTGTGGCATAGCAGGTTAATGCAGTGGTCTACAGATACAATGGTCTTGGGTTTGAAATAGGGGACAGGTGTTTATTTTGTAAGTGTTTATTATATTTAAAACACATATCTATAAAACTCCATTTAGCTGAGCTTAGCAACACTGTGCAACTCGCAAAAAATCTTTAAAGGAAAAAAAATGGGGAGATAGAACAGTAGTAAAATGGGGTGAAAGCAAGGTAAAAACATAGTGAAAGTCAGGTAGGTTTGTGCAGGAAGGATGTAGGAAAGAACCATAGCTATCCATTTCTTGTACAGCAACAACTGTGCACTTTGACAGAATTTGTAGATGAATTTGTACTGTCATCTGCAGAGATAGGGGTAAGGACACTCTAACTGTATTTTAAGCCAATTGGACTGAATTACATGTGTCTGGTGGACAGGTGTATGAAATGGAGAGCCCATGTATGGGACAGTATTTATTTTGGGACAGGTGCCCATTTTATTTTTTATTTTATAAGGTGAGAGTAGAATGTTGGGAAAGGGACATAGGTACATGTGGGGGGGGGAGATAAGTTGAGAAGGTGAGGAAGATTTTGCAGATAGACAGACAAGACAGCAGACGAGGGTGGTTTTGAGACAAAAGAAGGGGAGTGAACACCTCGGATGGCAAGGGTGTTGTGGAATCCCAGACTCAGGTGTCTCAACAAGGTAGCAGAATGACTCAAGTCCACAACCATGGGAATGTTGGCACTGCTCCTTCACTGCCCTTGGGGTGGCAATGTTGGAGGCTGGGCTCCAGGGCAAGACAGCACCACAAGGATGGCAAGCATGCCCTCCATCTGGTGCAGTCAGCATCCAAAATCACAGAACATTGTCCTGTCACCTGGCATCTCATTCCAGGTGACAACACCACCACTTCCAGAGGGGGGCCCAGCCCTCACCTGTGGGGCAGAATTACTCAATGCCACAGGTAGTGCAGGGGCAGCAGAGGGGGAACCAGCAGGCTGTGGCCCAGATGTGCTGGGCCCTGGTACCATGGTTGGAGGAGCCAAGGTAGGTGGATCACCTAGAACCAGCCTACCTTGTCACGCTGTAGTCAATTAGTTATAACAATAAGTCAAGCTTAGTAATAACCAAACCAATGTTATTAGTAACATAATGGAACATAATTTTGATTAATCCAGATACATATTAAGGTATATTATGTGGAGCACACATTAAATAACATAACCGTGTCAGCAGCCCAGTATGAAATAACCCATAAGGCCAACAAAACAGTTAGTTTAACAGAATATATTAATATTAAATCCTAATAATAGATAACATTAATAAATTAAAGAAGATAAGGGGTGGGGAGAGAGAGAACATGGCATTAGTGAAGTTGCAGATGATATTAATACACAAACTGCTAATACATACTTCTACATGTGTATATTGTCAGTTGTGAGTACAGTGACTCAAATTCTTCTATAGATGATGTAGCACATACATACCTCTCAAGCCATTAGCATGGGACAGTATGGGTCGAGCACTAACAAGTGCAGCTATACAGCTACATGGAACTGTTTCACATAATGTGCACTACCAAGGTGTTCTCTATATGGATTTGCAAATACATTGCTTTCCAGGTAGTCATTTATCTGCCAATCACTAACCAGACAGATTTGGCAGTTGTCATTGCATTACAAAAAAATCATGACAGTTGAGAGGTATGTTTGTGTACATTAAGTAGACTAGACAGCTGTTATGTCTTAGTTGGCAGGCATGGGAGTAGAACCCAAAAGCTGTGACTGCAAGGGGACATGTGCAGATAATGTAACAACTGACTGCACTGACATTAGAACAGACGTGCAATGAATACAGCCCTACTGTAGTTATTTGAACACATTACTTATGTGCTTTACACTTTATTGTTACTGGTCCTTAGAATCTGTGAAGTATGCACATGATATCTGCCCAGAAATTGGGTTACCTTACCCATACACTTTGCTCTCGGAGTGAGAGGAATACAGAGCATTATTTGACTGAAAGTGGCCTGAAGACAGCCCTGAATCATACTGTGAGTTGTCCAATACATTTATCAGGCAATTACTTTTGCTTTCTTTATTTATTTCACTTTTACTGTTGACTGCAATGACATTAGAACACTAATACAATGTATACAGCCCTACTGCAGTTATTTGCACACATTAGTTATCAAACCACAATTCTGTTTTACACCTTATTGTTTATTGTTATTGGTATTGTTTATTGCACTACAGTTATTAGAAAGTATTCATACTTACCACACTCATGGTGCATCCTGGCCAGGCACCCAGCATGACACTGGATGTTGCGAGCCCATTCAGCTGCAGCTGTTGGAAGAGAAGCACACTATTATGCATATCAGCTTTGCACAGATTCAGCTTGTATTTTACTAAAGTAATGACAAACATATTTAAATATCTGCAGGGCATGCCCAGCCTAGCATCTTGGATGTAGGCATCCAAGGTTCTCCTCTTCCTTTGCTTCAGGTTGCCACAGTGGTGACAACACTGCTTACCACTACAGGGGATACCAGTGATCCCTGGCCAACTGGTCTCAGGCTTTAGCTTTACATTCTGAGCCCTGGTAATCACCCTGCAACAGCTGGGGTTTATAGTTGCAGACCAGGAGTCCAACAAACACTTTTAACTCCTGCACACCCCACCTCTGTGCTCAAAATCATCCTACCTCACCAACACCACCAGGCACATCAACAGATTAGTAAGACTCCAAAAATGCAGCATAGTTCCCATCTATTGGCCTTTAATATAGGCTGTTTTCCCACCCTTACATGTGATACTGTAACATTCAAAAAAGTTCAGAATTGATTAGCATCATGCAAACCTGCTTATCAGAGCTGAGCACAATGTAAGCTTACACAACCGTGTTTTAGGAAATCATAGTAATGCCCAAACAGGAGTAGCTATTGATCATATTTAAGCAGTGCTTAGCACCGTGAAGCTTTTCCAAGTGTAACAATTTTGTTTTTATATTAATCCATCCTTTAGGTCACCTCCCACTTTTCCACAGCACTAAATGTAAAAAGGTATTCCTGCTACTGACTCAAACCTGGGGCCTACTACACTTTAGGCTGCAACTCTACCTATTTAGCTACTTGGATAATGAAAAAACTAGCACACCTTCACATATTTAGCATTAAGCACCACCCCATGCTGAGCAAACGGCCATTAAAAAAAAACACAAAAAATAAAATAAAACGTAGACAACTATAACTAATTAATTATAACTGGTTTCTATATTTAGATGTCTGGCAGGTGTCATCTGTGCATGGGTAAGCACAGATCTGCACTGCTGTAACTCTACACAACCCTGCAGAAATGGGCACAGCAAACTATTACAATGCACACATATCTCTGCATTAGCAGGGTACATTACAGGGACTACTACCCTGTACATAACATCTGTCCAGGTATTCCATGCACAATCCATGACCATGGGACAGCCTCTACACTACTCCCTACATGGATTCAATATCCATGTTACTATGATCTCCCTCAGCAGTGCACCATGATTAGTATGCATGGTACACTGCCAAGGGGGAACTGTGGCCATATACAAGAATACATTCCATGTAGGCTCTACATGGAGCCTACATGGATTTTACTGAATCTTGGGGAATATGATTCCATGGATTATTATAATGTAATTAAAATGAGTGATGGCTGGAGGATTGATGACTACATTATAGATAGACTGTTGGTGAGCATAGTTACCCAGGTTAATCAGGAAAACTGTCACAATTGTCTTGCAAAAGATAATTCTAGGTAAGTATTGACTAATTTCATTAATAAATGGAAATGCAAAAAGTTGTTGGTACTGATGAAGTGGTAGGAAAGAATAACTCGGAAATTAGTTCAGCAGGAGCAGGTAAAGTTTGTAAAAAAGGTATAATGATGAAAATGCTGGACGCACAGATTATAGGGTCAACACCATAAGACAATGTAGGAATCTAATAACAGATTAATTTATAACAGAGTTCAGTGCTGACAGTTTCACTGTTCGAAATATTGAGAAAAAATGGACTCTCCTAAAAGATAACAGGTGCATTGCATCAAAGTTTGGGGAAAAGCCAAAGGTTATTTTTAAGAGAGGGCAACATTTAAAAGATATTACTGAGAGTTTTGGCTTGGGAGATGGAAATAAATGTACTGGCTTGTCAAGAATGGCAAATTGTGGTAGATGTTCCATTTGTTATTTTATCCAATGTGAACAGTTTAAAATAAAAGACATTATCTTTAATATGAGGGGTACCTTTAATTGTCAGTCTAGCAGCATAGTTTACATTGCATTATGCCAACAATGTTTTGGTTACTATATTGGGAAGATGGAGGGCAAACTAAGGGAAAGGGTTTGTGAGTATTTAAATGATATAAAGAAAAGTAAGGAAAACAATGCTCTGGCTAGGTATGTATCCCAATTTCCAGGACATAGTTTTAAGTTTGTCATTATTAAAAAGGTAACTAGAGGTGATCGTAGTGGTCTGTGGTCACTTTTGTTAGAGAAACGTGAACTTTATTGAGAACTGCCTCTAAATGTGAGTGTATGGCCTGGACAGAAGGATCATGTGTCAATAAGTTGCCTTTTAAAATTGAGGGCACTTGAAAGGTGAAACCTTTATGATGAAAACTTTTATCTTCTATGTATTTAATATTTTATGTACTTTTTTTGTATTTTTCATGACTGAAATGTTAATACTTTTTATTCTATGTTGGTTTATGATCTGGATCACTTTTGAGGGGCTTGGCCATGACATGATTTACACAATTAATTATGTAAACTATTTAAATTGTGTTTTAATCTTGTTTGTATTATTCTGATTAAGGTTTTTGTGTTATTGAAACAAAAGCACTAAAGTTAAAAGTTTAGCGTGTGTCATTTTGGTCCATTTACCATTCAACTGTGCTTATTATGGTTCCTTTTGGAGATTTGTTGTCGGAGACTCTTCAGACAGGTGTGCCTTTTATTTTGTAAAAAGGTATGACTTGGAAGACATTTTGAGGTTGCTGGCTAATTGTATGGAGAGGAGATTGTTTTGAGTAAGCCAGTAGAAGAGTTGAGACTAGATACATTTCTCAAGTATTTTTCATAGGGGAAGAGATAACTATGGTGTTAGAAGCTGTCAGTAAAATGAAGAATGAAGCTGTTGCTCTCCTGTCAATTGAAATTTGTAGTTATCTAACTGCTTCCTTAGAATTGACACATTACAATGTGCAGTTTGCCAGCTACAGAAATATAAGACAATGGCAGCTGATCAAGCTAAAAAAAATTAAAAACTATCTAAGAAAGTAAAAGAGCTGGAAAAGAGACAGAAACAAAATAATTTCTACCTTATAGGGATGAAAGACAAAGCTAAAAGTTGTAATGTGTGACTTTTTAAGGAAGATTTAGCCCTAGCTTCCCACTGACAATAAAAGGAGTTTATTGAGCCTCATGACCCAGATGGCCCTTTAAGAGCTCTGTCAAGGCAAATTATTTTTAAGTTAAGTTATGCTGAAAAGAAAAAGCTTCTGTGGGTGACCAAGCATCCCAAGCCCATTTTATTGAGTGGCAGTCAAGACTGATTAGTTGAGAACTTTTCACCCAGTTATTACAAGAAGGAAAATACATTTTTCCCATGTCAATGTTCTATGCTACAGAAATGGATTCCCTTCAGAATTTAAAAACCTTGTCAAACTAAATATTAAAAAGAAGAAACAAAACAAGGTGTTTAATTTCCTAGCAGTAGCACTGAAATTCCTGCAGGAAAGCCTAGAGTCAGTGGTCAATGAATCCTAATCTATGGAATCCTGGAAAATGCTGAATCTTAAAATAGCATATAGAGAAGTTAAAACAGATTAGGGGCTCAAGGAAATTTGCAGTACCTTCTATGACATCATTGTCATTGTTGTTGTTATTTCCATCTTCAATACCTTTTCCCCATCTTGACTTGATGCTGGATATCACAACAACATTAGTCAGTGTGACCAAATCACCTATGAGATGATCACATCACTAATAGCTAACAAATAATTTCTCTGGGAATAATTCATGGACAGAATAGACAGCTGTTTATCTCAGACATTACTGGCATCACTATGATTCTCCATTAAAAAATGAAAATAGTCTGAAGAAGGAGAACGTGCAGGAAAGGGGATCTGGTCAGCATTCAGCAAAGGAGACTGAAAAATAGATTGGACATGTTCAGTCCTATGAGTTTGATAAATTCAAACATAAAAATAAATAAATAATGTGAGAGGGTTTGCAGTGTAATATTTCATAATGAAATGGGGTTGTAGCCTCCCAAATTTGTAGTTGTTAACTAATGTATGATGCCAATGGCACTTAAGTTTCTTTTCAGACTTCTGTAGGTGTGTTCAGTAGCTAAGCAGTTGAAACTGCTCATAATTTAACTGTGCTCAAGTTCAGTATGATTGTTTATAAACTTTCTTATTTAATGAATAATTAAATCTATATTATTAAATGCAAGAGAGATCTTCTTTCCAGGGAAGAAGAGGGTTATAAGAGTGCGATTAGTAAAGATGTGATCTTATATGTGTACAAGAAAGTTAGATAGTGAAAATGCATACATATGTATAAAAATTATTTTTTGTGGGGGAGAGAATTTGGAGTTTACAGAAGGCACAGTAGCAAAAAGTGCATTTGCGCAGAAACAACACCAATAAACCAAACTCTGTGCACCAAATAAAATGAAACTCTTGAAATGGAAACAACGTTGAAGAAATATCCACTAAAATCTTCTTCATTAAAACCAATCATGGGCACTTTGTTGATGGGAGGGGATACAACATTACACACTAAAATATTTGGTTAGGTGTCTACCAGTTATCAGTTGATGAGAGTCTTGAAAACTTGATTTGGAAAGCCTGTGTCAGTTTATGATATCTACCATGCTTTGCAAGAAAGATTCAAAACCTTGAACATGAATTGGAGTAGTTATGAGCAATCTGTAAATTATGTAAATCTGAAAGGATTAAAAATTGGCAGGGAATGCAAGACTAGAAAAGGGAATCATAAAATGGGAACAGTGTATAGAAACAAAAATTTCTTAACAGACACTGCAAGAATAGCCATAGCTAGAACCACCTTCTCTCCTCACTCTTATATGCATCCTCCATACTTACCAACCTCAAAAAGTCAGAACTAAATAAATTAGAATCATGTTACAATAAGATTGCCAAATTTGCAACAGATTCCACATATTCAACCCATCACTGCCAATGCCTAAAAAAATCTTTCTTGGTTGGAACTACCTCATGTTATGAACTATAACCAATTAATAATGGCTCACAAAATAATGCACATACCTGACAACGTACCTGCCCTAAAACATCTTCTCAACCCTTCTCTAACATTTGCAGTCTTTGATCATCTAACAAAGACTTACTCCAAGTAACCAAAGTATCCAATGCAGCAGGCAACTTTCTTTATTCTAACTTTGTTACTAAAAATCGGAATACCCTTCCACATAGCATTAAATCTATAAGCAATCTTAATCATTTCAACATATCTCTCAAAAGACACTTATTTGAATCCTGGCATTGCACATGTAACACTCCAGGTTACTTATTAACTTAGTAGTATTGATATGGCTAGTGATCCAAATTTGGACCTGCCTCATTTGTTTCTTGACTGTAATGGAGAAGGAACGCAGAAGTCACTTGAAAGTTTTTTTCAGTTAGGTCATCGTCTGAATGTTTCCGGTAATGTATCGAGTTTACCTAACAGCCAAAGAAGTATGAATGATGTTAACAATGCATTGAATGTACCTAATGTATGGAAAAAATTAGAAGAAAACTGCAATAAGAGATATAACAACTCATTTGCAACTGTTGGTCATAAAATTACCTCTACATTATCGGTAGAAAATAAAGCATTATGTGATGAACTGGAGAAATTGATGATTAAAGAAACGGCTACATTTTTCAATATCCAAAGTTTACAGATATATAGTTAGACGTCTCTCCCCATGGTTTACGAGCATACAAAGACCCCTCTTTACTGTTTGATATGGAGAATGCCACTGATTAACTTTTCCATCAGTGGTGGGTTACTGCCGCTCACAAGTGCATGATGGAATGGATCACCATACATTTGGAAAGGGATAGGTTAAAGCAAAATTAACTGAAGGAACAAATCAAAACAACATGTTCCTCATTAACATCTAATCTAAATACTGAATATTTGGATAAATTCTTACTTGACATCAATAACGAACTTAAATCTTATGAGGGGGATATTGCTTTGTGATCTATGGGATTATGACAATGGGAGGGCCTTCTTGTCTCGGGCTAATCGGAAAAGGTCTGTGAGACGTCTACATCTCCAGGGAGACAGAGGGCATTTGAATAAGTCATTCTCTAATTTGGAAGGGATTAATTCAGCAGGAGAAGATGAAAGGGATGAATATCCACGCCTACCAAATGTACAGCAGAGCGAACAGTTTGAACAGACTTTTCGGGGGAACTATAATGGCCCTAAAGGAGGTCCCCAAGGGAGAAAGCGTCAGAGGGAAACATTTTCCAAAGATGGACATCAGCAACAGTACTTCAATAAAGGTAAATGTTAACTTGCCAGTGACGAGTGACTGTTGCAACTATGTTATTAATCTGTCTGGCCATATTTTGAATAACAGCAAATACAGCATACTTAATTGTGGCCTTAAATTTGTTCTGACTGTTATTACAAGATTGTATGAAGTAAAAACTGATTTGTTTAGATTTATTAGGAAATTACATTTGAAATGTTTCTTTAGTAATATGAATGGTGTTAATGTGGTCTATATTAGAACATCAAAGTTTCTAATATCGACCCCTATTCAGCGAAAGCTGAAAATATCGAAACAACAGAAAACTTAATTTTTTCCTAGGGAAAGAATTTGGTTGTCCATTTCTGATGCTTTGGTATTTTCAGCGACGTGGTGGAATGTTATGGGTCGGGTTCAGGTAAGTGTGCAATTGAGTGCGGGTTAGGTTATTTAGGGTTAGGGTGCTGGTTAGGTATGTGTGCAATTGTGTGTACTTGAGGGTTAGGGCGGGTTAGGTGAGTTAGGGTTAGGGCGCGGGTAAGGTATGTGTGCGATTGTGTGGACGTGATGGTTAGAGCAGGGTAGGTGAGTTGGGGCTCGGGTGAAGTGAGTGTGCAATAGTGACGGACCTTAGAGTTAGGGTTTGGGTTAAGGTAAGTGGATAGTTAGTGGTGTGTGTATAGTTTAGTGTAGGATTAGGTGCAAGATTTTAGGTGTATGTGTGTGGATTGCTATTTGTTTGGTGTGCTTGTGTTGTGTGTATGTGTTGTGGAACAGCGAATTTTTTTCGATGTTCTAATATAGACCCTGTTAATAAACCTCTAATGGAGTGTAACAAAAGTTTTGAGGAATTGAATAGTGACAGCTTTTATTCATGTTGCTCGAAGAAGAATATAACGCTTATACACTGTTTGATACGAGAAAGGTTACTTATAAGAGTGAATTTATGCCACCAATTTTGAATGAAGAGGTTCAGCACTTTTATTCTATGTTGCAATTTGCAGTAGAGAAAGAATTTATGGAATTTAAAAATGTGGGATTTAACGTAACAAAAAATGAATGGAAGACTTTGAAATAAAAGGCAGGATATTATCTTTAAACCAGCAGATAAGGGGAACAAGCTAGTAATTATGAGTTATGCTCAATATTTTAATATGTGCAATGAACATTTGAAGGATGGAAATGTATATGAACAAGTTGAATTAAGAGTGTATAGGGAAGCAATAGATAAATATACCAACTTGCTTAAAAAGGGTAGTAGGTTGGAATATTTTTCAGAGAATGACATCAGAAAGAAATTTGGGGTGGTAGGATGTGAAATGGCCTTATTTTACTGTCTTCCCAAGATACATAAGTCTTTAATTAACCCCCCAGGACGTCCTATAGTATCCGGAAGAAAATACTTTTTATGTAAAATTGGCCAGTTTTTACATTTCTATCTACTACCAAAAGTAAAGCTGTTACCAGCTTATATCCAAGATGTGTTTGACTTTTTAAACGAGATCAAGGCAGTTCAATGAGGGGGGGGGTGTATTGGATTACAACTGACGTCAAAAGTCTTTATACCAAAATTAGTCATGATTTTGGGTTAGAAGCTGTAAGGTTCTTTTTGGGCCAACGTCTATCTACAGAATTTATTGTAGAACTATTAGACTTTTGTCTTAAACACAATTTCTTTGAATTTGGAGAGGTTCTGTATAGACAAAAAAGAGGAACAGCAAAGGGGGCGGCGTTTGCCCCCTCATATGAAAATCTTAGTATGAGTTTGTTCGAAAATGAGTACATATACAGGAGTAAATTCTTCCATAGATATGTTAAGTTTTATTATAGGTTTATAGACTATTTGATTTTCTTGTGTGAAGATGGTGAAAAAGAAGTAGAAGGATTTGTTGATATGCTAGGAAACAACAGGTTTGGACTAGAATTTGATGGGTTAAAAGTTTGAAAAAATGTATAATTTTTAGATGTAAGCTTTGATGGTAGTAATAAGACTATTCAAACTAGAGTCCACCGAAAATTTGATAGTGGATTACAATTTGTGAAGGCAGATAGTTTCCACCCCACTTACTATCCATTCTATCCCCTTTGGGGAATTTATTTGCATTTTTAAATTATGTAATAATAAATTAGATTATAAGAGGAAAATGAGCAATACAATAAATATGTTCAGAAGGAGAGGCTTTGACCAAGAAATATTAGAAGGATGTTGGAAGACATTTTTAAAAGACTATATTGTCCAGCCTGTTGTTAATAGACATACACAAAGATGTAAAGTGAATAATAAACTTCAACAACAGGAGGATATACATTTTACTACTACATTTAGCAGTTTTAGTGCTACAATAAAAAACTACTAATGTATTATTGGGAGTATATTTTATGTATAAATGATCCATTTGTGGAAAAAGTGGGGGCTCCTATTATGTCATTTAGGAGGGGGAGGAACCTCAGAGATTTATTAGTAAAGTCCAAGATGGTAGTCCCTTTAATTAGAATACAATCCAATATAAAAGAACTAGGGACCATTGGCTGTAGAAAGTGTAAGGCTTGTAACTATATTGTTCGATATTTAAAAAAAAAATAATGGTTTGTTGTTTGAAACTAAGAATAGTTTTGTTGTAGCACTGATGGCATTATTTATGCCTTAAAGTGCCCTTGTAATAAATTTTACATCGGGGAAACACAAAGGCAATTCAAAATTAGGTTATTAGAACATGTTAGGGACATAATTAAAAACAGAAAGGAAAGTACAATAGCAGTGCACTTCAATAAATTCCATAATGGTAATATTTATGATTTGAGGGGTACTGTTTTGGAACAAATTGATACATATTGTGAGGAAAATGATTTAAAAAATAAATTGCTTTTTAAAGTGTCTGTATATATTTTAAAGTTTGGTACTTTGTTTCCTAAGGGGTTAAATAATGAGATTAATTGGAGAGTTTTTGTTTAATATGTTATTGAACTTGATTAATTATGCTTAATTGTATAACTGATGGGTGTATATAGGCAGGCCAGTTTTTGTGAATGCTATACTCCTTGAAGGCTTGTGAAACCGAGACATCAGAGTGTGTTTTACAATAAATATCCAGTGGATTACTAGCTGGTAGTTCTACTTTTGTTCAACTTTGGTGCTTCGACATTGTGGTATTGCTAATTATTAACTTAGCATTACTTCTACAATTTGGCTGTATGTACTAACTCTGTTAACATATCCCTTCTAACAACACTACTTCTCTACAAGTAGTTACATTCCTAGCTGCAACTCTCATGATAGAAGTATTACTAACTATGCACTACTTTGCCTAAATTATTCTCCCTACTTAATTTCCTAACTAATGTTTTGTTCCTCTACATATATAAGTTCATATATTTGTCTATATTCAAGTGTTTAAAGTATCTATTTTTGTTTTTACATTTTTATCCTGTAAATGTGTTAATTTTTTTGTCTAAAAATTCTATTACTTGATGTGGTGATTTTGTATGTAAGCTTAGGCTGGAGCTTTTCTCCCCGGGCCACTGCTGAAAACAGACACTGTCCCAGTCGGACCATCGTGGTAAACAAATGTAAAATAAAATAAATAAAAAAGTGGAGCACAGCTAAACATTCAAAAACATGTGTGCCTATAGAGAGATCTGTTCAAAGAATGTGGTCTATTAGAATAAAGTGAGCAGAAGAAAACAGCCAGGTAAACCAACTGCTAGCATATTGGATCAAGAAAAGGAAATGCAGGTTATAATGTCAGCAAGCCAGTCTAGTGTATCACCCCAGCTGGAACATTAATAAAGCTTTGAGTTCAACTCACAGCAAGAGGTTCTCTGGTTCGATTATCAGCTAGGGTGCCTTCTATTCAGAGTGCGCATGTCCTCCCTGTATTCGCTTAGGTTTCCTTTAGGTGCTGTGTTTTCCTCCCACATTCTAAAGACAGGCAGTAGTTTGACTGGATGCTGTAAACTGGCCATAGGTGTGAGTGTGAATGCAACTGTGTGGTATGGAAGAACAGCTATTGGCAGTGCTAGCTACCATATAATGTAAACCTTAGCTCTAGATGATTTTCACAGTTAAAGTGACACTCCAACCCCATGTGCAAAAATGGGAAGGGGGTTGTGGATGAATGGATATGTTAAGAAAATAAGGGGGGATAATGAGAGAAAGTTAGGATGATTTTAATGAAGATCATACTAAGTCTTTTAATTTTGATACATCAGCAAGTACTTGGGGACCCCTGTTATAGAAGAGGAGATGTTCAAAGCAGTTACAATACCCAGTAGGAAGATATCAGGTCCTGTGGCCCAGAATGCTGGAAAACATCAAGCCTTAGCAGATATACTTTTTCATGGGTTATTATTATTTTACTAGACACGGCAGCATGAAAACATTACAAATTTAGCATCTAATATTACTGTTCTGCCGAAGCTTGGTAAATGCTTCTTTAGTGTTAAAACTTTGTTGTCCTATCTCACTCTTTAACATGGATCTAAAAATGTATCATAGAATGCTGGTAGATCACTAGAATGGTATTCAAAATCTATCATTTGTCTTTGTCAGGCAGGATTTGTACCTGGGCAGTTGAGTGTGGACCATTTCTGTATATTGCAATTCTGCAAGCAATAATATCAGAATCTAGCTATACCTACAACAGCCATTACTATGGGATTTAAAAAAGCTTTTAACTCAATTTACTGACCTTATTTGCATCTCGCAGTAGGGAAGGAATGGCTTTCCAAGTGTCTTTGTTGCCACAGCTGGAATAGGTAGTAATTTGTTTACCTGCTCTTTCTTCTTCTGCTGCATTAGCACTGTATGGGGCACCATCTATGACAGCATGGATCAATTCAACTTTGTCAGAGACTTCTGACTTTTTAAGGCACTTATCATAAGTTCCTCCTCTCCACAGCTCTTTTTCTACCAACCACCAGTCTCTTGAATGGAGGTTGCAATTGTCAGAGTTTGTATTTGGTTAGGCCCTTCGTGGTATTGCAGCTGAAGGGGTTTTAATCACAGACATCTGTGTTCTTCTGACCTAAATCCTTGATTAAGGCCTACCTGAATATGTATGGATTCTTATACATCATCATCAGGCTAAAATGACTGACATAAACTTTAAGCCATCATTATGCTTGATGTTATGGGGTCATGTTTGGAAAATACTTTGTTTTAGAATAATGAGATAAACTGTGACCCTCAGAATGATTTTATTGTTCATCTTTTTCTCTTGAGGCACATTATGGCTCCTCCAATACATCCCTCATTGATTGGTTAGGAACACAAAACAAGAAGAGCAGCAAAGCATATTGCAGTGCGTCTTACCAGCAGCACAGAGCTTGGTATTCCTTGCTCGGGCATCTGGGTTCATGCTTTGTCTCTAGTGCATCTATTTTTATGCATTCACAGACAATGACATTCTAGGCTTTATTAGAAGCCAAATTACTAATTTCTATGACCCATGGATGATTCAAAGAAACTACAAAATTCTTGATGATAGTTAAGCACTTAGCACAATATCCTGTATGTACTCAAAGTACTCAGTACATTAAATCATATTCTAAAGGAGAGGAATATTTGTGGATCATCACTTTTTTTGAGGATGCCCCATTTCAAAGTAGATTTTCTTACTTTTGACCAAGACTAGGCTGCTTGATGTATATTGTGGACCTCAGACTAGTCCTAGATAGTAGTAGAAAAAGAGTTTTTGAATATGTTCAGTATTCAGACAGAGAACCTAGAGTTGGGGTATTTTGGCACAATACTGAGGTGTAATAGTTACACTTTTATATATTATTTAGATGATAACTTTGGGTAAATGTAGGCAAAGGGTATACAAGACACTATGATCAACCTTTGCTTTAATTAGTACCAAGCAAGATAAAAAGTTCTGCAGAACCAAATTGGAGAAGGAGCTATAGACTTCAATATGCCATTTCTGATTAAGACCATTGCTAAGCTTAAACTACACTCTAAAATTCATGAAAAAAACAGTATTTTACTGCACAAAACTGACTGGTCACCACAGTAAAGTGCAGAAAAATTGTATTTAAAGCAAACCAGCATGGACAGGATGTAGTAAAATTAATTTCAGACTTATGTAAATTTTGTGATGTATCAATGGTAAAACTCTAGACAAATATCATGACTAAGATCTATGCTTTGTTTTCGATAATGTGTACTTGTGAAGCTGGTTCCTTTTTAAAAATGTGCCACAATGGATATAAGCAGTTTAGCCTCTGATACATGCAATGGATATTACTGCACATGGAAAGGTGGGAACTTAAATATAAAACTAATGGAAAATGCCAGAAAGAATATCAACTAAATATTTGTCAGCCTGATTGCAAGACTAACAGTCAATCCTTGTATGGTGCCATACTTATGTCAAGGCAGTACCTCCGTAAAGGGCATGGGAGTTCTAGCACTATTTTAGTCTTGCATGTAAACTTGTTTTTGGACTCTATATAATTTCATATCAGACAGGTTTTCAGACTAATGTAATAATCCATATATTACTGTAGCATTACAAAGTTCAGCTATCACATATTGAAATGAAATTAATGCTGATTTCATACAACAGTTATAAAATGGCAATTATTTATGTCATGTCTTTTTTGAGTTCTTGTTGCTGAAAATGAAAGAAATGTTGAGGTATATTGTTGCAGAAAAAATAATCAAATGTCAAAGAAAAGCATACAGCATACATATCCAAAATTAATCTTATGCAGTCATTCTGATCCATCTCTATTTCTGGTAACCTGGCAACATACTTTGCACAATACGCTATCAAAAGTATCCAAGAGGAAAATAAAATAAAAATACACATTAAAGCATTAAAAAATTAAATTAGCTTTGAATGTTTAGTTACAGGGATACAAGATTTGGCTGCAGCAGTAATGCACATGACCTGCTACATCTTGGCATACATGAGAAATCTAACAAATGCATAATTCATAAAAAATGCTTAATAAAATTGCAGATCTCAGTTTTTCTGTTGATTCACACAGGTTAAATGAGATTACAGGGAGGCTGCCATTTGCAAACAGCTGCCTCTCAATCCAGGTCCACTAATTAAATGACCTCATTAAAGCACACTATTACTTCTGCTCTTCTCTTAGCAGACTGTGAGAAAGGCCAACAATAAAATTAAATTAGATGAAATGTAACTGTGAACTGTGAAAACCCAGCTACAGAGATACTAAACAGAGCTGGCGCTCCCATGCACCTGCCACAATACAGCTTGGTACACTCCCAGAAATCTATGGACAAATCTCAATTCTGTAATCAAAAATAATTAAGCTGTTAATAAAAATCAGACATTACAGTTACTGTGTTGTGATGCTCAGGCTGCACAGGATTACACTGGCATAATGACTATGATGCTAATATAAACTACATATTATAGTTATAATGAAGCATGCAGGTTGCTGGAGATAATAGTTCTTAAAGGGATATTGTTTTGCAGTGCTTTTATTACACAAAGCCTTTCCAGAAGGTTGGTGTGACTGGATTCATCACCCTATTATTTTTGGTGATGGCTGTTGCCAGGATTCCCTTTGACTTAAACATTCAGTTCAGTTCCCCAGAATAGCTTCTTCACCAGCGATGTAATCAAAGAATTTCCACTGCTTCATTTAAGTTAGTATGTCATTCTGTCTCAAACAGGAGTTATTTCGTGACAGGATAGCTGTTCACAGCTTAATTGTGGTGAATCTTATTAGCTCTATATGTCCAGTCATTCACAAATGTAGCTAGACTTGTATCCATGTGCTTGTGTTAACTTGTTTCCCATGTCAAAGTGAATAATCAAAGAGATCAAGAACCTTTTTATCATGAATTCTGATTATTGTCTAGGTTTCTGATGAGCAATTTTATTATAAAGAGTATTTTGAGGTACATCTTTTAAAATGTTGGAATTGATCTATTGTGAAAAAAATCACTTTGCCATTTCCTCTCTGATGCTTATGGTACCCCAAGCAATTTAAACGTTTCCATCATTTCATTGCTATTTGCTTATTTGTTATTGCTTAGGTGTCTATAACTAAATAGAAAACCCATTTGAAAGTTATCCAGCTTAGAAGACACACACACACACACACACACACACACACACACACACACACACACACACACACACACACACACACACACACATACTTCCTCTACAATAGCAGTGACAGCTTCACATCAAGAAGAATGCAGTCCTTATACATGACCAGTCAGTTATGACTGTCAGGCCTAAACAACAATTTGTACTTGTGGCAGCTTTACAAGAATAAACATCCTGTTGTTTTAAGGCAGACAGAGAACAACATGTACCTGTAAGGCATCATAAATAATGTACTTCATAGTGAAGACATGTTGATCCACTGGCACAATCTGTGTTTACCTGTGCATGTCTGAAATATAATATCAATCAGCACACCCAGAGATTTGTATATTTTTTGTATGCCCATTTCATACATCTCATCTATCCAAATTTTCATATAAAGTCCGGAATTTTGCCTCATATTTTTGGTCTGTTCCTCATAAAAAAATTGTTTTTTGGCAAATCACTGGGGATTGAAGTCAGTAAACAATGGCAATCATTTGAGTTTCAGATTTCATAGCCTTCATGGAATGCATGCTAATGCAAAGCATTATTGTAGTAGCTGTTAAAAATTATGAGAGAAATAATTACTCGATATCCATAATTTTGAACTTTTGTCCTCACATTATTTTTGTCCTTGTCCAAATTTATTGTTTTAAGATATTTGTGTAAGTTTATATGGCAGCTTGTACTTTTACTACACAGTGGAGACCTATTTAGTTCTGACATACAGACAGACATTCTGAACACTAAGCAAAATTTGGAATTCATCTTGCATGGATATTGTGATTCTTTATCAGTAAGTTCTATACAATAACATTATCCTTTTTCAGTTGTTCCTGCACCCTTTCGAGGCATGATCACACAGTTCTGTTTTTATTGCACGGGCTATCTATACTTTATTTTGTTACTGTGTCTTGGGGAGTGCCTTGTTGATAACCACAAGGCAGAAAATACTTCAGGGCAGAGGTCCTATCCAGTGCTTCTCCAGACGTCTGACTTTAGAGCATGATAAGAATGAATTTAACTTCTAGGGGATTGGTTTTAGTGCGCAGTGTTCATTTGTGGGAGATTTTATGAATGCCTCTCAACTGTCCAGATTTTTGCAGAATGTATAGATTTTTGCCTCCTATTTTTGACCTTCTCCACATAAATTTTGAAGTTTTCTGGCAAATCACTGAAGACTGAATTCACTAAATAATGATATGCATTTGAGTTTCAGACTTCATATCCTTCAGAAAAATGTATACTAAAAGAAATCATATTATTCTAACAGCTTTCTAATTTTTAATCCTATTTGGATGGGCAAGTGTTAGGATAAATATGCAGCAAACTCTATATACTCCCATATACACATTGTTTATGAAACAACATTGTTTCATTGCTGTGAGCATACATCACACATTCTCTGTTGAGAATTAAGCTAATAAGTGTACATGCAGGCTTGGTTGGCCCCTTTGTGCATCACTTTGCAGCTCTGATGTATGATAATTCATTAGCTATAGCTTCACTCTGTAATACAGAGCCATCATGCCTGACCAGTTCTGTGAGTGTGGCATTAAGTTAAAAATTATTGTATATGGTGCCAAACATTTCTGAAATATCCATGTGATATAATTTGGGGTTATATAATGTTTGTTTTTGCACTATGTTTCCTGTGGCCTGCACTGCTTGAACATCACCAGTGCACAAGTGACTAGGAACGGATGAGCAGTATTCTAGTGAGACCACAGAGAACACTATGTTTGTGTCCACTGAAGATTCTACCATTTTGAGCACAGATATAGATATCTTGTTTTGCAGAAACCATCTGCAATGCTATCCCATATCTGACACAGCACTCTGTATCATAGCTTTCACTGGCTGCATCCATTACTCACCTGGAAAATACATTCCAATAGATGTGACTATGATATAAACTGGAACTGGGTTGGGCTTCTCTGCTGAAGAAGTAAGAGTAAAGTAGATATTTTCATTGTTGAAGCATAGCAGTGAGAGCAGCATCTGTGCACGTCAAAGGGCTAATGGTGGTTCACCTTTGTCTACTACCTGTGTTGGTCCTTTTGGGCTGGTTGTGTACCAAGTTTTGTCAAATCAGTAAGTGCTTGTTGACTATAGTATGTAGCTACCAGCACAGTTATTGTAATGTCAGATTGCTACAGCATGGGTGATATGAGACCTGGTATGCATGACATAAACCCTCCACAATGAAGCTGACAGTTATCATTATGGATAATTAGATGACATTTGTGTATATATGTTTAGGACATGCTTCTTTAGCAAATACTGTCCTTAATGCACAGAACGTTAATGCTGGCAGAGAGGGATGTCAGCAAAAGGTGTTTTTGGACATGTGTGATAACTTCAGTCATTTCACATCTGTGACAATGGCAATTCAGGAGGCAACACATTACCTTATTTGCCATAAGGTATGTGACGTTTGGATGACTGATATCATCTTAAATCACAGACTTTTTCAGATAATTTATTGGCATCTATGAGGGGTATTGTCTGCAGAACGACAGTAATATATGCTAAATCTGTGATTCTACAACATTGTCTACTATCATTACTAGCACCAGTGCTGGCAGGTCAATGACAAGATCCCTTGAAATAACATGTCTTCATGCCACAGCTGTATGGCAGGTGCCATTTTGTCCTAGAAGTATGGATTCAGGGTTGGCTAGTTTCAAGATAGACAGGACACACCATTGCTTCAATTGCCTTAGAGTGTGGTATCCTTTCTTCATCATGCTTCTCCTGTCATTGGTTGCACATGCATACAAGTAGAACGTGTTTACGTTCTGCACTCATTGTTGTTCTTTGCATGGCAGAACTAATAAGAACTTGAGTGTGTATTTGTGAAACTCACGTAGCACATTATCCTCTGCAAAAAATATTGCTGAAGCCAGTCATTTGCCTTAAACACCTTTTCTGCTCAAGCACAAAATAGTGAATAGTTAAAGACTTACATTTGATACTGGTTTTTGAGCTCTGCCTTGTCATACACGCAATGATGATAGTTCCATCAATGCCTTTTCCCAGATGTTGAAGCACCATATCTCAAAAACTTTGCAAAATACAGACATGAATGTGACGTTTTGTCTGGTGGTTATCCATCACGTCTGAAGATTTGCAATGCTATGTGCCGTAGGTTGTACAGTAGTTTTATTTATTATTCATAATAATAATAATCTTTTATGGCAATATCAGTTGATTGATTGCATTGTTTTTTCCAGTGGGTAGATTTCACGATGTTTGTTTTGCTAAACCAGACCATGAGCTACACATTCTGTTTCAAGCAGGAATACATAAAGAGTGGGAAACAGCAACTTTGAAATCTTTACAAGCAACCTGAAGACCTGTTAGAATTGCCCTGCTGAGCAAATGCCAACACAGAAAAATCTCACTGAGCCTCTTTTTTTAGTTTGGTAAAAAAATAGTATTGTTACTTGCTCTGGAGAAAAGCTCCGTTTATTTCTACATCTTTTGTCCAGAAATCATAAGGAATTGACAGTGTCTATGAGCCACATTCCAAAATAATTTATACTCTGTGTCATGCTGAAGTATGAACTTGTGATCTTTCTTACAGCATAGGCAGTTAAGAACAATTGCTAATGACGACACAATCATGCAAACAACCATTGGTTGTAATATGTATACTTAACTCAATAACAAACACTCTAGATGCTTCTGTAAACACCATAGCAAGTATCAATAGGCAGACCACTAATGAAATATTGGGAATTTCACCTACATACTCCCCAGGAAAGAATGGGTGACCTTGCATCCAGAGTGGTAAGGCTGTCTTTGCTTAGATATATGGACTCTGTCTTGGTCAGTTGGCTGTATTTCTCATAAAAGGATAAATTAAATTTGTTGATGCATTGATAGGTTTTGCTGAATTTGAGTAGTATGTTTCTTATTACAGCTGTTGGTGTAGCTCTTTATTTTATTATAACAATGGACTAGTTGTATTGTAAGCCATTTACTCCACCGTAGAGCTTGGCGTGCCCTTGTGAGTTCCCTCACCCATCACAGTGCAAGGCTATTTCACTTTTTGTGGGGTATGACCCAAATGGAAAGACAAGTCTACTTACTTCTATATAATTTTCTGCAGTTGGGTATCAGAGCAGATATGAGGATCTTTACCTCCTTTTTAATGAAAAAGGCTACCTAGCAATCACCTGAATTGGAAAAATATTGCAGTTAGATATAGAGAGTGAGGGCCCAGAAAGAACTTGCTGAAAATGTGCAATGATCATTTTCTTGATGGACTCGCATTTAAAGGCCTGTCTAAAAGCTAAGACCATCGCAGGGAAACTAAACTTGCTGTGAAAAAAAAATGGATTTATTGGAATTGCATTATTATACCTTCACAGATAGTTAATAGGCATATATAGTCCAGGTGACTACTGTGAAGCCTATCTCAATCTGCCCAGAACATTATCTGATTAAATGACTTGCTTTGAGTCATGCAGTAGTTGAACGGACATTGAAGAAATAAAACCTTGGCCTAGTATCTCGCACCTATAATCTTCTAAACTGCTAGACTTGTCCTTATGCATCGTGGCCTTCTGCAGAAACCTGATAATATGGGGCAATGTAGAAAAACTTAACTAAGACCTCTTCTGAATGAGTACATCTTGGAGACATTCTTCTGAAGGAAGAATAAGGTAAAACGGGTTGCTACATTTTGTACTGGTTAAGGATGCAAACAGGTACATCAAATCTTCCCAGTGAATGGGCAATGGCTCTGCTTGTCAACTAAATAATTGGCTTTTGACATAAAGTGAGATGGGACTGGTTGCAAAGACAAACTCTCAAATATTCCCAGCTTCCAAGTTCATAGGAAAGGAATGGATTCCCCATTTCCTGTTTATATACTATACAACAGCCATAAGGTCAGAGTAGATGTCAACAACACCAGGTGGAGGGAATCTTGAACTGCCTGCAAGGTGGGAATGACTGCCCTGTTACTTTTTTCTTTTTTTCTGGGATGATTGCTCCCACTGTCTGCCATCCATGAGACTATCTCTCCATTAGTCAGCCCATTTGTTGTCCATCTACTGGAGGAGTGGGGTGGGTGGATGCCATTAAGGCCAGTCTATCATTTAGGCAATTATCAGGGCTGATAAGATTCTTTAAAGCCCTAACTGTGCATACATAGCAAGACACTCAATATTTGGAGTGCACTGTAAATCAGCAAGGGCCATGCCACCTCCCTTGCAGTAAGTCTCTACCTGGGATTTAAATATCAAAACGTATGCTTTCAGCATGTTCTCCGACACCCTTCTGTCAAGGAGAGGTGATCCAGCAAAGCTGCATTACTCCTCTCCTTCCCATTCTAGCTCCAGTAGGTGCCCAAGCTGCTAACTGAACTGGCATCACCTGGGTTGTAGTTAGGACTTTATCAATTTATGTCAATGGAACTACATGAATGCTTTAATTTCTAGAACTGTGATGTGCAGAGAAAACTCTGTGCATGAATGTGCCCATGTTTTTGTCTATTCAGTTCTTACAAATGCCGTCCCATAGAAAAAGCATCAGTGGTGGTTGTCACAACTGGGGTGGGGATATGGAAGACTTACCTGATGGACAAGACAAACTCATAGATCCACCAGCTGTGCTGACCCTTGCACTTCCCAGAATTCATAATGAAAAATCTAATTGACCTTGCAACTGATTCATTTGAAGTCTGAGTATCCACTATAAAACTCTCATATAGAAACAAAATTTGGATGAAAAATAAAATGGAAGCCATCATGATTCCCAAGTGCTACACAAGAAAGAAGTGCCAGAATAGATTGGTTCTGCATACTCTGAAACACAATTAATACAATCAAAAGAATTCTTGTTTGAAGAACTACTGAGGCCACTCAACACCAATGAACATGACAGGCTATAAATGGGACTTCACAATGTCCACCATTATCCCTAAAAATTGGTGTGGAAAAGTCTAGAGTCACACAGCCTTGGATGTGCTGGCACAACTGCTATTCATCTGGTGAACATTTTGGAAACTGAGGCAAAACCAAAGGAAGAGTCCAAAATTGAAACTGACTGGATCCTATGCAGAAACATAACAACTTCTGTGACTCCTTTGCAGTCTTTATGTGTAGATAGGTATCTTAGATGTCCAAAGAGCATGTTCAATCTTTTCCTTGCAAATGTGGAAATATGGTTTGCAGCACAATGATGTGAATGGACTCTCTTGGAATGAATTTATTTAGACTACTCAAATCGAGGAAGGGCCTGAAGTCCTTCATGTTCTTGGGCACCAAAAAGAACCATTCATGATTAGAGGCATAACCTTTGCTAATCTGGTGGAACATCTTAGATTTGTCTTTCCCATATTAGGTTTAGAGCCTTTTTACTTGCTGCATCCTTCTAACAGGTGGAACATTTGGAAGGCAATGGGACTTTGGTCTGGTAAGAGAAAGGATGAGAAATTTTAACTTCTGTATTTTATTGTCCTCAGACTTTGTACTGTGTGATGCAATCCATATTAAATGTGTAGAGACAGGCAACCTCAAATTGCCTCTAGGGTGACATTTGGGCAATTTGTCATAGAACAGTGGTATCTATGACCATTTTGCTAATTCTTACCACCTCGGGGACGTCAGCTATTCTGAAAGTTAATATGAATTTTATAACCTGTACTAAGTCACAGTTATTAGGTTATTCTTGTCCAATGTCTAAATCATAACTGATGCAGGCATTATTGCATCTGAAGATATGGGTGCAAAGGCTGACATTTAACCACAATGGCAGTGCAGGTTTAACCATTATTTCCTTGTTTCTCCAAATTTTTTTGCTGCCTGATCAAAGACCAGGATCCCATCATACTGGTCATTACAAATGGCTTTTGTATCTGCAGAAAAATATATTAGTTTCAATCTCATATGGTATTTAATAGTTATGCCAGTACCTACCACACTTGCTAAACCTTCTGCTGTTTTGTCATGATGGTGCAAGGTCAGGTTTGAAATGGAACACATGGTTGATGTCTGGGATGACAATTTCTTCTTGTGTTCTCCATCGGTCCTTCCAGAGTCTTAGACATTTCACATGTGAAATCCCTCTGGAACCATAACATATATGCTTTATGGTTTAATGTTGTCAAAGAAAAGGTGGAAGCTGAAAAAAAAATGCTTCTCTAGCTAGTGCAAAAGGAGTGACTCCATGATCACTGGCTCTGTGCGGTAAGAATTTTTTTTCTCAGGAGCTGCAGCCACACTGAAGTGTTTCTCTAGAGTACTTGCCAGAACACTACAGTCTGTAGGAGGTTGGAGAATGTTGCCTGGCCTCTTTGGTACAGAAACTACCATATATGTGTTCCTCTGTGTCAGTTGTACCACTGGCTGTACCATTTTGTAAACTTTGACAAATCACCCAATAAGATAACTTGAACAACTGGAAGACCTTCACCAGTATTTGTTTGGATGGAAGCATGGTTTCTACTGTCTATCTCAACATAGATTTCATCCATCCAGCCACCCACAACCCCATTTTATCCATTTTTGTTTGCATATGGGACAGTGTGTTACCACAACAATGACAACCATCTAGATCCAAAGCTCACACTGCCAGGTATTTTTTACCATCACATGAATATCTTTGAAATATGGGTCAAATGACAGTGGTCAGGAGGATTAAGCCTTTTCATCCTCAAATACATTTGTGGTTGTTAACTCAAAAAATGAGTAAGTCAATGTGTTAACTCAGAAGATGAGTAAGTCGAGCTTTTTTATTACAGAAGACCTTCCTGGCTTCTTTCAGAGTGGATGATGTAGAGGAAGAAGACATGTACCCATATGAGTATACACTGCTGGAGTAAGCTCCCAGTCACTGGTTAATGAGCAATAAGGAGGGTGTGGTCACCAAGGCAAGCATATGTACTCCTGAGAAAGAGGTTGTGGTCAAGATCCATAGCAGTGGTGGCCATATGCAGGGAAGCTTGATATTTATTTTTTTAAGTCAAAACGCATGGTGGTGAAGTCATAAATACTGGTCTAGTCACAGTACTGGCAGCTGATATTCTTAACAGTGACAATGTCAAGACTGAAAATACTGAGGTCAGCTGTCAAGACTCACCCTGGGTATGGAAGATTCAGCCCTAATAGAGTCAGGAATTACCTTAGCTCTGAAATAACTTCAGTGCCAAAGGGTCCTCCACATCTTAAATAATCACGTAAACAACCCCATCATCAACAACACATTTGCCATCAAGGTGGTCAAGGCTAAAGGCTGTGACACCCAAATGAAGACCTCTGCTGTGCTTGGCATGTCTATTGACACTAACCCTGAATTTTGAGAGGCTGACTCTCAAACTGAAAGAAACTTAGAACTTGTATTGGACTTGTTAGGGGAATGCTTGTGGGCAGAAGCAGAAACTTCTGACAGAGAAAGTGGCACAACTCATCCAATTATAGCAGAAGAGAAGAACTGTGACGAAGATATCTGCCATATTGATAAAAACATCTGCCACATTTTGTAATAATTAAGTGCTACTGAAATAGAATACCTGAATCTGAATGACCTCATAGAATGTGGTCTGCGTGTTCTCTGCTTGGACTCAGAGGCAACTCATGAGATACCACTGGGTCAGTGGGTCAAGGTCTGGTGTCCAGGGCATCCTTAGTCAAACTGATCTTGGGGGGGGGGGTGGAAAAAGAAAAGAAACTACTGATCTGACCTTCTGAGTTAGAAAAACTGGTTCTGTTATAGATAGGGTAGTTTCTTCTTGCCCTCCATTGTTTTGGATGAAACAAATGTAGAAGAGGAAGCTCAGGATGCCTCAAGAACATGGTGGCCTTAAGTAAAGCCATAATTAGGGTCAGGTAAAGGTGGAGGCAGTGCTGGGTTTATTAGGGTTCTATTAGGGAACGCAATGTCAAATGCCAGTGATGCACTAATGCAGGACTGTCATTGATTTCTGAAATGAGGATATCATAGCTTCATAAATGATTGCAAATACCTCATTTACAGTCATAGCTGATATTCTACAGTTGGCAAGTACACATAAAGCTTTATTTATTTATTTATTTTACATTTGTTGACCAACTGGGCTAAGAAGCCCTTTTTCAGTGGAGGCCCAGGGAGAAAAGCTCCACGATCAATACAATTGAAAATATACAATGGAGTTTACAAATGACGCAAAAATATTTTTCACAATGGTGTAAAAATAAAAATCTATACAATTTTGGCAATAGAGCAATATGAGCATATGTTTTAGTATACCATTAAGGTTTCTATGCAAACATGACTTGTAGTATCTCATTGCAGTTCCTAAATATCCTCATTTACTAGTAGAAAGGAGGGTATTGCAAATTTTAGTAATGAAAGGTAAAGAGATTGCTGACATGAATAAAAGTGCCAGTTACAAGAGAGGTAAAAGAAGGCTGGAAAGCACTATGTTGAAAACAAGTAGAGGATAGTGCAGCAGAGACAAATGTAGTAGGCAGAGCACAGGCTGGGAATAGTAGGGGAGATTGAGGGGTGAGAGCAGTGACAGGACCAGTGGTTGTTTAAGTATTCTTTGTACCTGCTTTGAATTGTTTTAGTTGTTTGAGGGACCGTATTTCTAATGGCAACTTGTTCCAATACATTGCAGGATGGTAGCTGTAAAGGTTGCATTTTAGATTTATGGATCTGCAAGAGGTGCAAGTCTGAGCTGTGTAAAGATCTAGTGGGAGTATATTGGGAGATTATAGAAGATAAGCTGGGGCAATAGTCAGGCTCTTACAGAATGGAGTGAATAATTTGGAGCTGAGAGAGGAGGAGTAGTAGATGAGGCAATTCTAGCTAGTTTAGGTGTTGGGACTTGTATGTTTGATGTGCTGTGAATTGGGCTACTTTGTTGTAGGTTGATTCATGTTTAGTTAGGAGAGAAGAGTTTAGATTTGTGAGAACTCGAGAGCTGTACAGTAGGCTGGGTAGGAGGTAGGCATGAGAAAGAGTTAAAAACATTATCTTTTATTTCTTTGTATTTGTCCAAGGTTTGACTTCTGACAAGTTGATTGTCTAATATCTTATGGTTAATGATGACTTTGCTACAGATTTGACTAGTCAGTTATTTTTATCTTTATTGTGTGCTTTAGGGCTGTTTTTTAAGGATGTTATCTAAGCACTGCCCTTAGTTAAAGGATAGTTAGATTAATGCGGACGCCAAACTTATATTTTTTAGCGATCGACCTGAAAAGGACACTCATATTTAATAATAATGGATTTACTGTGCTGATGGGTCGAAGGGGGAAGTTAGGTTATTTTCTAGGTAATGTGGCTTGCTCGTCTCTTCCAGAATTTTGATTGGCTTTGATGGGTGCGTCTACTAACATAATTGGTTACTGCTAGCTAGGAAATGCCAATGGTAAATTATGTTTTGTTTTCCGCTTGACTCCAGTGAGAGTATTTGAGGCTGAAGCTGTACTAGCAAAGTGAAAACTATTTTTATATATTTTTAATTTAGTTTTGTTCATGGATGGTATATGAATACAGAAAATATTATGTTTTTGCTCCTTAAATTGCATCAACGGAGCATCAAGTGTGTTTTGATGGTCATGGACATAGTATGAGGTTGTTGCTTTTCATCATCTATCTATTTTTACTTTTTATTCACGTTTGAGCATTGATCTGAGATGATATAATATTAGATATCAATGTAATGCATTTCTGTTGTTATAACTAAATAGGGCCTCTGTTTTTGGAAGATCTATCTTAGTCACATATTTATGAAACGCGTATGGTATTTTTGCTTGGTATAGATAAATGACCTATATAGGGTCCATTTGCTGTATTGTAGTTATCGTTTTTATGTTTATGTTAAGTAGGTTAATAGGTCACTAGAAACCTATTGTGCGGTTACTGAATAGCCAAATGCCATAAAGGTTAAATAGGCATTCTGAGTGGTACATTAGGCTTGTATAGCCGCTATACGATTGGATAAAAAACAACAATTTAACATACATTTAGTATCAGATTTTTAGTTACGGAACTATCTTGAACCTATGTGATAGATTATAAGCAGCTATTCCAACAAGACCATTGGATAGGTTAAAACCAATGAGGAATGTGAACCAATTAATTTGCATAATGCTTTTGATTGGTCAAGATGTAAATTATTCTTTGATGTCTTGATTTTTATTGGTTATTCATTTTATAGAAATGTAAGCATCAGTCCTAAAAAAATGTTACGATCTGAAGAAGGCTATTTGCCGAAAGCGCTTATCAAATTTGAAAGGATATTTTAGACATTTCTATATTCTGCTTCACTTATAGCTTATATTAAAACTTTGCTTTTATCCGCTGCTTCGTACTGGAATTTTTGCCATGGTGGTTTACCAGAGGTTCATTTTGCTTTTCTCTTACTTTCCATCGGTAACCTTCAACAGTGTAAGAAGAGTTTTTTCCATGCCTTTTAAACCAAGGTGCTCCTGGTCACATATTTACAATATACTATGCCTTTTAAACCAGTGTTGTCCTGGTCACATATTTCTTCTTCCTATATTTCTCTTTCTCTCCTATCTGTTATACTAAAGAACTTCCCTACTTTAGTTGGTATACAGATTATTGAACCAGCCTGATTTGCACACAAATTATGTTATTGGCACCTATAGATAGAAGTAAGAATGTGAGGGAAAGAAAGAAAAAAATGCTTGCAATATTTATTTTGTTATAGTCTACATATTTATGTTATAATCATGCTTGCTGCAGTTAAACAGAAAGAAAAAAGTCAACATTAGTATGATCAGGTATTGTCTCGTTCCTAAAGCATTTTTATTGTCATTCTCTCAGTTATCTTAATCAGACAACAGTATTTCTGTCATACAGCCTTTAAGTAAGCATATTCAGACGGTCTCTCACCCAGTCGTTGAGGCTGGATTCTGCATAATTACTCTTAATAAGAGAGTCAAAGCTTCAGTGATTGTTTAATGAAACAGTACCTTATACATCAGGTTCTTGTTATTCAGGTTTCTGGTCATCCTCTCAGTCAGGTTTTATCTTTTTAGTTGGTTTTAATCAATTTTTGCATTTTTAAGACATTCATTTCCTAGCCTTATTGTCTTCATTACAGGTCGTTTTGAATTTGCAATGGAGCCTTTTGAGCTGGAAGGGGGAATGAATTAATATACCATATTCCCAGGAAGTGGAGCTCACTCATAAGGCACGCATCGGAAATGGCAGTTGTATTTTAGTTCCTACCTGGTTTTCTTATCATTTCCTGTGTTCCTCATGGCTCCATCATCATTTTACTTGCCTAGGAAGCAAGGGGAGGATCTCAAAGTTGATATCCCATCCAAAACGCTCGTAGTTCGGCCAATTTTTCACTGGAGCCGTTTTCAGTTTCTGGCAGTTTTATTTAGTTTCTGAAGATGGAATCTGCTTAAAAATGGCTAGAAATGCTTGTTTTGCTTTTTTGGGGTCAGCAACCATGTATTTAACATCTTTTACAGTGAAAATGAGAAGGTTTAAGTATTTCATCTGGAATTTAATTTTCTTTTCTATTAGAAACTTGCAGTATGGAGACAGAAGTTGTCTTGCTTGCCTTATTTGGATGGGCAGGTCTTGAGCCAAGGAAATTGTATTACCATTCCAGGTGAGTGTCCCTTTCTTTTTAGCTGCAAAACGCATTTTATTTACATCCTGGTAGTTTAAGATTTTAATATAGACAGGTCTTGGTCTCTGAGCTCTCTCAATTATCACATGTTGTATTTCTTCAGGGTCATCCAGCAGGGATTTAAAGATGTTTTTAGTAGTTGGTATTAAGTTGTTATGAGTCACACTTTCATGTATTCCCCTTCTGATAATATTGTTTCTCCAAGCTCTTGCTTCAAGGTCTATTATTTTTGCTTGTATGCTTTTCAGCTCTTTGTCATGGAAATCAGTTCTCTGCACTAATAGAGTCCATTTTTATTTCATTTTCAAGTATTTTAGTCTCTGATTTTTCAACTCTGGATAATATTTGATTAAGTGAATTTTCGAATGTTTGAAACTGTAAGGTTAGATCCAGTATTCTTGTTGCATAGGTAGTAAGGCTGTTTTAATGTGTTTCAGGCTAGCTGGCTGGTCTGTCCTGGTTTCACTTGTAGATTTAATTTTATCTTGCTGTTTATTTGTCCTTTGTCTCTTTGGAGTTGTGTCCTTATTTGGTGAGGTTAGAACCGAGAATTTGGTCTTAGTTGTCAGAGTCTCCATATTATTTTCTTCTTTCGACATCTTGCAACTAGGAGAGTTTTCTGATTTTATGTGTAACAGCAGGGTATCAGTATCACAGTTCCAGATGTCTGACAAAATTTTGGTTAATTGTGACATATGTAAAAGGAATCCATTGCTTTTTTCCCTTCCTTTGATTGCTGTTTGTTATCAGAAATAAACATTTAGTCTTATTTCTGTGTTTTTTGTGTTCTGCATTGTCTTCTGGGTTTATTTAATCCAGGGTATTTCAGAGAGCTAGGTATTAGCAGTTCTCACAGAACAGCGGTCATCTTAAACTAAGGCTATTTTATATTTTTACATCACATTTTTGGTCTGTTTTACATAGAATTCTGTTTTTTTTCTGGTGAATTAGTGGCAAATCATTAAAGACTGAAGTTAGGAATAATGGCAGACATTTGAGTTTTAGATTTCATACCCTTCAGAAAATTCATACTAATGCAAGACCTACTATTCTATTATCTTTCTAAATTTATAAGAGCAATATTTAAACATTGTCCTTATGTTTGGGCCTTTGTCCCACTTCTATTTATGGCTTTTTTCCAGATTTCTTGCTCTGAGGTTGAGAGGTATGACAAATATATCGGGGCCATCACTGTCAGCCAGAGACATGTCAAATTGTGACATACTTGTTGCACCCCACTCTCCCATGTAGTGACTCTGGATGTGTCCAAGTAAGGCAAGGAGCAGTTATGCAGTGTAAGTGTGCAAAGCATCACCCCATCCAAGGTAGACATAAGTACTATAGTGGCTTTTCATCTATCCTTGTTTTAGTAGAATGTTGTGGTTTTCTGTCATATGTTTATAGTTGATTTATGCTTCTTATTATTCAGAAAATGCATGTTATTGCAGTGGATGTTGCTCTGTGTTTAAGTAGCAATGCTCTAATGACCATCAGATAAGCTTGTCTGGGATTGTAAGATGCAAGTAAGCTTTAATAAGCATACTGTTAAAGAATTATCAACATTGAAAGTCTTTTTGTTGTTGCCATGCAGAGAACATTTACATAGCTAGATAGCATGTAAGCCTTAGGTATTGAAATGCATATGACAGTATTTGTAATAAAGGACAGGATTACAATATTTTCAGTCTCATTACATTTGTTGGAGACTTGCAGGCTTTACCTATAAACTAAACCAAATGCCAATCTATCATGTGTGGTCCATAACCTATGCAGTAATCCTTTAAGCAATTTATCTTGAGCTTGTTTCTTGTTTGCTGTTCATTTTTTACTTTGATCATGTTTTTTCCCATAAAACAGGTAGATAGTTGTTGTCAGGAAGCACCACAGCAGATCTTTTTTTGGATAAGTAACATTTTTACAAGTGGGGGTAATCTATATCACAGAAATTGCTGCTTTCAGCAAGTTACTTGGTACTTTTATAAAGCTGAATATAAATTATAATTAGAACTGAAGTGCAAGGAGAAGTGGTTTGAGCTGAGTGCTGCTTGTTTTTTTATACTTTATTTTGACTGGCATTCCAGTAATTAATTTAAAAAGTAATTTATTTATTTCAGTATTCGCATCCTTTTTGTGTCCATCTAGATATTAAGTAAGCTGTCATGTAGCCAATGCTTTGAAATATTTTTTTTTCTTCTACACTTCATTTTGCCTTGATTGGACTCTCATAATGATGGTTTGGCACCCAGGGCAGCATATATAATTAAAGTCCCAGTTTTGTGGTTTTGAGCATAGCTCTGCCCCTTTCTAGTTGGCCAAACCCCTTCCTATTGGCCCCATCCATTCAACTGGCTCCTGCAGCCCCCCTTTGATTTGAAGTCATCAGCCGCCACTGATCATATGGCATACTAGATATTTAAATGGTAATGGAATTCCTGTCTTGATCATTAATGCATAATTTTCTCTTACAAATGTAAACTGTGAATCCTACTGCAGTATATCTCTGCATTTATATAGATAACCTCTTCTGTGTTCAAAATTGCTGTGCAAGATATTTTTCTTTAATTTTAAATTTGAAATGTTCTGTAATATATCTCTGCATTTAACATATGTAATATATTCTTTATTATCTTTGTTAAATCTGTGTACTTCTGTAGTAATTTTTTGTGGATCTTTTCTCTCTGGGCCTCCACTAAAAATGGGCTACTGACCTAGTGGAGTTTCCCTGTTAACAAATGTCAATAAAGTAAATAAATACATATAGATAAACCAACTCCAAAGTCGCACCTGTTGAAGAAGGGAGACATAATCTAACTTGCAAAAGAAGTGAATCATTGTTAGAACATGCTTAGATATCATACTGCAGATGATTTCCTATGGGATATAGAGACTGAGGTTATCTGCCCCTGAGTTTTTTTTTCCTCAGGCTTCTGATTCTTGTGGAATTTCAACTTTATCATCTGTAGAAGAGCCCATGCAAAATGTGTACTTCTTTTAAATTGCCTGCCCTAAAAGACAGATGTAACCATTAAGAATTAAAGAAGCTTAATGACAGAAAGGCAAGCACCATAGCTAGGTTATCTGATGCCCTGTGCAGTTCCCCAAATTTGAGTCCTCTCAAATCAAAGTTGAAAAGTTGCAGACCAAAAACAAAATGCTTACCAAAACAAAATCCTAATAAGAATATCTCATTCTACTCTTTGAGCATCAAGGAGTGTCCTAAACAAAGTTAGTAAATTTCATGCCTGGATAACTAATCACAGTCCTGATGTAATTGCTCTAACTGAAGCTTGGCTAAAATCTCGAAACTCTGATAAACAAGTGCTCCCCCCGGCTATAATATCCTTCACCTTGACTGCCCAAAAAGAAAAGGGGGTGGAGTTGCTATATTTTATTCCAATCAAATCACCATTACATAAACTTATCCCATCCTTTTCTCCTGCTGAACTTCTACTGGCAAACCTCAAACTTAATAACTGCTTCACTATCACTGTAGTCACCATCTATATTCCTCCAGGGGATACAAGTACTGGAGAATATTCTTCCCTATCTCTTTCAACACTTTCCAAATGAAACCATCCTTCTTGGAGATGTAAATATTAACTGGACAACTCTCTTCCCTCCAAAGTCTTCCTATTATATTAACTTACATGGGTTTACTCAACTCATCTATGACCCTATGCATATCAATAACTCAAACCCTTCTAGCACTCTCATAGACTGGATACTAGTTTCTGATCCCTACAAATACCATAACCCTGAAACCCTACCCAACACCCTAAGCAAACACTCCTCAGTAAGAATTCTTAGATTTACTCCTCACTTCACCAGACCACATAGATACATAATCTGCCTCAGTCTAACTAATTTCTGCCCAGCTACTTTTAAAGCCCTGCTCTCTAGAATTAACTTAACTTATCTAGCTTACCTCCCCCTTGATGTAGTAGTACAATTCTTCAGTACCACCTTCCTTAATATTCTTGACAGGCTTGCTCCACTTCGAGCAGTTCGCATAAAATCACACATATCGCCTTGGCTAACAAATGCTACCCGTACCCTTATGGAATCTGGAGATAAGATGTGGAAAAGATGGGTAAAAATAAACCTCCCCTCTGACTCGCAAACGTACAAAGAACTTAGAAATTTGGCAAAGAAACACATTATAAAAGATAAAAAGGAATTCCACTTTAACCCTATTACTGCTCAAAGATTTAACCCAAAAAAATTCTGGAATTCAATCAACCAAACACTGCATCCTGGGAATCTGTCTTCTCCCATCCCTGCTCCAATAACACACCTAAAGTAACTGCAACCATCTTCACCAACTACTTTATTGAATCTATATCTGAAATATTTACTCTTGACCCTTCTTCTACTAACTCTACAAATGCTGGAAACAGCTGGACTATTAACTCCTCCAAACCCCCTCCTACTCTCAACTGCTCTATGTTTTCCCCTCACATCTGTTCCTACTAACTACATTAAGTCTCTACCCTCCAAGCTTAATCCCTGCTCCACATCTGCTGACCATATTCCTTCTAGTTTCCTCCAGTTAGCAGCTGACTCACTTGCTCTCCCTGTTTACATCCTTATAAACCACTCTATCTCTGAGTTAAAGGTACCTTCTATTTGGAAAGAATTCTAACACTACCTATACACAAAGGAGGTAACTCCACAGAAATCACTAGCTTTAGACCCATCACTATCTTATCTCCACTCTCAAAAGTCTTGGAAAAATTTATACACAAGCAAGTCGTGCAATATTTATTACAGGAAAATCTACTTACACCTACAAAACATGGCTTTTGTCCAAAAAATAGTTCTTCCACTGCCCTTACATCCTTTCTTAACACCATTTCATTAGCTAGAGATAACAACAAACTAGTCTCTAGCCTTTTTTTAGACCTTTCAAAAGCCTTTGACACTGTGGCTCTCTCTTTAGTACTGACTAAACTAACTACCCTTAACTTTTCCACTGGTAGTGTTTGCCTGGTTTTCCAGCTATCTCACTGATAGACTGCAATCAGTGAGGTGGCTCTCTGCTCTCTCCCCTTCTCTTCCTGTGAAAATGGGGGTTCCTCAAGGTTCTATTTTTGGTCCGTTCCTCTAACATCTTTACAAACCTATTGTATACTTCCTGCCCCCAGTCATCCCTGGTACAATATGCAGATAACCCCACAGTCATCACCATTACTGATACCCCCTTTGAACTCATCTCTATCACTCAGCCATCTTTTAACTCACTTGAAACATGGCTCTCTAATAATATGCTCATTCAAAACCCCCAAAAAACGAAACTCCTACTGTTCATACCTAACAATGTCTATCACCTAAAGCCTACTTTCTCTATACTTTCACTTAATAACATCCCAACTGAAGTAGAATTAAGCACAAAACTCTTAGGTGTAATTATAGATTATCAGCTTAAGTTTTACTTACATGTTAGCAACTGTTTCCAAAAGACTCATCAAAAACTGGGCTTCCTTTATAGAGATGAAAAGTTTCTCACAAACAATGCAAAATTAATTCTTTCTCATGACATTCCTTTTAGTATCCTGATTGGTTTTAATATAAGCATTTACTGATATGATTGGATATTATTGGCTAAAAACCATGAATAGTAAACAATCCCCTCTCTTTTTCCCCTTGGTGTGAGCGAGAAACATTATTTTTTATTTCTTTGTATTTGTCCAAGGTTTGACTTCTGACAAGCTGATTGTCTAATTATATCTTATGGTTAATGATGACTTTGCTACAGATTTGACTAGTCAGTTATTTTTATCTTTATTGTGTGCTTTAGGGCTGTTTTTCTAGGATGTTACCTAAGGACCGCCTTTAGTTAAAGGATAGTTAGGTTAATGTGGACGCCCAACTTATATTCTTTAGCGATCGACCTGAAAAGGACACTCGTATTTAATAATAATGGATTTACTGTGTTGATGGATTGAAGGGGGAAGTTAGGTTATTTTCTAAGTAATGTGGCTTGCTTGTCTCTTCCAGCATTTTGATTGGCTTTGATGGGTGCGTCTACTAACATAATTGACTACCGCTAGCTAGGAAATGCCAATGGTAAATGATGTTTTGTTTTCCACTTGACTCCAGTGAGAGTCTTTGAGGCTGAAGCAGTACTAGCAAAGCGAAAACTATTTTTATATATCTATAATTTATTTTTGTTCATGGATGGTGTAAGAATGCATAAAATGTTATGTTTTTGCTCCGTAAATTGCATCGACAGAGCATCGTGTGTTTTGATGGTCATGGACATAGCATGAGGTTGTTGCTTTTCATCATCTATCTATTTTTACTTTTTATTCATGTTTGAGCATTGATCTGAGATTATATAATATTAGATATCAATGTAATGTGTTTCTGTTGTTATAACTAAATAGGGCCTCTTGTTTTCGGAAGATCTATCTTACAGTCACATATTTATGAAATGCGTATGGTATTTTTGCTTGGTATAGATAAATGGCCTATATAGGGTCCATTTGCTGTATTGTAGTTATAGTTTTTATGTTTATGTTAAGTAGGTTAATAGGTCACTAGAAACCTATTGTGCGGTTACTGAATAGCCGAATGCCATAAAGGTTAAATAGGCATTCTGAGTGGTGCATTAGGCTTGTATAGCCGCTATACGATTGGATAAAAAACAACAATTTAACATACATTTAGTATCAGATTTTTAGTTACGGAACTATCTTGAACCTATGTGATAGGTTATAAGCAGCTATTCCAACAAGACCATTGGATATGTTAAAACCAATGAGGAATGTGAACCAATGAATTTGCATAATGCTTTTGATTGGTCAAGATGTAAATTATTCTTTGATGTCTTGATTTTTATTGGTTATTCATTTTATAGAAATATAAGCATCAGTCCTAAAAAAAAAAATGTTACTATCTGAAGAAGGCTAGTTGCCGAAAGCGCTTATTGAATTTGAAAGGACTTTTTAGACATTTCTATATTCTGCTTCAATTATAGTTTATATTAAAACTTTGTTTTTATCCGCTGCTTCGTACTGGAATTTTTGCCATGGTGGTTTACCGGAGGTTCATTTTGCTTTGGTTTAATAGGCATGGTATATTGTAAATATGTGACCAGGGCAATCCTGGTTTAAAAGGCATGGTATATTGTTGTGTAACTTGTTTTATCTAACTGAGGATTTGAATACTAACATGCTGTTTACAAAATGTTTTATCAGAAGGTTTAAAAGGCATAGTATATTGTTGTGTATCTTGTTTTATCTAACTGAGGATTTGAATACTAACATGCTGTTTACAAAATGTTTTATCAGAAGGATTAAGTCAGAAACGAGAAAAAAATGATCTATCTTTACACATTATTATAATTGTATAAAGGATAAAGCAAGAGACTAAGGATATGATGAAGCAGTGCTTTTTTAGGGATGTAGTTTGGTAAGCTTTGTTCGTATTGTGTATATAGTAACGTATGGGGGATACCATGTTTTATACCTATACCAATTTAAAAACAGAGGGAAATTTATAGTATACAACAAATTCTAATTATGTTCCCCCAGTTATTCCTGGTCCAGGGATATGGTGGTTAGGCACAGGGAGGGGATGGGAATAGTTTGATGCTTTCCAAAAATACTCTACAGCAACATATACAAAAATCATAACTACAAGTCAACACATACATCAGGCAAAACAAACATTTTTAGCACATAAATGTGGGAAATTGAGACATGGAACGTTAAAGGACTCCAAAATAAAGAAAAAAGAAAATTGTTTCTGCACCTTACCTTGAAATCCAAAGCCAATCTTATATTGATACAAGAAACACATTTAACTACAGAGCAATGGTCAGATATCAGTAAAAAGAAGTGGATAAGACAAATTATGGCATTAGAGGGTAAGACTAACAGTGCTGGTGTAGCAATAATAATCAAAAATCAATTATAAGATAAAATACTTGAAACTAAGAATGATAAAGAGGGAAGGTGGTGTTATGTAACTTTCACTAACCCAGTATTACCAAATCCCATAATGGTGCTTAATATATATGCACCCTGTAACAACCAACATCACTTTATTATGTCACTTTACCCAATCTTAAACCAAATAAAGGATCACTATATAATAATTGGAGGTGACTGGAACACATATCAAAACACAGAAAAGGACAAATCTAACCTGACCAAATCTCATAATAAACAAGCTACAATAGCTCTAAATGAATTTAAACAAGATTTTAAACTGTATGACCCCTTCAAGTATGGGAATATTGACAATACAACCAGGAAGTTCACATTCTATTCCCAATGCCACAAGATGTGGTCGAGAATAGACTACTTTTTAATCTCAGACATACTTATAAATATACATCCCTCAATAGTCATACATACCAGATTTTTCTCGGACCATTCCAAACTTTCATTGAATATCAAATGGGACAAAATACAGCACCTAGCAGATAGAGGTCACAACTGGTCTTTAAATCCTAATCTGCTTACCAAAACAGATATAATAAAAGAAAATGAGGACATATTAAAAATATCCCTTGTAAATGTCCCCATCTCACAAGTCTCAATGGGCATACAATGGGTGGCAGCCAAAGCACAAATCAGAGGACTATTCATCAAACACACCTTGAAAGAGAAGATAGAACAACTTGAAAGAGAATTACTAAATAACCCTAATAATCAAATGGACGTTGATCTCCTAAAAACACAAAGAGACCTGTATATGTTAGAGAAAAGAAATCTATCTTTTTATGAGGCAAGGATGTTAGCCAATTATGCAGAAGCACAAATTCCCTCCAGAGCTTTGTTCAGAATTTTCACAACATAAAATCACCTCAAATATAGTAGAAATCAATTACAGGGACAAAAACTATATAAGAAATTATCAAAGTATTTGAGCAAATATATTCTCAAATATATGGAGAACAGACATTACAAGTCTCGAGGGAAGAAAGGACTCTCTCTTTCTTCAAAAACTAAAATTTCCTAAACTAAACTTAGAACAACAAAAAAAATGAATGGAACATATTTCTATTAATGAGATAGTCACAACAATTAAACATTTGAAATCATACAAGGCCCCTGGACCAGATGGACTTACTTCAGAGTTTTGCAAATCTTTCACTCCCCTTATTGCTAAAGTACTATATCATGTGCTGAATTATATAATAAATAATAACATAAATGATATTCACTTTAATGCCTTTACATAACTCTTGCATACATTATGCAAGACAAGGTGGAACAATCTTAAGCTTCCATTTCTGGCCAAAGTCTGAATAATTAAAATGAACATACTACCTAGGCTAATGTATATATTTATGGCATCACAAATACCTATACATAATAAATTCTTTAAACAAATTCATACCTCCCTAGAAAAAATTTATATGGGACCCTATAAAGACCAGAATCTCATACCAGAAACTAACACTCCCCAAGAACAAAGAGGGTCTGAACCTACCAGATTTTAAAACTTATTACTCTATTATCCACACTAACAGAATACTGTGAATAGCAGAGTATAACCCATCAGCAAAAACGTGGTCACCGCCATGGGTGATAATATACTACAGATACATCAAATCACTAGGCATCAATCCTAAAGTACTTCCCTTTTTTGAGCAAAAAAGATTGACAGGCACACAAAATTATAGACCCTCTAAAACATTCTATAAACATAACACAAAAGTTATGTCATTTCTTAAACATGGGGCAAACTCTGATAACATTACAACCCATTCATAAAAATCCTAATTTAAAAATAAATAAGATGCTAGATTTAGATTCCTTTCCCCGTTTAAAAGAAAAAAGAATGCAAGATATCTACCCACTACTTAATTGTACTATCCAAGAAATGAGAAATAATCTGAATCTACCTAAGTCTTATGTCATAATGCTTAGACAAATCAAAGAGATGCGTTCCAGTTACCTCCAAAACCCTACCATACCCGATAGTGACATGGAAAAATGCACTCTGCTCTGTGAGACCATCCTCGTGACATAGAAAACTATAACAAACTCATACAAAATGATAGGGGAAATCAAATTCCAGAAAGACTAACTTTTCTCGAACTACTACTACTGGAGGAAAATACAACCATCTTTGGATGACCACCAGATACAAAATGCAATTAACTTAACACTGAAAAGCATACCCCTTAAAAAACTGTTGTACACACAGCTTATGATATACATTTCACACCTGCATTACTACACAAATTCAGTGCAACAAAATCACCATACTGTCCACACTGCATGGATCAGATAGCAGACTTAATGCATATATTTTCAGATAGCAGACTTAATGCATATATTTTGGAGTTGGGAATGTGTTTATAAATTCTGGAATTCACTGAAATTGCAATTGCAAAAAGTGGGATATCAGTCATCAACACCTTCATGGGAATTTACCATATTACATATTCGCCCATCTAACATCATAGTAAAACAAGCAAACTCACTTATCATATTCTCATCAATGAAACTATATATAGCCCTCAAATGGGTAGATTCTATGAACATCTCTTGGGAGGGCATTAAGAAAGTGGTTATTAAACATCTATTAGCTCACAAAATAGTAATGGATGAAAGAAACAAATTCAGCAAAACTCGAGCAACTTGGGAACAAACCTTTAATATCATACAAGCATAAAACATCATGCACACTATAGAGGGGATCTGTATGGATCCCCCAATGGTAACATCACCGAAACAGATTCTGCTGGGCATACTTGCGTGAAAGTGCTTTTCACCAAAGAAGCACTTTCGCGTAAGTATGCCTTTTGCGGAGATCACACTACAGTGGGGATAAGGGAAAATTCCCTTTCCCCCACTATAATGCGACCTCGGAGTGAGAATATTAAAGTAGGGGGTTAGGGGTGCAGGGGGCTTGCCCCTCTGCAAAAACGTAAATGTAATGTATTTCTTTTAATACACTTTAATGAAATCACTTTTTCTGTGAAAACGCTTTCGTTAAAGTGTGTTCAGTGATTGTGGATTCGGACTATTGGACTTTCATTCAATAATCCTAGATCCCTATAGAGTAATGTTATAAGGGAACCTAGCAATATACCCACAAACCTGCAACAAAATATGGTATTGCAAACATTAATGTATGTGTTGTCATGTTTAAACTTGTTTTTGAAAGCATCTATGTATATAGTGTTAATAGGTTAGTTATATGACCTATGTTTCTATATTGACTACAATGTATAACTTTCTCTTATGGTCATGTTGTAAATATGAAAATTTTTATGTGTTTTATAAATGCAAAATGAAAATAAAAATTATTGGAAAAAAATATATAAAATAGCCACACAATGCAGCTGGAAACCTGTCAAAAAAGGGACACTTTTTTTAATATTAGTACTGTTAATTTGAGCATCTGACAAAATAAGAGAATCTACATACATTTCTAAAATAAAAGTAATCTGTAACTCTGATCTTTACAATTATTTATTAATTGTAAACCCTCCACGTTTCTTCCAAAACTGCCATTTTGCGGAGGGATTATTAGGGGGAGAGCAACATTTTGAAAAAAAATTGAGGACAGTTGAGAGGTTTGGATATACCTAATTCTATAAAATGATTTATTTGTGCAGACCTCTTAATGCAGGAAATCTGGACAACGCCAACTATGTTGGGGGAACAAACAAACAGTACTAAAAGTTCCTCTTGTGTAAACTTAGTTGATAGAATAACAGTTCTTGCTTTAGCATACATTTGTCTGAAGGGTATGAAGTCTGAAACTCAATGTCTGTCATTATTAAGTGACTTCAATCCTAAATAATTTGCCAGAAAACCACAAATTTTATGAGGAACAAACCAAAAATAAAAAGCAAAAATCGATTCATTCTGTGAAATTTTGGACAGTTGAGAGGTATAGTTCAGCCGGGAGAATTGTGCGGCAGAAATCCTACACGACAGACTTGGCTCCCTAGGTGTGGACAGAAAGTACCCCCCCCCAAAAAAAAAAAAAAAAAAAAAACAAAGATCTAAGAAAAGTGATTGCTTCAATCTGGCTTCATCACTTTCAGTAGCATTCAGACTCGGAAAAAATATTCGGCAACGAAAAAAAGTTTGTGCTTGTAAGTTTGTTTAACTGGTTCCTAATTTAAGACATCCAATGAAGAACTGGGAAAGGGCGTACCTGAGCTGATCAGATAATCAATAAACACCTTCCTGATCTGTATTAAATTATATTCCTTATATAATACAGCACAGTTGTTAGAGGGCATTTTATATGTATTGTTTGGAACATTTTTCTAGTAAACAATTAAACAAAATGCATGTACCAATAATGACAAAACTACCCAATTCAGAGCATTTCCATGATAAAAGTCTACTCAAACTTCTACACTCCACCAGTGTCAGTAAATATGCACAATCTCTGCAGAAGTAGAAGTCATCTAAATAATTCCACATTAAAGAGATTTGTAACTAATGGAGAGGTTTCTGCTAGCAAACAACTTTATATTTCATTATTTCATCTACAAATAAAGTGGCTGTTGCCCTTGAGGAATAAATTGCCTATGTTACATTAAAAAAATGATAAGCTAGTAATAGTGCAATAGGGAATGGATGACAAACTGATAACAGGTTCATAGTTAGTAGGTATCCCTGTCAAAGAGGACATTCTCAGGACTGCAGCATCCACTTAAAAGTACAACACAGTACAGTATCAGCAATAGATCTTCATACTGTGGGAATAGAACCCACAGCCTTCTGCATTGAAAGCAAGTATACTACCTGTTGTGCTATTAACAATGCAAGCAAACTCCCCACACCACTACGTAATATACCTAACTACAACAATTTCAAATCCATGCTTCTCTCCCATCTCTCCTCCAAATGGGAATGTCCTTCACATGCTCCCACCTAAAACTCCCACACTACTAACTCCACACCTAAATCATCATTTCTTTGCCTACTTTAACTTAATTTAGAGATCTTGCTCAGAACACCTTTTCATAAATCTTTTGCATGCATGCCTCTGGCCTACCTTACTCATATTCTCAAACTTTCATTGTTTGTTTTTCTTATCCATTGTACCCATAATATTGTTTTTCACTGTAATATTGTTAAGTTGTCTCTATTCGTATGTATTTGTATGTCTGTTTGGGGCTTTTCCCCTCGGGTCTCCACTGAAAAAGGATAATTCTTACCCAGCTGGACCAACCCGGTTAACAAATGCAAATAAATAAATACATAAGCAGCACTAAACTTCTCTTCAAGCTCTCGGCTCCTTGTAAAATCCCCTTGACACTCAACTGTATCTCTCAACTTTGCAGCACAAGAAATCTAGAAAAAGCCAAAATTTACTGGGGGGGAGAGGGAGACAATAGCCCAAGACCTGAGACATGTTTTAAACATTGCTTGTATAATCTTGGAAAGTTGCTAGAATAAAATGTTATGTTACCACCATGCATTTTACTGACAAGCTTTGAACCCAGGACCCTATGCACTATAGTCAGAGCAACATACCACTATGTCATATAAGCTGCTTCTTGAAAGAAATGAAGACTGAAACTTAAATGGCTATCATTTAGAGAATTCAGTTTGTACCATAGCTCTCAACCTCTTAGCACAAAACACTTGGACAAAGCCAATAATAGGGGAATACAGCCCCAAAACAAATGCAGTGAATTCAGATCTCCTTTCTCATCATAGCTCTCAACCTGTTAGCACAAAAAAACTGGACAAAGCCAATAATGGGTGGATACTGCCCTAAAATAGGGACATTTTTCAAATATTGATCTTATAAACTTAGATAATTGCTAGAATAAAAGTTTTGTGTAGTGTTAGGGCAGTCTGTTCCAGAAAGGTTCCAAAACTGGTTTTTGTGATATTTTATGATAATAAAGAAGATCAAATCCATTCTTTTGGCTTTCAAGTTGTTTAATTGTTATGGTTTCATAAAATGCCTACGACAAATGTCTCCAGAACCAGCTTTCAGCTAACCTGTATGTTTCCCCTTTTCTCATGGGACAAATACATAATTCATAAAATCATAGTATTCTGTAAGTTACAGTGAATGAATGCTCAGTGAGATACATTTCATTGGATTCCATCCATCTCAACTACTTCTACAGTGGAGATGGAATGAATGTTTCACCACATCATGAATGAGTGAACTTGTATTTCGAAAAGAAAATCCAGAAGTCTGTTAAATCAATTCTTTATTCTAGTTTTTTTTGAGGGGTGAAGTCCTGCAGACACCCCAGGAAAATGCCTTAACTCCTTAGAATTACACTCTTAAAATAGTTATTTGGCAGTCTCTGCACCTCAGTGACAGGGTGCATCTTCCTTTGCAACATCCATCTTTGAGTAATCTGTTTTTCATCAAAGTGGCATAAAAACATGACTTACCATGCTGTTTTGCTCAGCTTAACAACTCCAGAATGGGTGTGACCTTAATGCAGACTTCATTTCCAAGTAGAGAAGAAGGACAGTTAATAAAATGGTTTAACATTTAGCCAAAGACAACTATACAAGGGCCTTTTTAAGCCTAGCTATGCTTATGAAATCTCTGACAAGTTCTGGTACCCTTGATAAGTGTAAGTAAGGGCTTGGGAGATGAAACATTTACAAGCAGAGGACTAGGAGATCAACCATTTTCAGGCTGCCTGTGTCCATTAGAGACATGGGTGCCAAATCAGAGATGCATTTCATTTTCCACATCCAATTTTCCATGTTATACTTGAATTGGGTTTGGGAGAAACTCTCCATCACATGGATGGGGAGCCTGTTGCAGAAAAGGGGTCATCTCTGGGATACAAACCTGTTTCTCCAGCAGGTCCGAGTTATATCACAAGCAAGGTTTTAAGTCTTTAGAGCTGGTAATTCTGGTGCTGTTAGTTTTATGGATATGCAGGTGTTCCATTACAGTGGGGTCTGACAATGCTCTATATGCCAGGCATAGATCTCCCCTCAACAGCCTATAAGCGACAGAATATAGGGATAGGGCATTGAGGCAATCTGCACAGGACATGTTACTTTTACCCTGTATTCTTTTAGTGAGGAACCTTTGATTTTCTTGTGATCTATTTCCTTCACCCTTCTCTTTTTCTGGGGTCAAGTCTAAGTTTTCCTTTACCATTATTCCACCATCAGGGTCAGACCTCCCCCCCATAGCAATAATGTTAGCCTTGTTGTTTAGCTATTAGACTTTTATAAGCTGTATGGTAGATGGGAAGTGGCCTATAGTATGGACATGAAAAGGTCTATTTTTTATGGGGTAAACCAACTGGACACAAGTGCCCCTTTCCAAGAATGACAGGGACCAGTGTCTGTTTAAGTGACTTGTTTAGAGTCACACAACAGGAAAATGGAGGTGGAAGGACTCAAACACTGTACCCTGATGTACAAGAAGTAGCTCACTGCCAGTTCATAATCTTAATTCTTTACATTAACTGCCAAAGTCCCCCACCCCCTTTATATGAAAGTGAGGTCATGTAGTGATGGTGAATGGCCATTTCATTTGCACTCATGTGACAGTCCACATGCCATGATGCTTCTGCTCTGCATACATACCACTTCACCTTTTCTTCTACAGGGATATTCCAGCACTGCATCCAGAAAGAATAGTTGCCATCTGACATTCTACGTCTGTATCTTCTAAGTTGCTTAGTAAATGTTCAAACAATTTCCATTTCTAGATCACCAGCACAGCAGTCAAAAATCATTAAGCTCAATTACTTCTTCTTTTACTAGTAATTGTTCTGACATATGAAAATGTTAGTTATAATCAGTTTGCTATTTAGCATATTTTCTTTTATCTTGCACTAACATATCAGCAGTGTATTTTCTGAAGAATATGAAGTCGGTAATTCAAATGCCTGTCATCAGATTCAGAACAAAACAAACTTATGAGGCAAAAATCTGCAATGGTGGTGGTAGGGAATTCACACACTCTGAGAGTGTGTTCCTTGAGATATTCACACACACTCCGAGAATGTGTTACTTGAGAAATTTACACACACTCCGAGTGTGTGTTCCTTGAGATATTCCCTACTATGCTTCTTCTGAGCTGTCCCATCAGTTACACTTGCTTCCGAGTGCTCAGTTTGTGGTTCCGATATATTCCCTACTGAGTGCTAACTGCACTTCTCTGAATTTATTACAGCAGCACTGAGAACTTCTAAATTAATTACAACAGCATTGAGTCTGAGACTGCTGCCATTACTCCCTTGCAGTAGCACTCAGTCCAATAGTGCGTGCATGCCGGGAGTGGGAGCCAGTCAATCAGATATGAGCCAGTAGTGCTGGGGAGCCAATCAGTTGTTATGTAAAGCCGGGAGTGCTGGGGAGCCAGATTGCAGACATTGCAGTCCATTCGGTTACAAACTGCATACACTTCTGGGGCATCTACATTGATTTCCTTGTGTTTGTAATCTGGACTGGTTAGACGGCAGTTCAGAAAGGAAATCCCATAGGGAAAAGCACACATGCACAGGACTTGCAGCTAGTTTTCTGTTTTCATTTACAGCTGGGGGCTGCAGTCCTGCAGTCCAATAGCATTGAGCCACCCCTGCATATGATATTTCCCATATATAAAGACCTATCTATCTATATACATATATATATATATATATATATATATATATATATATATATATATATATATATATATATATACAGTTTGGTGGGTGTCTTTCACCAAATTTTGGGGGCACAGGGGGTATTTCCCTTGCAAAAAAGAACTTAAAATCAATGTTTTCACTCTTCTGTGTTTTCAGTGTTATTTTTCACCAAATCTCATACTCTAGATTGTGAAAATTGACATTTCATAAAAGAACCTTTTGAATTAGTCGAAAAAGAAATCCTCCCCAAAACACTTTACACATTTAACATGTTTATCTTTATGGAGAATGTTAGATTTCCACTTAATCTTTTTCCCCAATACTTTAATTTGGTATTTAAAACTTTTACAACAATAATAATTTGTCAAACTATACACAACAATAATACAAACAGTGTATACAAAAAAGCTATGCACTCAGTAAAACACCTATGTACACAATAAACAAATGCCATCTGCAAAAAAAAAAAAGATATTTCATAAAGAAAATTCTTAGGAGGGTGTCCACAATGTATACAAACCTAAAATAGGAAAGCTTCTTCATAAGGTGTCTTAGCAAGAAGTTTAGAGAATTAATGGGTAAGTTTAATTCATTTATATAATTTAATTTTGAAATTTATTATAAAATACAGTCAAAACGTTTTCCCAATATGTTTCATAATATGAGCACATAATGTGACTGACGAAATACAATTTGTGTGATGTTATATATTTAACAGCCATTTTTTAAAACCATGCAAAGAAATTGTTGATTTATCCAGACAATTTTGGGTAGTAAAGTATTTAATCCAATGAGCACAGTGTAATTAGGAAATGGATATCTTGTTGCTTTAAACTATGTGGGGGATATGTAATATTGCAAATTCCCAACATAGGTTAGATTTCTCATAACCCATCTTCTCTAATTTAACTTTTAAGAATTACCATAATTTGTAAGAACAGGTACAGCTCCATACTACATGTAATAAGTCAGCTTTGTGAAATTTACAAAGGGAGTAGTCCAGAGTTACTGAGGAATAAAAGTTACTAATAATGACTGGAGTTAGATAGGCATTATTAAATGTCATGAGCTGTCTGTATAAAAAATTTTTTATAGGTAAGAATTTCGAGGTTAGTTTGAGACACTGGAATTATTAATCCTTTGTAATTGATGGATTTAGTTTACACCAATAATTAGAAAAAAAATGAATTTTGATATTTTAGAGATGAGATTAATTTGTAAGCATCTCCCTTGACATGAAGGCCATCCATAGCTGTTTACATAGTGATATATTATCAGTAATGATATTATATTCATTTAGAAATGTAGATATTAGTTCTCAAATTTGTCTTCGGATAAGAGTGTACTTATTTGGTAAATTTAAAGTTTTCTTTAATTCGCTAATTGATAGATTTCTATAGTGATAAAGATCTAAGATACATTTATCTTTAAGATGCAGGTAATTAGAAAGGTTTACCATTTGAGCATTCATTTTTAAATTAGGGTTTAAATGAATCCATTGTATTAACATCAATGAATTTTTAGACCAATAGACTGAACTAGACTTTGTATTATTTTCATGCTGTGCATTAAAAATAAATGTGTTTTAAGATTTTTAATTTCTTCACTGATAAAGAGAAAAGTTCTAGGGTTGTACTAGGATTTACAAACATGATTATACCAGATTTTCACCCATAACACTCCATGAGTTTGATTTAGGATTATACTCTGATATCATAATTAATCTATCAGAATATATTATATCACAATATAGTTTTAAATCTGGAAGGCCCAGTTCTTCATTGTTTTTGGGATAAATTAAATTTTTATATCCCATCATAAGAAATTGTTGGTACCATAGTTTGGCCATAATATTCTAAAAAAAAAAGATTTAAATGCACTATTTGATTAGATGAAGTAAACAGAAAGAGTAATCTAGGAAGTATAGTCATTTTAATGACAGAGACTTTAGATAATAGAGGAAAATTTAATTTATTCCATTTAGAAAAGTCATGCTCGATATTAGACCATGCTTTTGCTAGATTGTCTTTGAAAAAAGAATTATGGTTATGATGAAACGTTATACCTAGGTAGTTCAAAGAATTTTTTGTCTTAATTTCTGATTTAGGGAAGAGACGAGACTCTATAGTTAATATTAAGATGGAAAATAGATTATTTTGATAGGTTTAAATTGTAGTTAGAAACTTTGAAAAAATATCAATGTTTATAGAATTTTTGCCAGACCTGTCTTAGGTAGCATAAAATATAGATTTAGATTATCAGCAAAAGCTGTTAAGGAAATACAAATATTACAGATGACTGGTACACTGTGAAAAGCCATTTGTGGTATATAAAGAAACAGTGGCTCTATATAGATCTTAAATAAATATGGTGAAAGAGGGCATCACTGTCTTACACCATTAATTATTTTGATTGTGGAGGAAAGGATTCTATTAATATATACACGTGTGTGGGCATTAGCATAATAAATTTTAATTAAATTAATGAAAAAGGGTGGAAATCCAAAATACATCATCACTGTGAATAGAAAATATATATTCATCCAATCAAATGCTTTTGTGGCATCTAAAATAAGTGAAAATAATGATAAGTTATAATGTTTAGAAAGTGTTGTTAAGGTATTTGATTTTAATGTATCGTCAAAAGTTTGTCTAGCTTGCATAAAACCAGATTGTGAAGCAAAGATTATATTTGGTAGAATAACTTTCAATTTATTCACTAGAATTAGAACAAACATTATAATATAGACATTTATAAGTCATATTGGAATAAAAATAACTTTAGAGTTATTAAGATAAAGATGTGATATACCATTACCATAAACATATTTAAATGCACATAATAGAATTGTTGAAGTAGTTTGAGCAAAGGTTTTATAAAACTCCACAATAAGGCCATCTGGTCCAGGGGATTTACCAGTACTAATATTTTTGATTATTTGCAAAAATTCTTATTGGCTAAATGGCATGGTGAACATATTCTGCCGATCCTGTGTAATTTTTGGGAAAGTTAGACTGTTTAACCAGTGATCCAACTCTTGAGGCAAAGGTTATGTTTTCCATGTAAATTTGTGTAGGTTTGAACAAAGTTCTTCAAAATTTGATCTCAAGTTTTATAATGATTGCCCTGAAACATGTTTTCAGTTATTAATTATGCAAATGTATTTATATTTATAAGTCTTGCTAGAAGTTATGATGGGATTTGGACCCATTCTGGATATTTTACTATATCTTAATTTCATAAAATGAATACTGCTTTATGTTCAATAAATAAAGTTCCTTTTGGAGGTCAGCTAATTTTTTCATTGTATCATCTCTGTTATTAATGTAAGGATTCTATTCTAACTGGGTAATATTTCCTTTTAGGACAGATTCTTTCAGATTATATGTTTTCTTATAATAAGTCACTTTATTTATAAAAATGCCTCTGATCTAGGTTTTAAGGACAGCCCACTGGATATCAATTGAAATTTGAGATTCACAGACATTCTGTATAAAAGTATCCAGTAGGTAGTTAATTTCATTTTTAATGTCCTCTTTTTGAAGTAGATTAGGATTTAATGACCAGTTATAGGCCATATGATTTGTTTTATTAATATTAGACAAGTTAATGGTCAGAGTGATTTTTAGACTGATCAGAAAAGCATCTGGGTTATATATATAAAGCATATTCAGTTTTTAGTAAGACTTCGGATATCAGAAAAATCGAGCCTAGCCCAAGATTTAATAGGTAAATTTTAATACAGGGGGATTTTTTTTTTTTTTTTTTTTTTTTGAAAATTCAATGGATTAAATCAAGCAAAGTCTGACTTCATATCTGCAATTGCTGTAGAAGCATGATTGCCACATGATTTGTTTGGGTCTATATTAGAAGACCGAAGATGCATTCTTTTGAATGCATCTTGGTCAAACATAAAAGGCTGAAAACGTAAAATATCGAAGTGGCTGTTAAGCGAATTCTTTCCCTTAACCAAAGAGGAGGGAGAAAACTGAGCTATTACTTGCAACTGAAAGCTGTCCCATGGTAAATGTCAGGATCAGCAAATATTCTGTTTTTTTTTTTTTTGTTTTTGTTTGTTTTGTTTTTTTTTTATATTAGGCAAACACCATATCAATATTTAACATTTTTCATTCTTTGTTAAACTATTAAGTTTATGCAGCCCAGCATCTGATTTCGACTTGCACCTCTTGCTATGCAAAATCTTCAACAGAAAGGCTAGTGTACATGAGTGTCTATTAGATTATCAAAGTTTCAAAATTTTGAAAGCCATGGTCAGGACCATATGATCAAAATTTTGAAACTTCAAACATTTTGAATGGAGATTGCAGTACAGCATGGAATGGGAAATTTACTCTTTTCCACAATGTAGTGTGATCTCAGAGTTGGTATATTTAATTATCAAGAAGTGGGGGGAGCAGGGGAGCTTGCCCACCTGCAAAAATGTTAAAAATACAATTTTTCTTTTTTTTTTCTTTTTTTTTTGCTTATTTTTTTGTTCAAAGTTTTGAATCTTTGATCATATGGTGTCGGCCATATGAATTTTGAAGTTTTGGAACTTCAATAATCTGACATAGATCCATATACATGCATGTTTGTTTTAAATATATCGCACTCACCCATTTGTACCAGGGGAGCAATTAAAGACACGTATAAATGTCTGCTTAATCATCTATTTAATCCCTTTATTTTGAAAAGTCAGATTTGTGGGATATTTTATTTGGAATTTAATTTTTTTACATATTAAGTAAGAGCAAAAAGGTGCCAGTTTTTGTCCGTCTTGCTTAATTTGTATAGGTAAGTCTTGTGCAAAAGTGATTTTATTATTATTCCAGTTAAGGATATGTTTCATCTTAGCTGCAGCAAGAATTTTATAAATATCCTGATAATTTAAAAGTTTAGCATATATCTGTCATGGTCTATCAAACACTGGAAGTTGTTTGAGCTTCCTGTTTGGCTCTTTCAATAATAATGCGGCTGGCTTTGGCCTGATTTTCCAAGAGGCATCCGAAGATTTAGTGGAAAGTTTCCATTATCTCTGGCTGTTCATATTTTTCTAATAGTCCACAAATCAGTATATTATTACGTCTGCATTTTGCTTCAAGATTCAGTAATTTGTTCTGTATGCTATGGATACTTTGAGTATTAGACTGACAGTCTTTTTGCAGATGTTTGATTTTTATTTCATTTTCCATAGTCTTTGCTTCTGTGATTTCAAGTTTGGTAGTAATTTGATTTAAATTAGTACCAAATACTTTCTCCTCACCAGAAAGCTGTTGAATAGCCAGCTGTAATGGTAGAAGGGTTTCTTTTCAAGTCCTCTAAGGCAAAAAGTTGGTCAGTTTTATGTTATCTTGTAGATTTCTTTTATCAAAGTCTGGGCACATTTAGAGATGATCTCTTTCTCAGGAGACATGACTGCAGAGAGTTTAGTTTGGGTAGTTTGTTTAACCATTTGTTCTGTAGCATTCAACATTTTTGTAAATATACCCTATTGTATTTATTTATTAATTCTAAGAACTTAGGCCTTTTTCAGTTTAAAATCTGATATATTTCATGATCAGACTTACACTGGTCTCAACTGTCAGGCCAGAAATATCATTTTGTATCTGTGTGGCCCCATTCGCTGCACTCCGATAATTTTAAATGCTGATTTCTTATTCTTTTACAGGGATCCTTGAAAGGAAGAGTGAAACTCTGCAGGATGATACGACTGTAAACTTTCAAAATGTAATGCCAGAAAATCCATGTTTAACTTGCTAAGGTTGTTTGCTGATTGCTTATAGATCAGCCACCATCTTGATCTTCCCAGCTCCACACTTGAACTTTTTAAGTTCCTTTAAATTGTTCTTACTGATAATAACAGCAGGAACAATGGTAATGACTCTTTTACAAAGCAAACTCAAATGGTATTAACTAAAGGGCACCAACAGCTACAAAATGACAGCAATTTTGCACAAAGCAATCAATTAAAAAAGCACTACACCATGAAGTGTATCATTGTCTGTTTTTGCTATATAAGTAAGGATGATTTTTTTATAAGTACCTCTAAAGATAAGGTGCTAGACCTAGTGTTCCAGGAATAACTATGAAAAAAGCAGAAGAAGGAAAAGGATGCAGCTTATTTCTGGAAGGAAGCACCAGTGGTGTGATTAATACCTAATAATATGTACTGTCTTGTGCAGAATAAGCTCTGAATAGCCTGGGAGCAGCTGCCAGTGTTGCCAGGGTTGCTAAAGAGATCTTTTACAAGCTCCAGAGCATTATGGATAAATGGTGTGGGGATAAGTAACAATGGAAAGCTCTCAAGGAAATTCAAAGTTCTGTCAGTCTTAATCCTAGAAATAATGAGGATGGAACACCATTCTCAGATCTATAGATGTTAGTACAGGGTTTATTAAACAGAAATGGTCTTGAGATCTTTTTTGGGCACTTTTGTAATGTGCATGTGTAACTGAGTCTGGTGGCAACTAACACCAAAGTTGCTTTGACTATAAATTTCTTAGATTAGTACTAGGCTAACTGCCATTTTGGGTTATTTTAAGCCTAGCCAGTTACCCCATGTGAGAATCAAACCTTGCACTATGTGTCTGTAAGTTAAACACCCAAACCATTATACCTTCCTCCCTCATGAATGGCAGGTGGAAAAGTATTGGATACAAGAGGAGTACAGCAACTCAGTAAGTAACTGACTGCTATATCACATCTACAGTTAATGAGACGGAGTATAGATTTTGTATTTTGTATGTATGTATAAACACCAGAAATACTCCATGGTGAAATTCAATGTTATTTAATGTTATTTGGAGAAAGAGGAAGGCATTTAATGATTTAAACAACTTAGATCAGTCATTTTCTGAACTAACAGAGGTAATATAGGTAAGGGGAACCAGATGTGTTAGAATATATTACTAAACAGTGTAAGAAACTTCTCTGTATGGAAGATTTTCAGTCCATATAGCTCTAGTTAATCACTGTATATTAATCAGAACAGACAAAAGTAGTAGAAGTAGCAAACTTAAACTCATCTTAAATAAAAAATAAATAAATAAACAAAATAAAAAAATATATAATTGCACAGAATTACTAAGTATTCAAAAGTAATCCAAGAAAGGCAGGCAGTCTGTTTCCAGTCGAAAATCCTTTAAGTACACAGACAAGTGATCTGAGTAAAACAAAAATAGAGTAATAGTTTCCTCACAAGCTTTCTAAATATATATATATATATATATATATATATATATATATATATATATATATATATATATATATGTATACTTTTTATCAGGCAAGGGTGTGGTTTATTGTGCTGTAAAACAATGTGTTATTGGTACACATGTAAAATTCACATCCCATCCCCCATCAGTGTGACATTCGAGCTGGCCCTGCCCTACTTAGTAACTGTCATAATAATATAACCCTTATGTACTTTAAATAAAATATATAATGATGTGGTACCTTTATTTAACCAGATTAATTAGATTATTAAGTCTGTGATTTTATCCAAGACAATATACTACATGGCTGGAAATATATCAGCCTTAGTCCATTTGGCAATCAAAAAATATATATAAATATATACATACACACTTTGCATGTAAAAAATCAATTGTAAAAATCATATTCTATTTTCATAACCTATTGTTAATGAAGATCCTAAAAGACACACAGGTTTTAAGTTCCAGATCCTGGATTGCATAGACATGGGTGATCTTGAAGGAAACATCCTGAATATTCTGGAGAAACATGAACTCATGTGGCAATTAAAGCTGGAATCTTTTAGGAAGCCTGGACTAAACTACTACTGTTCAATTAAAAGTGCACTGGAACTTAGAAAATTGCCACATTGTTTACATGACTAATTTTATTTTATTTTATTTTATTTTATTCTACCAGTTGGTTTTAAATACCATTTTAAATCCGTTGTAATTTAAGTGTATATTTTGTTTCCATCATCATACATTTTTTCTCATCATTTTTTTCTTTTTCTCTTTTCTCCTCTTTATTCAAAATGATGTGTAATAACAATACTAACTAATTATACAATTATATGTATTTTTATAGATAGTTTTTAGGGTTCTTGTACACAGACCTGAAGAAGTCTAGAAGGATGAAAGTGATCTTAGTTAACAATAGGTTATGAAAATAGAATATGATTTTTACAATAGATTTTTTACATGCAAAGTGTATATGTATATATTTATATATATTTTTTGATTGCCAAACGGGCTAAGGTTGATATATTTCCAGCCATGTACTATATTGTATTGGATAAAATCACAGACTTAATAATCTACTTAATAATATGGTTAAATAAGAGGTACCACATCATTATAATTTTTATTTAAAGTACATAAGGGTTATATTATTATGACAGCTACTAAGTAGGGCAGGACCAGCTCGAATGTCACTGATGGGGGAAGGGATGTAAATTTAACATGTGTATCAATAACACCTTGTTTTACAGCACAATAAACCACTCCCATGCCTGATAAAAAGTATATATATATATTTAGAAAGCTTGTGAGGCAACTATTACTCTGTTTTTGTTTTACTCGGATAGCTTGTCTGTGCACTTAATAAAGGATTTTAGAATGGAAACAGACTGCCTGCATTGCTTGGATTACTTTTGGATACTTAGTAATTCTACAATTATATATATATATTTTTTATTTTTATTTTATTTTTTTGACTTAAGACGAGTTTAAGTTCACTACTTTTACTTTTGTCTGATTTGATTAATATACAATGATTAACTATAGATATAGGGAATGAACATCTTCCACACAGTGAAGTTTCTTACACTTTTTTGTTTTTGGACCCACTACACTTGTTTAGTGAGTTGTCTTGAGACTTCAGGGTTACCACAGAGATTATTTGTTTTTTTTAGACTATATTACTAACATCCAGGGATGTATCAGTGCCAAGTGACAGTCTCCATGTACGTTGCTTAAGTATGAACTTACTTGAAACTGGAAATGAACCTTGGAAAAGCAAGTAGGACAGGAGTTTAATCTTTAAAAGGTATGAATATATTATTCATACTTTTGGTTTCTTTCAATAAAATCTCCCTGGACAAGTTTGTCCTCAACCCAAACAGAGGCATTAAAATCCTAGACTTTGTTCTCACTGATATTGGACATCTCTGCTCCCTGCCAGTCATAACTACCTCCCTGGTCAAATCCAACCAGAAATCAGTCATGTATACCATAACACTGAAATCAAAACCATCACTGGACACTTCAGTATTCATGGATTACATGACGACTAATCTACTTAAACTGAGTGATGACCTGGCTAAATTCAACATCCCTTTCTAACCTGATAATCCCACTGATAATGTGAAATCCTTTACCACTGAATTATGTGCCCCCCTCTGAAATAAATACAATGCCAGATTAAAAAAATAAACCTCTTTGGAGGAACACAAATATAAACATGCTGTATAACAAAAAGTAAATTCCATTGCAGGTTTAAATAAACATTAACTACCAATATACAAAATAATAATAAAAAAGAAATAAAGTTGTTGCTAAACATAATAGGGAACTCTGGGCCCTGATTAAATCAACCAAAGTCAGATCTGAGGTAAACATAGACACCCGGGAAAGAGAAGACCACAAAGCCTTATTTAGCTATGTTAGAAACCTCAGAAACAAAGCCCAACACTGAACAGATCTTGAGAACAGAGCTAATTTACTAGCAGATAATTTAGCTCTAACTTCACCCCTCTCATCCTTCCTACATTCCCAGATCACATACCCAGTGCTATCCACCCTCAAAATTTCCATGAAACATTCTTCATGATCCAATGGCAAGATGACTGCTTCTATGGAGACAGATAACATACCGGGCTGCTGCTTTGCCAGCCTGAAGCAGGACCTTTCAGGTTTCTTACAGAGGCTATTCAAAATCAGCCTTCAAGCAGGCATTGTGCCAAACAAAAAGAAAGATAGCAACTGTCATCCATTTGCACAATGGTAAGTATCAATAAATACAGGTAATTATAGACCCATAAGTTTAACCTGTCTCATCTGTAACTCATCTGTAATGCCATGGAAAAGCTCATTATGGAATTAATAAATAAGTACATTGGTAACCTACAAACCCTTACCTCAGCCTGTATTAGTTTTGTCATGGGCATGTCCTACTTATGGACCTGATTGACTTTTTTGAGAAGGTTATTGAAGCAATAGATGTGGGTAAATCAGTACATACCAGATATCTGGACCTCACAAAGCCATTCAACCCCATCCCATACTCGAGTATTGTAGACATAGTGCCACAACTGAGTGTTAATCCCTTTGAAACTCAATAGATAGCAAAATGGCTCATGATCAGAGCCCAGGGTCTTAGTGTGGGCAGTTTTACCTCCTCCAAAAGATCTGTCACTACTGATGTACTCCAGAGTTCAGTACTTTGACCACCACTCGTTGGTGTTTACTTCTTGGTGGTCAAAGCTATTGTTATGGGTCTATGGCTGACCAAGTTTGCAGATGACTGAAAACTAGATGCCATCATAAACTCCTTAGGGAATACCATTATAATCAATAAAAACCTTTCCCAAACAAATAGATGGTGTCAAAACCATAGTCTAAAACAAAATGCCAAGAACTGTATAATAGTATGTTTTGGCAAGCATGTTGTCCCTTGTAACTATAACATTGACAACATACCCCTGACAAACTGATCTAGTAGTTATGGACCCAGGAACTTATGCAGACAACAACCTGTCCCTTGATCATGCAAATCCTTTATTGCAACAAAGTGCTTTTTCATTGTGCAGCTTACTGCTAAAGATATGGCATGCAGGTCCAGGTCCAGGGAAGTAATCATTCCACTGTATTTGGTACTAATCAGACTGATCATTGAGTACAATAATCCTTTCTGTAAGTATCTTTCAAAATAGTTGACTCATCTTGAATGACCGCAATGCTATCTCAGTAAGAAAATCAAGGGCTTAAACCATAATAACTATGTAGACCATCATACAGCCTTGTCCCACTTTTTCAGTCTACAAGGGGTGATCTCTGGCAAGTGTACAGGGACTCATCAGTTATGGTCTGTTGAGTCCATCTATTTGGAGTCATCTTCATCTCCTGAAGAAGCAAAGTACTTCTCTTACTGTATTCAAATGTAGTCTGGTTGAATGGATGGATGGGTAACCACAAAGAATCGCTTCACAAGTGGAGTTGGCTATGTATAGTATACAATATGTAGGAATCGTCACAAGTTTAAGGCTACCGAATCTTGTGACCATTATGCCTTGCTATTTACCACTTTAAATAATATCCCTCTCTCGCGGAGGGTTAGGTCAGTCAAGCTCAGTGTGAATCTATGAATAAACATCCAATTTTCCAAGTCCCATTTGAAGGAAGATGGTGCATCACATTAGTTTATTAGCAGAAGGAGTTACGTTTTTCTTTCCTCCAGAAGTGTGGAAAGAAAGAAGAAAGAAAGGGTTGGGAAAGCATGGAAGAAAGCTCTAACTATTTATATTAAATGTAGAAGAATGAAAAGTAATACTTCTGTGAAGCAGACGCAGAGACAGGAAATGCAACTAAGAAGATATTGCAGCAGTAAAAGTGGAAAGGAAAAGGCAAATGTTGATAATTACATGAGAATAAGCAATAATCGAATAATAAGTCAGGCCTGTAAATTACTATAATTTGTAGGCGGAAGCCCGATCAGTAGACTCTGAGAATATGATCAGTGGAATATAAGAAGCTGCTATTCATCTTTTATGGTCTCATTCCTAAATAAAAACAAGAGTAAATTAAATATTTTATATTATAGTGGCTCTAGAGATCTTGTCAGTGCAGCAGCTTAAACAGGATGGGAGGCAGTTTAGGACAGGATACTAAAATGGTATCGAGACTACTTCAAAAGCTACATATAAACAAAGAAAAGCTTATTACGTCAACACATGAGAAAAATGAAACGGAGAGGTCATGACAAACGTTTACGTACACTCTAGGAATTCAGAGACTCTCAAACTGTACTTTTTGATGTATAGGAACAAGATGACACAATATGAGGCTGCAATGACAGCGGCTCAAGGAAGCTCAAAAAAAATATTGTTTAACAGAAACAGTGGTGGATAATTGGAACACACTTTCTGAAGAGATAATAGCATTAAAAATAATAGCTAAATTCAACAATGTTAAACAGTCATAATTATATTTTAGTATGGTCTGTAGGTGGGTAAGTGTGGTTAAGTAATAAAATTAGTAGGACCTGCAAGATATCCAATGATAAAAATGAAAGATTAAGCACACCACGTGAATGTTATGTGATGCTAAAATGTATGTTTCTTTGACTCCCTAGTCTGAACTGTTCTGAGACCTGCTGCCTGCCGCCAAATCCTTTAGGAACACTTCTCTTCTTAAGCCACCATTTTTCTTTTCTTGACACTTTCAAAGGCCAGTGGAAGTTGGATGTCACAGAATATCAAATGACAAGCAGCATATCTGAAAAGACAGCATGAAATAAAAGCACACTGATAGACATAGGATATCCTTAATGGAATAGGAAGCAATGTATTTTTCTCAGTGCTGTCAGCTGTACATCTTTAAAGCCTGTCCAGATTAAAGCTGCATGGGAACATTGTTTAACATGAATCTACTGTTCTAACAGAATAAGTTGGCTTTACAAATGGAAGTTTACATGCAATTAGTTACCTACATCCATTCACAGAAGTAATCTGTTTTCACAATAACCTTTTTAAAGGCTTTGTTCGAAATCTTAGGAAGCCTAATACAGAGGATATAGACAGAATGGACTGTCTAGAGGATAGAGACAGAATAAAACTATTCACTGTCACAATAATTTAGGTCATAGCTTTGCATTATGGAAATATTGCAAGGAGAACAAAACAATACAAATTAGAGAATGACAGTGAGTGGTGCTGCAAAATGAATGAAAGCGAAACATGAAAAAGTAAAGGTGACAATGTTTGATGGAATAATTCATTGCATGATTCAGCATATATTCTAGTACACATAGCTTTGTGAATATACCCTACATAAAGAAAACGTTAATAAAAGAAAGTGATTTGTATTTACAACCATTTCAGAAATTCGGCATACAAATGCCATGATGTGTATATGACAATGAATTTCATTTTTTGGTTTAGGAAAGGGATATTACATAATACTAGATGTGGTATATTGAGGAGCAGAATGAAGAGAGAGAAATATTCTAAATGACTAGTTGGTTCGCTTCTACTTCTGCCATGCAGGAATATTGATATGCAAAAGGTACATATGTACATACCTGGTGTTTGTGAAAGAGAAGTTTAATGCAAGAGGCATAAAGGTGGTGCATGAGGGATTGTACTATGTATTCCATACAGGACAGAAAATGAGAAGGGAGAATATGGAAAAGGTTTGTGTGGCAGAAAGTTTTATGTATTACAAGGTTATAAGTAGGGTAAGTAAGACTGTTTATTAAGTTTGTTTACTTGGGTAATTTATTGATCTCTTTAGTCAAGTTGTGGTTCCAGGCCAGGTGACTACAGTCAGAGGAAAAAAAATAAAGGCATGAGTAAAATCAACAAGTAATTTTGCTGAAAGCAAGACAGGGATGTCGCAGTGGTGCAGCGGTAGCCTTGTTGTCTCACAGCAAACAGTTCTCTGGTTTGATTCTTGGCTGGGGTGCCTTCTCTGTGGAGTCTGCATGTCCTCCCTGCACTCATGTGAGTTTTCTCTAGGTGCTCTGGTTTTCTCCCACATTACAAAGACGTGCATCTGGAGCATTTCCCCCCAGGCCTCTGCTGAAAATTGGCTTTGTTCAAAGTTGGACTTTCCCGTTTAACAAATGTTAAAAAAAACAGTTTCATGAAGGCAAACAGGCATTGCACGAGTCTTAATAGTTGCAAGGTAATTGTTAATGAGGAAATAATGTTTATTTAGTGCTTGAGACAGGTGGCATGATGCACAATGTGAGACGGATGAAGAAATGAGGACACCAGAGCAGAAGCCAACACAGACTCAATTGCAGAGAAGGTCAAAGAGAACGGATTAGGAGGGTCTAAGCACATGTGCAGAAAATCAGAAAACAATCTGTTGAAAAAGATTTGGGACAGACAGGAAGAAGGCAAGAGGAAACTAGGGCATCCAGCAAAGAGGAGGATGGATTGTGTATAGGAATATAGTAGGATTTTTTGATAAAATTAATGGGGTAAAATTTTGCCCCTCAGCATCCTATACTCATACTACTAAAGGTGTACTATATGCTTCCTCTTGTGCATGTGGTCTTTCTTATATAAGGGAGACTAAAAGATGTTTTAAGGCGAGACTAGGAGCACATCAAAGACCCCCACCACTCATTAAGGAAACCACCATCAAAAACTACTCCAAAGCCAACTTCATGCTTCATAAGACAGAAGTGGCAAACTTCACGGCACTCATGCAGACGGAAAATAGAGGTATGACTGATGAATCTTACAGGAGTGCACTGTATAACCACATACACGAGTGCATAGATTGTGCCATCCCCAACACAACCAAGATGCTATCCTCCAAAAAAAGGAGGCCAATCTTGTGGTCCCCTGCCATAAGCAAACTCTACAACAGAAGGAAGAAGCTGTTGCAAAAAAGAGTAAAATACCAAGATTGGAGGAACTCCCTGGTCAGCTTCGGCAAGAAGCTGAGATCCCTCATAGAATCCTCCAAAGCCAGTTATGAAAATAAAATTGCCACCGATTCCAAAGACAACCACAAAGCATTCTACAGCTATGGCAAGGATCTCAATGGCAACACTTAGATCTGCTCTGAGCTACAGCACAATGGCACTAAATATACAGAACCCACCAATATTGCCAACATCCTGGCAGATAGGTTCAGTGCTAACTTTACCCCCCTCTCACCCTCCAAAATGCCCATCTTAATACCGGAAGAATGCAAACCTCATGTAATTATGGATAAACAAGTAAATACTGCACTCTCCAAAGCCAAGAATAAAGCATCCATGGGACCAGACAACATCCCAGGCTGCATACTGCACGAACTACAGAACGAACTGGCACCCCACCTAAGTACCATGTTCAATCATAGCCTCACCTCAGGCTATGTGCCTACTGAATGGTGCACAGTGATGGTTATCCCATTCCACAAAGGGGGTGCCACCACAGACCCCAGAAACTACCGCCCCATTAGCCTGCCTAGCCTGGTCTGCAAGGCTATTGAGTGTATCATCTTGGAGCTTATAATCAAAGACATAGCTAACCTCCAAACCCTGGGCCCCACTCAGTTTGGGTTTGTAAAAGGTAGATCATGTCTACTAAACCTGATTGACTTCTTTGAAGCAGTCACTAGAGCTGCAGACGAGGGCAAGGTAATGCACACAGCCTATCTTGACCTCGCCAAGACTTTTGATACCATCCCCCACTCTGGTATTATAGATAAACTCACTAAACTGGGCTTAAATCCCTATGTCACAAGATGGGTGGCCAACAGGCTCACTGACCGAACCCACACAGTAAAATTAGCCAACTCAAAGTCCGACTTCAGACTAGTGATGAGTAGGAGTACCACAGGGTTCGTCCTGGTCCTCTCCTGTTTGGCATCTACTTCTCTGAAGTGCAGGCCAACACAGAATGTCTTTGGCTAGCAAACTTTGCAGATGACTGCAAACTGGGAGCCATAATAGTATCACCTGATGATGCAGACATTCTACAAAAGGCTTCATAGAGACAGATGCTTGGTGTCAAAGTCATGGCCTCAAGCTCAATGCCAAGAAGTGCATTGTCATCCTCTTTGGGAAAAACTCGGTACCCATGAACTACCACATAGGCAGTAGCTCACTAAATGCTGAAAGTCTGATAAGAGATCTCGGGACACAGGTGGACAGTAGTCTCTCCTTTGATAACCACATTGCCACAGTAGTCAGGAAATCCTTCTACATGGCACACCTCATCACAAAATTGTTCTCCTCTAGAAAAAAGGAGGTCAATGTTCCTCTCTACTCATCCCTCATCAGACCCGTTATAGAGTACAATGCCCCATTTGGCATGTATCTCACAAGACACCTATAACAATTGGAAAAGCCACAGAAATAACTCACTAAGAGGATTACTGGCCTCAAACAGATGCCGTACGCAGACTGTCTCAAAAAACTCTAGCTCTACTCAGTCGCATTTCACCTACTCAGAGGCGATCTCTGCCTAACATACAAAGCTATGTCAAACCCAGAACTGTTGGACATGCTACACTTAAAGAAATCCCAAGTTCTCCAAACCACATGCTTCAGGGACCTAAACCTTGTCACCACAATAAACAAAACATGCTGGAGGAATAGATTCCTGTCCCAGAGACTTCCCATACATGTCTGACATGAACAAACTACCCATTCATGTCAAGAAAAGCTCCTCATTGGCTCTCTTTAAGAAAAATCTTGACAACTAGATGGGAAATAGAAAATGTACCTCGGGATCACTTCTGTGGCACTTTTTGACAGGGGCACAGGAAAATAATTTTCTTGGGGGGCGAAAGCCAGGGAACCTTTTTGGCTAGGCTTATATAGAAGGAGTCCTGGAACAAGTATCCATTCATTGTAGCTGTCTTTGACAAACTGGTCAAAATCAATCAAAATATACAGGGGAATATAAACGTAAGTGTCTTGCAGTCTCCATGAGTTTATTTAAAAATGAGTCATCTTGCTTGGCTGTCAGTTCCTTATAATCCATGTTTAATGTCTGTACTTCTATGACTTTGATCAGAGATTATAGAAATCACACTTACTCTGTGGTGACTTATAGAAATTTATTATCAAACAGCTCTGTAAAACAGCGAACACAAGGATCATCACACCAAGGGGTTTACAGTAATCTGCTACTTAATCATGAAGTCACTTCAATAAAATAACTATCCAAAATCTTTATTTCTGATTTAAGACTTATCACATTTTATTTTTTGGAAATTAAATCACATTATTGTTTTTCCACACAGCTTTAAACTTTAACCTCTACTTTTGATTTTATGTAGTTTGCATGTGCCAAATTATATTTATTGCTAGTTTTATTCTTGAGTTCTTTTTTTTTAATCTAAAAAGTGCTGCATGTCTGTGGTATCATGTTGCCATAGCAACACATTAGCAGTATATCAAGGCTGCAGAATTATGTTAAGTTATGATTAATGCCTTTTTCATGCAGTGAAACAACACTGAAAATCTGCATACGTTTAAGCAACATGAGGCGTATATTGCTGACTGCATAATTTGCCTGCATGGTGCTTTTGATCTCTGGCTCTACGGAAAAATGTTTACTTCATTTTTATTTTATGCTTGTATATCAGTTCTGACACCTGCTCATAGCACTCATACATTCATTACTTTTCTGATAACCTGTTTATCCTGTTCATGGCTTAGGTGGAGCTGGAACAAATCACTACAAATAAAATCACAAAGCAGAAGATCAATTGCAGAACGGACATAAGTAGCATCACAGGACACAGATGCAGACAGTCATACTAACATTCAACACTATGCACTTACAAACTAATTTAGCAGTTTAGTATAGGTGAGTAAGGCTTTGACCTACTAATTATCATTATCCTGCAGACCTAGGTTTTATTCCTTTTGTTTTTGTTTGCGTAGAGCATGTCTCAGAACAAGTTACTTAACTAGACAGTGTTCACAGATTACCATTGTAAAAAGACACATGGCTTAGCTGGTTAACAAAAACAGATGTAGATATAGACACACACACACACACACACACACACACACACACACACACACACACACACACACACACATCTATGAGCAGTTTAGAAGAAATGCCAATGAACCTTTATGCATGACTCTTGGAAGCAGGAGACAACCAAAGATTGCAGCTGACACCCATGTGACATAAGCGGGGCATACACAATGTCAGGGCACTATGCCTGACACCGATGCACATTTAATGCAAAGTCAGCGTACTTTGCACTAAATATCTAGTAGTTAGTTTGCCTAGTCCTGCTATAAATACAAATAACAGCAAGGTGACCTGGCATTTAAAGTGTGCAAGGCAAATAAATAACTGAACATTACATGGCATTTAAGTATGGAACATTGCAGACTTTTTTCTCTCCTCCCATTATACTTTACAATCTAGAATTTCAATAAGCTAGTATGACATCCTTCTACAGACCCAATTCAAATATTGCAGTTTTTTGAGATAATGTAATGTTTTCTGTGGCATGCTAACGAACTATTCGTATGAGAGGTAGAAATAATAGGCAATGACATCGGAGCATTTTCTTTAATTAACATGCAAATGGAATCCAGGAAAACACACACCTTTTAAAATGCAAGACGAGTGTTTCACAGCGTGCTCTGTCTTGCTAAAGCATTCAGTAGGACAACAATCTTCACACATTTGACATTTTCTTTGTAATAGAAAGTACAACTGTATCTTAAACTAAGTGATTTCAAATGATCAGTCTGTTCTATCTGCATTCATTGCACCTGGGACATATCTGAGCACATTTCATAGATTCCATGAATGGTCTGTTCTAAGGAAGGAGGTGTCTCATGAGATTTGCCTTCCTTAATTTGCAGAATAGCCAGATAACATATCTTAGGTTCATAGGTTCATAGGTTTATACTAGGCTATCTGCCCTAAGGCATTTATAAGCCTAGCCCAAATTATTGTGGCTTACGCCACCCCTTATATGAAAAAATACTGTGCCCATTAGTTTGTTGTGCCTCTGTCCAGCAGTGACCCAGAGATGATTCCCGGGGTAAACCTACGATCTCCCATCCACAGGTCTAGATTTCTCTTGAACAGAGTCAGCGAGGTGCTCTGCCTCACATGGACCGGGATTTTATTCCACAGCATAGGGAGTCTCTGAGTGATAAATCTATCCCTCCAGCACGTCCTATTTATATCCGTGCTAAGGTTTAAGTCGCTTGCTCTAGTCGTTTTGGTGGATTTGGATTTTGGTGGAGCATGTCCATTAATTCCGGGTTGGACATGGCCTTGTATGTCAGGCACATGTCACCTCTGAGCAGACGGTATGCGACTGAATAGAGCTGGAGTTTCTTCAATCTGGCAGCATATGACAGATTTTGGAGTCCCTTTATCCTTTTGGTGAGGAACTTTTGGGGTCTCTCCAATTGCTGCAGATGTCGGGTGAGATACATCCCGAATGGGGCATTGTACTCGATCATTGGTCTGATAAGTGAAGAGTACAGGGAACAATGACCTCACTAGATCTGGATGTGAATCCCTTCATGATCAGGTGGGCAATGTAGAAGGTCTTTCTAACCACTTTAGCAATGTGAGTGTCAAAGAAAGGCCACTGTCAACCTGGGTCCCCAGGTCCCTGATAACCTCTTCTGTGCTTAGTGGATTGCCACCTATATGGTAGCTTGGGGTTACCTTGTTTTTCCCGAAGGGTATGACTATACATTTTTGGCGTTTAACTTCAGGCCATGGCTCTGGCACCAGCTATCTGTTTCCGTGAGTCCCTTCTGAAGGATATCAGTGTCCGATGCACTTTCCACTATGGCCCAGTTTGCAGTCATCTGCAAACTTTGTCAGCCAAAGTCCTCCCATGTTGGCCTGTACTTCTGAGAAGTAGATGCCAAACAATAGGGGCCAAGGACCGAGCCCTGTGGGACACCACTTGTGACCGGCTTGGAGTCTGACACAGCGCCAGCAACTCTAACCCTGTGGGTTCTGTCCTTAAGCCAGTTTGCAACCCATCTTGTGACATATGGGTTTACATTTAAGCTGGTAAGTTTTTCTACAATACCCGAGTGGGGTATTGTGTCGAAAGCCTTTGCAAGGTCAAGGTAGGCTGTATGGACTGCCTTTCCTCATCAATGGCCTTGGTGACTATTTCAAGAAGTCGACCAAGTTCAAAAGGCATGATCTTCCCTTGACAAAGCCAAACTGGGTCGGGTCCAATGTCTGCAAGTCCCTATATCTTTGTTTATGAGCTCCATTATGATCCTCTCCATAGCTTTGCAGACTAGACTTGTTAAGCTTATGGGGCGGTAATTACCAGGGTCCGTGAGGCCACCTTTGTGGAGTGGGACCACAGTTGCCGTGCCACTCCTTGGGCACGTATCCTGTGGTAAGGCTGAGATTAAACAGCTGCCTTATGTGCGGGTTTAATTCCTCATTTAGCTCGTGTAGCACACAGCCGGGGACACCATCCGGTCCCATTGATGCTGTGTTTTTAGCTTTAGAGAGAGCAGCTTTCACCTGCGCATTTGAGATGTCCGGGAGGCTACACTCGGCTGGGATAGTTATCTCTCCTTTAGGGGAGAGGGGTGAAGTTTGCACTGAACCTGTCTGCCAGTATGTTGGCAATGTCTGTGGGTTCAGTGATTTTTGTATCATTTTGGACTAATTCTGAGCATATCTGTGAGTTTCCACCCAGGTACCTAACATAGCTGAAAAAGGCCTTATGATTGTCCTATGAATCCATGGCAATTTTTCTCTCAAAATTGGCCTTAGTTGATTTTATGAGTGCTCGTAATTTTTACTAATAATGATCAGGGGTGACTTCCCTTTTATGGATTTTGTTCTATCATGTAATAGCTTTCTCCTCTTATTGTAAAGTTTGTTAATGGCTGGGGTCCACCAGACTGAACGTTTGCCCTTTGTGGAAAGAGTCTTGGTTTTATTTGGGATTGCCTGATCCATGCAGTCCTGGAGGTGTTCATAGAAGGCATTTGTAAGGGCTTCCGCAGCTTGGGTTGTGGTTTCCTCTGACTCAGGGGCCTTGAAGGATACCACACCAGTCTTGAGTAGTGTGAAGTTTGCTTTAGAGAAGTTCTTCACTATGGTCTTTTGTTTTGGGGTGGGGGGGATGTGGATTTCCAGTGAGATTAGTTTATGATCAGATCTCACCAATGAGGGATATACTTCGGTGTGGAGCATTTTGTCCCCATGTTTGTGACAATGAGATCTAGTATATTTTCTCCTCTCGTGGGAACAGTGACTAGCTGTTCCATGGCATTTGAATTTATGAACTCCAGGAACCGTTGGGCTAGAAAGTTAGGGCTTGAGTAATGTTCCCAGTCTATATTCGGGTAGTTGAAGTCACCCAATATGATGGTGTTTGGAGATACATTTATACCCTCCAGTGTCTTCAGGAAGGCTGTGTGGGGTTCCTGAGTTTGAGAGGGTGGCCTGTAGCATGCTACAATTTGTAGAGCAGTTTTGCCTATTGTTAGTTGCACCTGGATGGTTTCGAAGCTTCATGCGTTGCCACCAACCTGGAGGTGTGAGTATCCTTTATGAATATGGATACACCCTCCTTTTGTGGAGTGGTCCGGGTTTTGGGGCGGAACGCATGATATGAGGTAAAACCTAATAGTGCCGGGTGCTCTCAGGAGCCTTGAACCAGGTTTCAGTTACAGCACAGACATCGATGTTCTCCATACTGAGAAGGGCCTCGAGTGCGTGCATTTTGAGATTTAGACTTCTGGCATTGAGCAGCATTACCCTCAATTTCTTCCCATTTTTGTTTTCTAGGGTGGTAGGTTTAGAATTTGAGCCTTGCCTAAAAAAGGCACTATGGGGTGGCAAGAGCCTTAGCCAATATCCGGAATCCCAGGGTGACAGGTGCAAGCCGTCCCTTAAGCAGCGTGCCTTGTCAAGCATGTCATCCCAGGCAGACAGACACTGGATCCCCTTTGAATGACACCAGACATTAAGCCAATTGTTAAAGCTGATCATCTTGTCTCTATATTGTGGCATCATTCTTGGTGAAGGAAGGATACTGCTCAGGGTTAGGGTCATACCTGCCTGGGCTACATAATCAGAGAGCTCCTCTATGTCTCTTTTCATGCAGTCCAGGGAGGTGCGTCTCAGGTCGTTCACACCAGCATGGACAATGACTGTGTCATATTTGTACTTGCTGTGGAGTGACCCGAGTGCTTGTGTTATGTGGCGGATTCTAGCGCCTGATAGGCAGCTTACTGTGACCCTCTCCTTGTTCAGCCTGGTGAGTGGGACGTCAGTGTGTCTGACTATGGAGTCACCTATGACAAGTATGTTTGGTGTTGTATTTGGCCTTAAGGGCTGTGACTGCTTTGCACACTGCTTTTGTGGTTTATGTGTTGCTTTTGGGGTGTCTTGAGGTAGCAGTTGTTTGGGTGTCTGCTTTGGAGGCCTCTGCTGTTTAGGTAAATTTTTACTCAGAGCCTCAGTATGTCTTTGTGTGTTTATGTGTTTGATTCAGTGGAGTGGTAGCATTATGTGAGGCTGGTTTTGTGGTGTGTGTAGTTGCCTTCTCCTCCTGTCTGGTCTTGCCAGTCCTGAGTTGAGAGAGCTCATCCTCCAGTTTGGCTAAATAGCTGCATCTCTCGCAAGTATTTGTGTTATGTGGGAGGAGGAGAGGGTTGTCTGTGTACATGAGGCAGTTATAACATTGCCTCAAGATTCCCAGATTCACCAGCTGGACCGGAGAGGAGATTGACAACTGACCTTTGGACATGCTAGAATAATATTGGGAAATCCTTAATTGAAAACAAGGGCCAGTGGGGAGTGAGGGTGTAGTGCTTTTAATTTTTAGTGCTGACTTATATAATTGCTTTAGTGAGCAAGTGCCAGGTAACTTCAGTGCAATGTGATACAAGTAACTAAATGCAAAAACGACAAACAGTAACTTTCTTTCAAGTGAAACAAGGAAATAAGTACAGTAAGCAATGCAGATATCACTAGTGATCCACAGAAGCGCTGAGAAGTTGCGTATTAGGTGAATTAGCTTCCAGGGAAATAACAAGCAAACAAACAACAAGTATATAAACAAAGCTAGATTCAGTAGGCCTGGATCTAGTCTATGATAGAGCAAACAAGGTGAACCAATTTCAGTAAGATACAGTTCAAATATTCAGGCACTATAAACCTTTAACCAGAAAATTCCCAGCTCAGAAGGGCAGAGTCCAGCCTCTTCTCCCACAAGAGTGCAGTCCACGAACCTTCTTAATGTAAAATAACTGGCCTGAAGCCCAAGTGCCTAAACCAGAACTAATACACTTGGACACTGGGCTCTCAATCAGCAGTTCCCAACTTAGAAGGATGAAAGCTACCTGTCCTGCCACCACAGTGCTTGCCACAAACCTTCCTAATGTAAAACAACTGGTCTGAAGCCCAAGTGCTTAATCCAAAAGACTTGAATGATAGCTACACTTTAATCAAGTTACAACCAAGCAGTAATAAATACCATTGAATACTTTAGAGAATGTCTGGATTAGTGCTCAAGTTACACAAACAAAGCTAGATCCAGCAGGCCCGAATCCAGTCTATGCCACAGCAAACAAGGCGCACCAACTTCAGTAAGAAACAGTTCAGATATGCATGCACTATAAGCCTTTAACCAGAAATTCCCAGCTCAGAAGGGCAGAGTCCAGCCTCTCCTCCCACAAGAGTGCAGACCACGAACCCTCTTAATGTAAAATAACTGGCTTGAAAGCCCAAGTGCTTAAACCAGAATTAATACACTTTTAGAATAACAGACACTGAGCCCTCAATCAGCAGTTCTCAACCTAGAAGGATGTAAGCTACCTGTTCTGCCACAACAGTGCAGACCACAAACCTCTCAGTGCAAAACAACTAACTGGTCCGAAGCCCAAGTGTTTAAACCAAAAGGCTTAGAATGAGTTACACCAAGCAGTAATAAATACAATTGAGTATTTTAAGATGATGCAAAAGTAAAAAGAAGTAGGTAAAAACACAAGTACAGTAAAAGCAGATGAAATTTTTTTTTTTTTTTTTTTTTTTTTCTGAACAAGTGCTGAGATCAAAGAAACAGATTTGAGTGCTGAAACTAGAAAACTGGCTAGTTACAAGAAAAAAAAAACAAGCTAGAAGGCTTCCCTCAAACACAGAAGGGCTTGGGGGCTCAGAAGCCTACAAATAGTCTGTACCACTTAACAAGAAAGGCAGGAAATAAGCTTAATTTTTTTTTTTTTCTATTTCCCAGATGCTCTCTTTGTACACAGTAGGAGTGCCTGAAATCAGAATATGATCTCACTGCACTCAGTTGAGTGAGCAAATGAGATGGGCCCAGAGGCAGGCTGAGGGGGCAGTTTCAATGCCACTAAGATTAACACCAAAACAAAAACAGGGCGTGGGTGGGAATAACTGAAGAGCAGAATAACCAGTTAAAAATTCCTTCAACACTCCTACATACACAGTTTAAATCAATTTAAATACTGTATTTTTAAAAGTAAAAGTGCATAAAAGGTACTTAAATTCTCTTATACGTCCAGTTGAATATAACCAAGTTCTTAGCTTGCCAAGCTGAAGTTTTAAAGCAGGAATTATTTCACATGCACCAGTTTAAATATGCAAGGACAGGAAATCACTGACTGTGGCTACCCCACACCTGTAATTACTAGCAAATAACAAAATTCAGCCAACACTAGCTTTTAGTTCAAGTTACTGAAGAGCAGAATAACCAGTTAAAAATTCCTTCAACACTCCTTCATACACAGTTTAAATCAATTTAAATACTGTATTTTTAAAAGTAAAAGTGCATAAAAAGGTACTTAAATTCTCTTATACGTCCAGTTGAATATAACCAAGTTCTTAGCTTGCCAAGCTGAAGTTTTAAAGCAGGAATTATTTCACATGCACCAGTTTAAATATGCAAGGACAGGAAATCACTGACTGTGGCTACCCCCACACCTGTAATTACTAGCAAATAACAAAATTCAGCCAACACTAGCTTTTAGTTCAAGTTACTGAAGAGCAGAATAACCAGTTAAAAATTCCTTCAACACTCCTTCATACACAGTTTAAATCAATTTAAATACTGTATTTTTTAAAAGTAAAAGTGCATAAAAGGTACTTAAATTCTCTTATACGTCCAGTTGAATATAACCAAGTTCTTAGCTTGCCAAGCTGAAGTTTTAAAGCAGGAATTATTTCACATGCACCAGTTTAAATATGCAAGGACAGGAAATCACTGACTGTGGCTACCCCCACACCTGTAATTACTAGCAAATAACAAAATTCAGCCAACACTAGCTTTTAGTTCAAGTTACTGAAGAGCAGAATAACCAGTTAAAAATTCCTTCAACACTCCTTCATACACAGTTTAAATCAATTTAAATACTGTATTTTTAAAAGTAAAAGTGCATAAAAGGTACTTAAATTCTCTTATACGTCCAGTTGAATATAACCAAGTTCTTAGCTTGCCAAGCTGAAGTTTTAAAGCAGGAATTATTTCACATGCACCAGTTTAAATATGCAAGGACAGGAAATCACTGACTGTGGCTACCCCACACCTGTAATTACTAGCAAATAACAAAATTCAGCCAACACTAGCTTTTAGTTCAAGTTACTGAAGAGCAGAATAACCAGTTAAAAATTCCTTCAACACTCCTTCATACACAGTTTAAATCAATTTAAATACTGTACTTTTTAAAGTAAAAGTGCATAAAAGGTACTTAAATTCTCTTATACGTCCAGTTGAATATAACCAAGTTCTTAGCTTGCCAAGCTGAAGTTTTAAAGCAGGAATTATTTCACATGCACCAGTTTAAATATGCAAGGACAGGAAATCACTGACTGTGGCTACCCCCACACCTGTAATTACTAGCAAATAACAAAATTCAGCCAACACTAGCTTTTAGTTCAAGTTACTGAAGAGCAGAATAACCAGTTAAAAATTCCTTCAACACTCCTTCATACACAGTTTAAATCAATTTAAATACTGTATTTTTAAAAGTAAAAGTGCATAAAAGGTACTTAAATTCTCTTATACGTCCAGTTGAATATAACCAAGTTCTTAGCTTGCCAAGCTGAAGTTTTAAAGCAGGAATTATTTCACATGCACCAGTTTAAATATGCAAGGACAGGAAATCACTGACTGTGGCTACCCCCACACCTGTAATTACTAGCAAATAACAAAATTCAGCCAACACTAGCTTTTAGTTCAAGTTACTGAAGAGCAGAATAACCAGTTAAAAATTCCTTCAACACTCCTTCATACACAGTTTAAATCAATTTAAATACTGTATTTTTAAAAGTAAAAGTGCATAAAAAGGTACTTAAATTCTCTTATACGTCCAGTTGAATATAACCAAGTTCTTAGCTTGCCAAGCTGAAGTTTTAAAGCAGGAATTATTTCACATGCACCAGTTTAAATATGCAAGGACAGGAAATCACTGACTGTGGCTACCCCACACCTGTAATTACTAGCAAATAACAAAATTCAGCCAACACTAGCTTTTAGTTCAAGTTACTGAAGAGCAGAATAACCAGTTAAAAATTCCTTCAACACTCCTTCATACACAGTTTAAATCAATTTAAATACTGTATTTTTTAAAAGTAAAAGTGCATTAAATGGTACTTAAATTCTCTTATACGTCCAGTTGAATATAACCAAGTTCTTAGCTTGCCAAGCTGAAGTTTTAAAGCAGGAATTATTTCACATGCACCAGTTTAAATATGCAAGGACAGGAAATCACTGACTGTGGCTACCCCCACACCTGTAATTACTAGCAAATAACAAAATTCAGCCAACACTAGCTTTTAGTTCAAGTTACTGAAGAGCAGAATAACCAGTTAAAAATTCCTTCAACACTCCTTCATACACAGTTTAAATCAATTTAAATACTGTATTTTTTAAAAGTAAAAGTGCATAAAAAGGTACTTAAATTCTCTTATACGTCCAGTTGAATATAACCAAGTTCTTAGCTTGCCAAGCTGAAGTTTTAAAGCAGACTTGAAAAGAGAGGCAGATCTTCTATTGCTAAAAGAGAGCAGTTCACCATTAAGTGCCAACCACTGACTAGTTAGCCATTTACTTATTTATGTATGTATGTATGTATGTATTCAACAATTGATACATATGTATGTTTGCTGATATACATATGTTATGGAGCCCCAACCTGTACAACAACGGCAAGGGCAAATACAGGATCATTTAGTGTAGCCAGTCAACAGCATTTTTCATTGGGGTTATGAAATGAAGGTGGAGCTCCCACAGAAAACTGCTATAGATACAGTTATAACATGCCAGCTTCACAGACACAGTTACCAGAAATCTGATGTGTATTGGACCTTAAAGATTGACATAGAGACACTCAACAATGTTCCATCTAGTTTTTCAATATTCAATCAGATTTAGTAAATGGTAATTAAATTTACTGGTGATATTGTTCTAGTACTAACCAAAGTATTACAGAGACCATTATATAAGACACTTGAAATCTAGGACTCCCATTGTTGCACTGACCTCATATTCCTGCTTTTGTAGAGTATTGCATGTGTACTCTGTGTATTTTGTTGTATAGAAAAGCAATCATACTTTATTTTGTTCGTAGCATGTTTAATTCACTATACAGCATTTTTCACATAAGTGTGATAAACAGAAGCCATGCCATTATTTTGGGTCTATATTAGAAACGCAAAAGCTGACTTTCGCAAATACGTTTTCAACAACACATAAATGTCGATGTGTGAAAAGAGCGAACAACACAAATAGCGAAAGAGAGAACGCCGAATGTGATACCAGAAGCAACAGCGCCATACAGGTAAGGTAAATCTAAGTGAACAAACCTAAAGTAAAACACGTTTCTAAATGTTTTTGCAGGGGGGCAAGCCCCCCTGCACCCCCCACATCCCCCCACTTAAATATACCAACTCTGAGACCACACAACAGTGGGGAAAAGGATTTATTTCCTCATCTTCATGATCACCCTGCTGGCTGAGGAAATACGTTCGGTGTTCTCACTTTCGCTATTTGTGTCATTCGCTCTTTTCGTACATCGACATTTATGTGTCGATGAAAATGTATTCACAAAAGTCAGCTTTCGCGTTTCTTATTTAGACCCCATTATGTTTTGTCCTTTGGTATCAGATGTACAGCTGAAAATAATCTCTTGAAAATGCAAACATGGAAGATAAGAATTAAGATAAGAAGTAATGCAAACAGTCACATTACTGGTATAATTTATTTAGCTGCTGTCATCTGGGAACAGTGGGGTTAGGACCACCATAAAAGCATTCTTTGCTTAACACAATTGTCTTCTACTTAGCTGTGAGAATGTAACAAATCACCAGTGAGGTCAAATAAGTATAGCATGTACAAGCAATCTGAAGTAATTGCTTTATGCCAGGATATATCATCAGGTCAGTGTCTTTTTTTGCATGATTCATGTTATTTATATATATATATATATATATATATATATATATATATATATATACATACACACACACACACATATATATACATATATATATATATATATATATATATATATATATATATATATATATATACATCAAACAATGAAGTAAATCCAGCAAAGCATCACAATACCATCAACCGTAAATAAACTTTGTAGGCATCAGGAGGAGCAAAATGTCTTTAATAGCTCTCAGACAGTAAAAATCCAAACTCCAAACCGGTTTCACCTCTTAGGCATCATCAGTGGATTGTACCTAGTGCCTCATAATGAAAACATTAAATATGTCCCCCTTAAAGAGACATTTCCCATTATTCTGTGCAAGCACCATTAATGTATATAAAAATACAAAAAAATACAAAAATCCTATTGTTAATGCAATTCTTATCTAACTTAATCTAAATTAGTATACCAAAAATACCTAAAAAAAAAAAAAATATATATATATATATATATATATATATATATATATATATTAGTTTTTAGTAACTTATAAGATTCATAGTTTATTCACCCAAAAACCAATAGCTAACTTTTTAGAGAAACTCATTTAGACCAGGTTTATATAAAGACCCCAAATTCAAAATCCACATTCTCTCCTTTTTGTCCAAAAATAACTGTTTTTCGGCCTCCCTCATATTCATACTATGTATTGTATCGATCCCTATAAATATAAAGTGTGCCGTGACATGATCAATTTTATGTTTATATAGGCCACTTCATACCCGCTGGCATTTAATGTCACTTATATGTAATGTCACTCTACTTTTAAAGGATCTTAACATTTGGCCTATATAAAATGCCCCCCACTGACATCCTGCCATATATGTTATCCATTCTGTCCTGCAGGTTATTAGCTGTTGAATATCATATACCCTTGATGTATTAATAGAGGTGAAAAGTTTCATTTTAGGAATAATTTTACAATAAGTGCATCTACCACAAGGATTACACCCTCTTGTGGTACTCAGTTTTGATTTTTTATCCTCCATTTTCTTATACCATGAAAGTGATTCCCCCTATATTTCTACCTCTCCTGTATCCAAATTTACAATATTTCTTAAGGTACCTATCAAAAAATTGATCTTGCTTCAAAATGTGCCAAAAATTATAATTATACCACAAAATTTATAGGTGTTAGTGCCAAATGTAGTAATAAACCTTAAATGAACTACTCCCTTGGTATTCTCACCATGTTCCTCATATACAGAAATTAAACTTCTTTCCATGCTGGATTCCCTAAATATTTCTTGATTTATAACTCTTTTGTTATAACCTCTCTGTATAAATCTATTCCACATTTGTCTAGCTTCTTCCTGAAGTTCCACATCATTACTACATATACGTCTAAGTCTTTGGAATTAATTTTTATGTATATTTGATATAATATGTTTTGGATGGCAACTGTCCGCCCTTAATAATGAATTCTTCGTAAATGGTTTCCTAAACAGGCTTGTAATTAAAGTACCATCCCTGTTTTTAAATACAATAACATCCAAAAAAATCAATAGCCATTTTTTCTTTCTTATCTACAAAGACTATATCAAACACATTAAAATTTAGATGGTCTACGAATGTGTTCCAGTCATTCAAGGAGCCGGACCAAATGGCCCAGCAATCATCAAGGTAACGATGCCACATTATTAATTTCAATTTAAATGGAACACTATCTTCATAGATCAAACTACACTACAGGTACCCCATGAAAAGATCTGCATATATTGGTGCAAATTTAGTACCCATTGCAGTTCCATTTAACTGCAAGTAACATTTGTTTCCAAAAAGAAACACATTATTCTCCAGCACAATTTTTATCAAATCTATCAAAAAGAAACAGTGTTCAACAGAATATTGTCCAAATTGTGACAACTAATATTTGACTCCTCCTATTCCCCCATGATGAGGAATACTAGTGTACAATGATTGTACATCAAGTGTGCAAATATAACAATCATCAGGTAACATTATATCATCCATCAGTTGCAAAAACTTATTTGTATATCTTTAATCCTAGATCTAATAAGGGATAATAATGGTTTCAACTGCATTACTAAATATGCTGAAATAGGCTCAGTTAGGGACCCAATCCCTGCACTATAGGCCTACCTGGGGGAGGGAAAACATTTTTTTGATGATTGTTATATTTGCACACTTGAAGTACAATCATTGTACACTAGTATTCCTCATCATGGGGGAATAGAAGAGGTCAAATATTGATTGTTACAATTTGGACAATATTCTAGATTTGATAACAAATTGTGCTGGAGAATGATGTGTTCTTTTTGGGGAATGAATGTTACTTGCAGTTAAATGGAAATGCAATGGGTACTAAATTCGCACCAATATATGCGGATCTTTTCATGGGGTACCTGTAGTGTAGTTTGATCTTTCCAATTAAATCTAAATTAATAATGTGGCGTCATTACCTTGATGATTGCTGGGCCATTTGGTCCAGCTCCTTGAATGAATAGAACACATTCGTAGACCATCTAAATTTTAATGTGTTTGATATAGTCTTTGTAGATAAGAAAGAAAAAAATGGCTATTGTTTTTTTGGATGTGCATGTAGTTAAAACCAGGGATGGTACTTTAAGTACAAGCCTGTTTAGGAAACCATTTACGAAGAATTCATTATTAAGGGTGGACAGTTGCCATCCAAAACATATGATATCAAATATACCTAAAAAGCATTTCCAATGACTTAGACGTATATGTAGTAATGATGTGGAATTCCAGGAAGAAGCTAGACAAATGGGGAATATATTTATACAGAGAGGTTATAACAAAAGAGTTATAAATCAAGAAATCTTTAAGGTATCCAACATGGAAAGAAGTTTAATTTCTGTATATGAGGAACATGGTGAGAATACCAAGGGAGTAGTTTCTTTAAGGTTTATTACTACATTTGGCACTAACATCTATAAATTTCATGGTATAATTAATAATTTTTGCCACATTTTGAAGCAAGGTCAATTTCTTGATAGGTACCTTATGGAATATTGTAAATTTGGATACAGGAGAGGTAGAAATATAGGGGAATCACTTTCATGGTATAAGAAAATGGAGGATAAAAAATCAAAATTGAGTACCACAAGAGGGGTGTAATCCTTGTCGTAGATGCACTTATTGTAAAATTATTCCTAAAATGAAACCTTTCACCTCTATTAATACATGAAGGGTCTATGATATTCATCAGCTAATAACCTGCAGGACAGAATGGATAACATATATGGCAGTATGTCAGTGGGGGGCTTTTTATATAGGCCAAACATCAAGATCCTTTAAAAGTAGAGTGGCATTACATATAAGTGACATTAAATGCTAGCAGGTATGAAGTGCCCTATATAAACATAAAATTGATCATGTCACGGCACACTTTATATTTATAGGGATCGATACAATACATAGTATGAATATGAGGGAGGCCGAAAAACATTTATTTTTGGACAAAAAGGAGAGAATGTGGATTTTGAATTTGGGGTCCTTATATAAACCTGGTCTATTTGAGTTTCTCTAAAAAGTTAGCTATTGGTTTTTGGGTGAATAAACTATGAATCTTATAAGTTACTAAAAACTAGTATATATATATATATATATATATATATATATATATATATATATATATATATATAGATATTTAGGTATTTTTGGTATATTAATTTAGATTAAATTAGATAACAATTGCATTAGCAATAGGATTTTTGTTATTTTTGTATTTTTTTGTATTTTTATATACATTAATGGTGCTTGCACAGAATAATAGGAAATGCCTCTTTAAAGGGGACATATTTAATGTTTTCATGATGAGGCACTAGGTACAATCCACTGATGATGCCTAAGAGGTGAAACCGGTTTGGAGTTTGTATTTTTACTGTCTGCAGGCTATTAAAGAGATTTTGCTCCTCCTGATGCCTACAAAGTTTATTTACAGTTGATGGTGTTTTGGTGCTGTGCTGGATTTACTTTGTTGTTTTGTTGTGGAATTTGAACTTTCCATGCAAGCGTTTCACGTTATACGTGCACAGGCAACGTATTTAGAGATTTTTATATATATAAATGTGTATATATATATATATATATATATATATATATATATATATATATATATATATATATGTATGTATAGATAGGGGTCTACTTCGACCCATCGAATTTTCACTTTGTCGAAACTGACATAACCGATCCCCACTTAAGTGAAAGTGTGTTTAAACAAAAATGCACTTTCGCAAAAATCATTAAATCGAAACATAAAAAAAAAAAAATAGAAACAAAAAGAAATTCAACAAAAGCATTTAAGCAGGGGGGCAAGTCTCCTGTGCCCCCCCACCGCCACTACTTATATATACTAACTTTGATATTGCACTACAGTGGGGAAAAGGAAATTTTCCCATATCATCACTTTACTGTAATCTAGCAAAACAACTTGGTGTAATGATTATCATGAAAGTACATTTTCATTTAAATGCACTTTCGCTTAAGTGGGATCGGTATGTTAGTTTCGACAAAGTGAAAATTCGATGGTTCAAAGCTGATGCATACATATATATATATATATATATATATATATATATATATATATATATATATATATATACACACACAGCTATATATATATATATATATATATATATATATATATATATATATATATATATATATATATGTATACACACAGCTATATATATATATATTGATATATATATATATATATATATATATATATATATATATATATATATATATATATATATATATATATATATAGATATAAATAGATATATACAAGCACATATCACATGATGAATGTGTGTGTGTGTTTTGTCTCTACCTAGCTGTAGATAGCTAGATAGATAGAGACAAAACACATGTGTACATTCATCATGTAAACATATATGGATAATCTATTTATTTGTGGCAGTTAGCATTATGCAGATGTCCTTACATCCCTTATCGCACTTTCTAGCATTTTTTTCCCTCTAAACATTAACGTCTCTTTTGTATACCTCTCCACATCTTCCACAGTCACCTCATTTACCCACTAGTTTTTTTTCTCTTTCCAAAGTAGTACCTCCTTGATCTGTCTTGAGTTCTTGAAGTTCACCCCTTGTAGCTTCAGTCTGTGACCTTGTCTTCCTGTGCTGCTGTTTTCCATCAGAGCCCGTCATCCCAACTATCCCTGCCTGTGCTGAACTTACCCCATATAATTTTCACTGTCTACATTTTCAGTATATTAAGCCTTAGAAAAACATAAGCCGTCAATTATAGTTAACTCATTTCTCCATTTCTACCCACCCATTGACACACACACACACACACACACACACACACACACACACATGCACACGCACACACGCACACGCACTTATATATATATATATATATATATATATATATATATATATATATATATATTCAAAACCACGAACGTGGATATCCTCGATGCATTTCATCACCTCATGCATATTAATGAGGTCAGATGATCGACGCGTACAAGCAACAGTAAGTTGCCTATCTTAATATTGACGATTACTGTGTAAAGACATACTACATTTCTTTGCCCTGCTGACGATCTTCTGAACTACCGTTCACTTGACTATTGACATACCGACTGTTGCTCCTACCATGTTTGGACAGGAGCAGGTTGGTCATCTGATTTTCAAGATTTTAATTGTAAACCATAGATATATATATATATATATATATATATATATAGATATATATATATATATATATATATATATATATATATATATCTATATATATATATAGATATATATATACACATACAAAGAGATAGCGAGAGAGATGTGTCTGTGTGTGTTTAGTTAGATATATACATACACACAAACACACAGCTATTTATACTTGGTATGATATAAAAAGAAAATAAAGATTTAGACATTTATTTTTTCCTAGTGCTTAAAGCCTAGGCATCTGTCTTGTCTATGCATGAATCTTAGTTGCATCGCATATATACACTGTGCTAACATAAAGCTACACCCCAGATGCAGGATGGAAAGTTAATTGTGTAGTTCAAATGTATAGGTTTGGAGTTGATCCAGATCTGTTTAATCTAATAGCAAGAAGGTAATTTTCCTGTCTGTTTTATATGTCTCATGGTATACGGTACAGATAAAAACTGCTTAAGTGCTGCTAAGAAATAATGCTTCATCACTGTTCTGCAGACAATACATTTGGAAATACTGTATTCAGCAGGAAAAGGGAGATGCTGTCACACAAGAGCTGTTACATGTGTAAGTAGTGTAGGGTTATCAAATGAAGAAAGATTATTCATCCTGTAGTAAGCTTTGTCAAAAAAGTAAAATGAAAAAAAAAAAACAGCATGTAGTAGGAGAACGGGCTCAGAATGCAGCTTAGTGCAACCTTTATAATAAGAATGACAATCTTTGGATGCACCATGAAGATAAAACCAAAAATTCATGCTTTAGAGGACATGAGACATTGAAAACAACCCGGAAAAGGCCAAAGACTGCTTGAAGGATCCTTACTAAGGAAATGAATTTGATAAGAATTACAGAAAAAAAACAGAAGGAGGCAGCATTACCTTACGTATTTAGTGCCAAAATGTAAAATGTCAGACTTAATACTTTTACTAGTCTCAAATCCCAATCTATGTATGCAGTAAGTGGGTTTCCTGCCCGCTTTTTTTTTTTTTTTTTTTTTTTTTTTTTTGAGGTTCTAAGTTATCCCATTGCTTTTAACTGTCTACAAAAATGTTGCAAATGGAAAAGAAACCAGGAAGGAAATCAAAATCAGTTTTCACTTCAAGTGGTTAAACGCTATGTCACCAATACCACAGAAAACTAAATGTGCCAAACCTTAAAACACTATAATTCATAGGAGTCATATTAAATATATGAACATGTTTTCAACTGCTCTGTATTTGCATAATACTGTTAGAAGGAAAGTGATGATCACTGCTTTCTTTCTTCTATCCCAAATCCCATGTAGGCACTGTTGAAAAATGCAATATGTGAAGCTGGACAAATTAATTTTATTTCTCAAAAGATCTCTGTTTAAACGATTCACAGGGCACCACTGTTCCATTACTTTTACTTGCTTTTGCACAGATTAGTTATGCATGTGTACATACACCTTGAAGACAATTGGTGGCAGTAGCCTGTTTCATAAGTCCTGAATATACATTAGATTTTCTAGTATCCTGTCTGTCTTTCTATATATATATATATATATATATATATATATATATATATATATATATATATATATATATATAATACATGTATATATGAATGCAATATATCCTGAGTTCAGTTCTCAGAAAAATGTCAGTGTTTTCCTTTTCTACTGAGTTGCTAATTCAGTACTACGTTCGCAGTGTTTCTGCACTGGATGCTTGTGTGTTCAAAAATCACCATCATAATGGTTCCTTAGTTGAAGAGAGATACTGTTATTGGGGAAAATCAGGTACCTGGCTATCCAGAGACTATCTGTTCATCCAGTAAGAGTGGCAATTTAATGAAATGCACTGGATTCTGGGTTCAATCCACAGGCAAGGATAAGGTCTTCCTTTCTTGTTGAACTGTTAATTCAGTACTGAGTTTATAGTTGTTCTGCAGTGGATGTTTATGATTTCAAAAAAAAAAAAAATCACCATAACGGTATTTTTTTTTTTTATTGTAGTGAAAAGAAGAAACTGCTCTTTGTGGAAACCAAGTATCAAACTGTCCAGAGGCTACTTGCTGGAACAATAACCTTTATGACTGTCTAGAATGTGTGTGTGTGGGGGGTCCTGCATACAATTGCCAGATAAGACTCAGTGTTTTCCTTTCCTGATGAGCTTTAAATGTATACACAAACACACACACATGCACACACACACAAGCAAACACACACACATATATATATATATATATATATATATATATATATATATATATATATGTGTGTATATATATATATATATATATATATATATATATATATATATATATATATATATATATATATATATATATATATATATATATATATATATATATATATATATATATATATAAGTGTGTATATGAGATATTGTATATATTTTCTGCTATTTTGTTTCTCATCTATCCTAAAACTGTTTTTTTCTGCTCCCACCCACCCTATTTTTGTAGTGTTGTTATAGTTGGTGGCTTTGCAGTTGCCCACCCCTACTGTAAATTTGATCTGGGACAAGTCTTCCGGTCTGGTGTTCACTCTACTTAATACAGAGAGAACATCTGAGAAGGCCAACCCACTTAGGTTCTTAACCTTGAATTTTTCTTCTGCTCCTCCTTCCTCTGTGCTTGAACTTTTACGAAAAAAATTGCACTTTATTTTGCTTTTGCCTCTTCTTAAAAGTACTCAGTTGTATTTATTCTGCTCCATTTATTACTGCTTGATAGTAGCCTGATTAAATTGTAACTGTTATTCTAAGCCTTTTGATTTAAGCACTTTGGTTGCAGACCAGTTGTTTTTTACATTAAGAAAGTTTGTGGTCTGCAATGTTGTGGCAGGACAGGTAGCTTGCAGCCTTCTAAGTTAGGAATTGCTGATTTAAAGCTCAGTGTCTGTTATTCTATAAGTGTATTAGTTGTGGTTTAAGCACTTGGTCTTCAGGCCAGTTATTTTACATTAAGAAGGTTTGTGTTCTGCACTCTTGTGAGAGGAGAGGCTAGATTCTGCCCTTCTGAGCTCAGAATTTCTGGTTAAAGGATTATTGTGCTTGCTTATTTGAACTGTTTCTTTCTGAAATTGGTGCACCTTCTTTGCTGTAGCATAGATTAGATTCAGGCATGCAGAATCTAGCTTTGTTTGAATAACTTGAGCACTTCTCCGGGCCATCTTTTTTGGAGAAGGTTCCCCTGCACCCTACTGGCAGGAGTATGCAGTTACAACTTGTCTGATTGAAGACTGCTGGAACAGGGCTCAGTTTTGAGCCTTTTTACAGGTTAATTAGGTAATTTGTTTAAATCAGTTTGTTTGTTTTCTATTGTTATATAAAAAATTGCACTTTATTCATCTGTTTTTACTGTATTTGTGTTTTTCCTACTTTATTGCATTTGTTACTGCTTGTTGGTAGCCTGATTAAATTGTAACTGTTATTCTAAGCCTTTGGTTGAAGCACTTGGGCATCAGAAAAGTTGTTTTACATTAAGAAGGTTTGTGGTCTGCACTGTTGTGGCAGGACAAGTAGCTTACATCCTTCTAAGTTGTGAGTTGCTGATTGAAGGCTTAGTGTATGTTATTCTAAAAGTGCATTAGCTGTGGTTTAAGCACTTGGACTTTGCGCCAGTTACTTTACATTAAGAAGGTGTGGTCTGCACTCTTGTGGGAGGAGAGGGTAGATTCTGCCCTTCTGACCTGGGAGTTTCTGGTTAAAGGCTTACTGCCCTTGCTTATTTGAACTCCAAAAATTACAGGAGGAAAAATTGCCAAAAAATATCAAAAAACAAGAATAGGCAAAAGCAAGTAGCACTGCACCACTCATGGTAGTGAAAATAGACTCCTAAATTTATTGTTCTTTAACGCAATTGAATAAAACACAACCATTTTCTTCTAAGTATTCCTCAGACTTCATCAGAATCAACATGTTAAATCAATTAAACTATACATACACATATATATATATATATATATATATATATATATATATATATATATACACACACACACATTAATGTAATTAAGTAATTAATAAAAACAATTAATGTTTTTTAAAAGGGAAATAGCCCAAAATATTTAGTAAGCACATAGAATACACATAATAGTATAAAGCTCCAGTAATAATTTAATAAAAACAACCCAAAGTACTTATTTCTTGTACATTAAAACCATGATTGTTGTTCACTCTATAAAAATTCATATTCGGGTATGCATTTTTGAAACCATATAAAAAATAAAACATAAAAACATGAGTGTATATTTTCCTAAATTATAAATATTTTAAGCATTTCACCTCTCACAGTTTCGCTAGCGTAAGCTTTAAAAGTGGCATCAGGGAAATATTATCATTGAGGCCTGGGAACTTATTAGCCTGAAGTACTACTTGCCAAAAGGTCTCTCTGTAGGCCAATTGAGAATCCCATGGTCCCTCCCTCAAATTCTTTAGTACCTTCGCAATAACAAAAAAGCCAAACATAGCATTAGGACATGAGGCCAGATGTCTAAATAAAGCATTGTGATTGTTTTTATTGTTAATACTATTCATATGTTTATATATCCTACATTTGAGTTTCCTCTCCATTTTTCCCACATAGAAACCTTGACATACACTGCAAATAACTAGGTAAACCACCCCAGAGCTATTGCAATTAAAATAACTAGGGAACATCAAAACGTTTTATCTACAGGCTACCAGAACGTCTTCATTCTGTATGATGTAGGCACACTGCTTATAGACCCCACACTTATATGTCCCCTTTCTTTTGTGTGAGAGGATAAACTCATAGTTGGCTTTTTCCAACAAATTTTTGATGTTCTGGCCCCTTCTGAAAACCACCTTAGTAGATTTATTTTTAAGACCGATTAAATCAGTGAGCTCTAAATTTTTTTTTACACTCTCTTTCAACAATAGCTTTAATCTGGTATGCATTACCACTAACATTAGTAATAAAGGATTTATTATGACTTCCATCAGTATGTCTAAGTGTTCCATGTTGGTTAGAAAAATCAAGACCTCTTCCCAAAATAGGGATATATTTTTCCTTCCTGCCCTGTGATATGTCTTGTTGAATTTTTGTAATAAGATCCTCAGGATAGCCTCATTCCAAGAACATTCTCTTCAATGGGAAACATTCAAGCTCAAAATCAATTTCAGTCGAGGTTATACGACTAGCACGCACATACTGGCCTTTAACAATCCCCTTCTTTTGAAAGAAAGAGTGCAAACTTGAAAAACTAATATATGTGTTAGAGAAAGTGGGTTTTCTATAAATGGATGACTTGAAGCCTTGTTCATGTTTGCTTATTATGACATCTAGGTAGTTGACTTTGTCAAAACTAGTCTGGTAGGTAAATTTAAAAAAATGTGGTAGTTTGATTAATATAATGCACAAATTCATCTAATTTTTCTAAACTGCCTGTTCAAAAAATACAGATGTCATCCAGAAGCCTAGTGTATAAAGTCCAATTTTGGACATATTCACTGTGATACACACATTTCTTTTCCGATGTTGAAACCACCATATCTGCAAAAATGGGAGCACAACTAGCTCCCATTGCCACCCTAGTCTCCTATTTAAAGAACGCCCCTTCAAAGTACATGAAATTATTTTTCAAGACCAGGTCTGCTAATTCTAAACACATAAATATATCATCCTCAGTAGTATCAGGGCTGTTCCTAAGAGCTTCCTCAAACCAAGCTAATCCAGTATCATGAGGAATCACTAAAAATAAATCCAAAACATCAACTGTAATGAAAATTAATCCTGGTGTATTTAGTTCATGTTTCACCTTACTCAGAAATTCCCATGAATCCTTGAGGAGGTAAACTTCCCTACCTCATAACATGTTTAGTTTCCAATCAAGGAACTTGGTTAAAGGTGCAATGTTAGCACTTCTGAAGCCACAATGGGTCAGAGAGGAACAGCCCTGATACTATTGAGAATGATATATTTATGTGTTTGGAATTAGCAAACATGGTCTTGAAAAATAATTTCATGTGCTTTGAAGGGGAGTTCTTTAAACAGGAGACTGGAATGGCAGTGGGGGCTAGTTGTGCCCCCATTTTTGCAGATATGGTGGTGTCGACATGGGAGAAGAAATTTGTGTATCACATTGAATATGTACAAAATTGGACTTTATACACTAGGTTTCTGGATGACATCTGTATATTTTGGACAGGTAGTTTAGACAAATTTGATGAATTTGTGCATTGTATTAATCAAACTATCACATTTTTTTAAATTACCTACCAGACTAGTTTTGACAAGGTGAACTACCTTGATGTCATAATTAGCAAACATGAACAAGGCTTCAAGTCGTCCATTTATAGAAAACCTACTTTCTCCAACACATATATTAGTTTTACTAGTTCGCACCCTTTCTTTCAGAAGAAGGAGATTGTTAAAGGTCAGTATGTGTGTGCTAGTCATATGACCTCAACTAAAATTGATTTTGACCTTGAATGTTTCCTATTGAGGGGAATGTTCTTGGAACAAGGCTATCCTGAGGATCTTATTAGTAAAATTCAACAAGAAGTATCACAGGGCAGGAAGGACAAATATATCCCTATTTTAGGAAGGGGTCTTGATTTTTCTAACCAACATGGAACACTTAGTCATATTGATAGAAGTTATAATAGATCCTTTATTACTAATTTTAGTGGTAATGCATACCATATTAAAGCTATTGTTGAAAGAGAGTATAAACATTTTTTTTAGCTCATGGATTTAATCAATCTTAAAAATAAATCTATTAAGGTGGTTTTCAGAAGGGGCCAGAACATCAAAAAATTGTTAGAAAAAGCCAACTATGAGTTTATCCTCTCACACAAAAGAAAGGGAACATATAAGTGTGGGGCCTGTAAGCAGTGTGCCTACATCATACAGAAGGAAGATGTTCTGGTAGCTCTAGACAAAAAGTTTTGATGTCCCCTAGTTATTTTAATTGCAATAGCTCTGGGGTGGTTTACCTAGTTATTTGCAGTGTATGTCAAGGTTTCTATGTGGGAAAAATGGAGAGGCAACTCAAACGTAGGTTATATGAACATATGAATAGTATTATTAATAAAAACAATCACAATGCTTTATTTAGACATCTGGCCTCATGTCCTAATGCTATGTTTGGCTTTTTGGTTATTGAGAAGGTACAAAAGAATTTCAGAGGGGGACCTTGAATCTCAATTGGCCTACAGAGAGACCTTTTGGCAAGTAATACTTCAGACTAATAAGTCCCCAGGCCTCAGTAATAATATTTCCCTGATGCCACTTTTAAAGCATAGGCTAGTGAAACTGTGAGAGGTGAAATACTTAAAATATTTATAATTTAGGAAAATATACACTCATGTTTTTATGTTTTATACTTTATATGGTTTCAAAAATGCATACCTGAATATGGATTTTTATAGATTGAACAACAATCATGGTTTTAATGCACAAGAAATAAGTACTTTGGGTTGTTTTTATTAAATTATTACTGGAGCTTTGTACTATTATATGTATTTTATGTGTTTACTAAATCTTTTGGGCTATTTCCCTTTTAAAAAAAACATTAATTGTTCTTATTTATTAATTACATTAATTTATGTGTGTTTATATATATATATATATATATATATATATATATATATATATATATATATATATATATATGGCTTAATTGATATAACATGTTGATTCTGATGAAGTCTGAGGAATCCTCCGATAAAAACGCTGGCTGTGTTTTATTGAATTGCATTAGAGAACAATAAATTTAGGAGTCTATTTTCACTACCATGAGTGGTGCAGTGCTAGTTGCTTTTGTCTATTCTTGCTTATTTAAATTGTTTCTTTCTGATATCTATATACCTTTTTTGCTGTAGCATAGACTAAATTCAGACCTGCTGAATTTAGCTTTGTTTGTATAACTTGAGCACTAATCCAGACCATCTTTTTTTGGAGGAGGTTCCCCTGCACACTAGTGGCAGGAGTGTACCGTTAGAACTTGTCTGATCGAAGCCTGCTAGAACGGGGCTCAGTTTTTAGCTTTTTATTGGTTAATTGGTTAATTTGTTTAAATCAGTTTGCTCATTTGCTACTGTTATATTAAAAAAAAATACACTTTATGCATCACTGCTTAGCTAGGGTTAAACTATTCCCTGAGCCATAAAGTCTGCTCTTCATATTTTCCCTTAGATCTAGCCAGTTTTTTTAGTTTTAGCACTCACATCTGTTTCTTTGAGCTCAGCACTTGTTCAGAACTCATTGTAAGTTCTAAATAAGCTACAAATTACTACCGCACTCTGCTTTCCTCACTTGTCTAGAGGAAAACAGTTTTTAGTACTTAATAAATAAGCACTTATTCAGACATGTCTAAGGGTCAGCTCCCAGTGTTTTCTCCTGTCTACCTGATGAATCTGGGCATCTTGGGGCAATGCAGCAATTGGCCATTTTAGGCAAGGTTTAAATGACAAACTCACCACCGTAACAGGTACAAGCAAGCAAAATCTGAGGGTAATACTACTCAATGCTAGAAGTCTAAACCTCAAAATGCATTCACTCTAGGCACTCCTTAAAATGCAAAACGTCGACATCTGTGCAGTGACAGAGACCTGGTTCAGGGCTACAGAGAGCACCCATGCATTACCAGGCTATAATTCATACCACACCTTCTGGCCACCTAACCTAGACTGAAACACTAAAGGCAGAGGCGTGTCCATATTCATTAAGGATATCCCCACCTCCAGGTTAGTTGCTCAGCATAATGCATCCAAGATTATCCAAGTGCAACTAACTCTGGGCAAGACTGCAATCCAAATTGTAACTTGCTACAGATCCCCCACCATGCCCCAGGGTTCCCACTCCTCATTTCTTGATACAATGGAAAATATTAGGGTATAACCCAACACCCTAATAATGGATGATTTCAACTACCCCACCATTAACTGGGAAAACTACACGTGTCGTAACTCTTGCTCAACGTTTTCTGGAATTCATAAATTCCAATGCCTTGGATCAACTTAGCCACACCCCCACCAGGGGTAGCAATATCCTAGACCTGGTCATTACCAACATGGGTGACCGGTGTTCCACACCAGAGATCAATTCCTACTTGGTCAGATCCGACCACAAGCTTATCACCCTAGGCATCCACATCCTACCCCACCCACCATTAGGGAAACCACCATAAAGAATTTCTCCAAAGTCAACTTCACGCTTCTTAAGATAGAAGTGGCAAACATCATGACACCCATGCAGACGGACAATAGAGGTACAACTGCTGAATCCTACACAAATGCACTTTATAAGCAGCTATACAAGTGCATGGATCATGCTATCCCTAACAGAACCAATATGCTATCCTCCGAAAAAGGAAGCCAGTCTTGTGGTCACCTGCCATTAAAAACTCTACAACAGAAGAAAGAAACTGTTGCAAAAAAGAGAAAAATCCCATGATTGGAGGAATTCCCTGGTCAGCCTCAGTAAGAAGCTGAGCTCCCTCATAAAATCCTCCAAAGCTAGTTATAAAAACAAAATTGCCACTGATTCTAAAGACAACCACAATTTATTGCTATGTTGAGAATCTCAATGGCAACACTCAGATCTGCGCTGAGTTACAGCACAATTGCACTAAATATACAGAACCAGCTGATATTGCCAATATCCTAGCAGATAGGCCCAGTGCTAACTTCACCCCCTAAAGGGCCCATCTCTATATCGGAAGAATGCAAAGCTCCTGTAATCACAGCTGCACAGGTAAAAACCACACTCTCCAAAGCCAAGAATACAGTGTCCATGGGACGTGACAACATCTCAGGCTGTGTTCTATATGAACTACAGAATGAACTGGCACCCCACCTAAGCACCATGTTCAGTCATAGCATCACCTCAGGCTTTGTGCCCACTGAATGGCATACAGCGATGTTTATCCCACTCCACAAAGGGGGTGCCACAACGGACCCTGGGAACTACCACCCCATTAGCCTAACAAGCCTGGTCTGCAAGGCCATAGAACATATCATCATGGAACTTATAAACAAAGACATTGGTAATCTCCAAACTCTGGAACCCACCCAGTTCGGGTTTGTAAAAGGCAGATCATGTCTCTTAAACCTGATTGACTTCTTTGAGGCAGTCACCAAAGCCGTAGATGAGGGTAAGGTGGTTCACACAGCCTATCTAGATCTCAACAAGGCTTTTGACACCATCCCCCACTCTGGAATTATAGATAAACTCAATAAACTAGGTATAAATCCCTATGTCACAAGATGGGTTGTCAACTGGCTCACTGACAGAACCCACACTGTGAAAGTAGCAGACTCCAAATCTGACTTCAGACCAGTGACAAGTGGAGAACAACAGGGTTCAGCCCTGGGTCCTCTCCTGTTTGGTATCTACTTCTCTGAAGTACAGGCTAACGCAAAAGGTCTTTGTCTAATGAAGTTCACAGGTGACTGCAAACTAGGAGCCATAATCAAAACTCCTAACGATGTGGACATCCTAAAAAAGGGCCTCACTGAGACAGATGCCTGGTGTCAAAGCCATGGCCTCAAGCTCAATGCCAAAAAGTGCATTGTCATCCACTTTGGTTAAAACTCTGTACCCATGATGGTGGTAGTCTACTTAACGTAGAAATTGTGATAAGAGACCTTGGGACACAGGTGGACAGTAGTCTCTCCTTTGATAATCACATCACCATAGTAGTCAGGAAATCATTCCACATGGCACACCTTATTACAAAAGGTTTCTCATCCAGGAAAAAAGAGGTAATTGTTTCCTTGTACTCGTCACTCATTAGACCCAGCATAGAGTACAACACCCCTTTTGGTATGTACCTCACAGGACATCTACAACAACTGGAAAGGCCGCAGAAATACCTCACAAAGAGGATCACTGACCTCAAACAGATGCCCTATGCAGACCATCTCAAAGAATTCCAGCTTTACTCCATCGCATATCACCTACTCAGAGGTGATCTCTGCCTAACATACAAAGTTATGTCAAACCCAGAGCTGTCAGACATGCTTCACTTAAAGAAATCCAAATCCCTCTGAGATACATGCTCTATGGACCCAAAGCTTGTTACCACAATAAACAGAACATGCTGGAGGGAAAGATTCCGGTCCCATAGACTTCCCATACTCTGGAACAAATTACCGATCTATATCAAATAAAGCTCCTCATTGGCACTCTTCAAGAAAAGTCTTGATGATTGGATGGAAAATAGGAAATTCACCCCAGGGATCACCTCTGTGGCTCTGCTTGACAGGGGCACAAGAAAGTAATTTTCTTGGGTGGTGAAAGCCAGGGTACCTTTATATATATATATATATATATATATATATATATATATATATATATATGTGTGTGTGTGTATATATACATATATACATATATATAGTCTGTATTCTTTAGATTGAGTGCACAGAATATTGACAGCTATTTTTGCTGTCGCAGATTGTCAAGTACATTGGAAGTTGAGTGTAGGAGTTATCAAAATGAGTAATGCTGACAATTGCTTTAGGTAACCAAATGTACATGCACTAATAGTAAGTGGGGTGAGGGTGAGGGTGAGGGTGAGGGTGAGTGTGTGTGTGTGTGTGTGTGTGTGTGTGTGTGTGTGTGTGTGTGTGTGTGTGTGTGTGTGTGTGTGTGTGTGTGTGTGTGTGTGTGTGTATGAGGGTTTGCTGGTTTGGGTTAGAGAAAGGACTAGGGAAAGGGATAGAATTTTTATGGCTTTGAACTCTGTCTGTGTGTCTTGTTTAGTGGTACTATTTGGGAAAAGGGTTTTAATAATGTAGGGTTGGGGTTAGGGTCAGGGGTAAAGTTAGGGTTGGGCTTAGTACCACATTATGTTACATTTGCACCCCTCTCCCCATGTGAAGCCTCTTGGGATACTTCACATCGTGTGAATTTCCTTGAGAAACAATCTGCATTGTAGTTGTCTGATGCAGGCCTGTGATCAACATAAATTTGAAGGACTACAATGTACAGAACCTGATACTGCCTTCTTTTTTGTTGATGAAGCACTGTAAGTGCGCATGATCAGTTATGTGGGTAAACTCCCTGCTTAAGAGATAGTACCTCTATGAGACGAGCAATCATTTCATAACTAAGCTTTTGCGTTCAGTGTCGGAACACTTAGCTTCTATTTTGGTCATGTTCCTACTTAGATGGGTTGCTTTTGGACAACACTACAATGAATCCCACACTGGGTACATCTCTGCATACTTGATATGCCTGGCAAATAAGAGGATGGCAGCATGGGTTCGAAGAACAAATTGTTCATCAGTTATTGGGGTGTTATTTGCTTCTAAGACTTCCATGACTTTTGTGGGCATTTCCCTCTGGTCAAACTGATGACAGGGAATTCAGTTGTGGTAAAATATGACAGCAATTTTCTATAATATCCAACCGGGCCTAAAAAGCTCTAATATGCTTTTTGATTTAAGGCACTGGCCAGTTCAGCAGTTCCAAGGTATGATGTAGCCAAGGCACTTTACCTCTGTCATATCACTTTAACTGCTTTAGGAATGTTAATACAGCCAATGTATTTGGAAGCCCTTTCTACTCTGTCTTATTAATCCAGGATCCAAATCTGGAAAACTTTATATCACCTTCCTAAGGCTTGCAGCTGAAAAGAATGCTTAACCATTTACTTAGGTTCATAGGTTGATACTAGGCTATCTGCCCTAGGGCATTTACAAGCCTAGCCAGAGTGTGTTTGGCTTTCGCCACCCTTCTTAGATTAGTTGACTGTGCCTCTGTATAGTAGGTCACAGAAGATAGCCAATTTAAGGTTAGTTTACCGTGCCTCTGTCTAGCAGTGACACAGAAGAGATCCCAGGGGTAAATTTACGATCTCCCATCCAAACGTCAAGATTCTTCTTGAAGAGGGTCATTGAGGGTCTCTGTCTGACATGGATTGGGATTTTGTTCCAGAGTGAGGGGAGCCTCTGGGATATGAATCTGTCCCTCCAGCATGTTCTATTTATTTCTGTGCTAAGGTTTAAGTCACTGGAGCGTGTAGTTCTGATGGATTTGGATTTCTTGAGGTGGAGCATGTCCATTAATTCTGGGTTGGACATGGCTTTATACATCAGGCACAGATCGCCTCTGAGTAGGTGGTAAGCAACTGAGTAGAGCTGGAGTTTCTTTAGCCTAACTGCGTAGGGCATCTGTTTGAGTCCCTTGATCCTCTTGGTGAGGTACTTTTGGGGTATTTCTAGTTGTAGCAGGTGTCGGGTAAGGTACATCCCAAATGGGGCATTGTATTCAATTATGGGCCTGATGAGTGATGAGTAGAGGGGCACAATGACCTCTCTTGATCTAGATGTGAACCCCTTTGTGATAAGGTGGGCTATATAGAATGTCTTTATAACCACTTTGGCAATGTGATTGTCAAAGGAGATATTGCAATCTACTTGGGTCCCCAAATCCCTAATTACTTCTTCCGTACTTAATGGATTACCACCTATGTGGTAATTTGTGGGCACTTTGTTTTTCCCAAAGGGGATAACTATGCACTTTTTGGCATTTAGTTTTAGGCCATGGCTCTGGCATACTTATAACTTTAAACTCTCTTTCTCTGTCCCTCTAACCTCAGGCCCTGTCACACCAGCATTAAAACATGTAGTAGCAATCCCACTACATACAGTTTCTAACTCGTGGCCTATTATCAAACTATTTACAAACTTTGATGTAAACAGCTACTTAACTAGACCAAGAGCTATGGCTTGTTATGTGGTGTACAACATTGCTTTTGCAACACCTTCAAAACCTTCATTGCCCTGGCAATGGCCAGTAATACCATTTATTGCAACCTGAATGATGGACTCATTAGTGGTCTCTTTGTGGACATGACAAGAGCTTTTGAGCCACTAAACCATAGCCTTCATCTCAATAATCTCAAAAGACTCAACTTTGGTGATAACACTATTTGCTAGTGTTGCAATTATTTGAAAGGCAGAACCTTCCAAGTCCATGATGAAATGTGGTCCTGCGTCTATATCAGCATTTCGAAAATTGAATAGTTTGACTCACTAAATGTCGAACTGACATGATTGAACTATCCAATTTTCGAATGCTCATTAAAAAAAAAAAAAAAAAAAAATGAGCTAACTGGTGTAGGCCCCCCTGCACCCTCCACAACCCCTGCTACTTAAATATACCAAGACTGCACTACATTGAGGTAAACAGAAATCTCCCCTTATGGAGATTTCCGTTTACCCGTTCAACATTCTGCACTTTCGGCATTCTCGATGCAACAATATCAAATTCGATATTGTCAGCGTTTGAGATGCTGATAGGGACCTGTCATCCTCTACTGCTGGTATACCTAAAAAGGTGTACCACAAGGTTCTGTACAAGGTTTTCTACTTCTCTCCCTCTTTGTCAATGACCTCCCCATAAGACTAACAAATATTAAATTAATGATGTATGCAGACGATACGCTACTCCTGCAATTTAATAAATGCCACTCTGGCTTGCTAACAACATTACAGGACAACTGAAGTTTGGAATATAAAAAGTTGTCATGGGACATCTTTAGTGGAGAGGGTAGGGTGCATTAAGGAGCTTTAGGTGTGGAAAGTAGGTAGAATGGGCAGTTAAGAGAGTTTGAAAGATAGTAGGCAAGAAAGGGTTAAGAAGGCTGGAGATGAAGGGAGGAAGTGAGGTAAGGTTGGGGGAGGGTCTTTAAGGCTTTGGAGGTGGGATTTGACTGTTGAGATTCACATTTGGTGTGATTTTGTTGCCCTCCCATCCCTTCCCTTTTAGGTATCAGATGGGTAAGGTTGGAGAGGAGGAGTGATGACTTTAGGTTAAGTGGAGAAGAGGTACAGGCTTGCCCCTCTTCTGTTCCCCCTCTGGAAGATAATTTATGGAAGCAGTTTGGAATGGTGGAAGATTGTTGGTGGAGGTTGTTTGGACTTGGTGGTTTGGTTTGGAAAGGAGGTGTTGAAGGTGAGTGGTGAAAAGCTTCCTTGTAAGTGTGACGTTAAACAACCAAATGGGTGATGCTGCTTATTCCAAGGGTGAGTGGTGTTACATTGCCCTTATGGATAGACATTTTATGTTTTCTCTTTCCAGTGAATTGACATTATGTTCATATTTAATAAAGTCTCATGCATTTATCATTACAAAAAGTCTTTGGTGTTTTGGGTGTTTTATTAAAGTGGAATGTGGAAAATCAATTACGCACCTTCATAGGTTCATACTAGGCTATCTGCAGGCTATACTAGCATAGCTGTTAGGTTTATAGTTTTGTGGCTTGCTTTGCCTTTGGGGTATGGGCATTTATATACCCATTATTTTGCTGTGCCTCTGTGACTTTGTTGAGGTGAATCCCTAGGGGTATATCTCTGCCCATCCCCATCCATTGCATTCTTTCTCTTGCCAGCAAGGAGGCCAGTGCTCTGCCTCACATGGCCGATTTTATTCCACATTTATCAGAGAATTTTGGGTGTCTTTCTATCCCTCGCCCTATCTATTTATAGTATGGCCGTGGGTCGAGGTTTAAGTCCTTCTTGTGTGGCTCTGACGGATCTAGATTTTTTGAGGTGAAGCATATTCATCAAATCTGGGTTTGACATGGCCTTGTATGTTAGGCATTAGGCATTGTACCTGGCCCACCTATAACACACTACTAACTAACTCTAAAAAATGAATGGCATTGTCTTTGCCTAACCGAAGGAATTTCCCATTAACTCTCCAATTTTCATACTGAATTTCACCATTTACTCATTCTGTATATAATATCATTGATTAGGATTCTAATGTATATTTCTTTCTCTTTGACTTAGGGTCGTAGCTGAAAATGGTCAGTTAGACCCATTACCTGGTAAGCAAATAATAATAAATAAGATCTGAATACTAATATTCATCTCAGTGTGCAGTGGCATACGAGGGTATGAGGTTTAAGATCCCTGTCCATCAGCTGTTGGAATATGGCTGGCATATAATGAAGGCCACAGGGGAGGACTTTGTATTGAAATATACCACCGAAAGTAGAAAAACAGTCATTTCATTAGCTTCTTCAGTCAAGAAAATCAGCCAGTACTTTTTGTTTTATGTCCAGGGTACTTAAAATCTTTCTTTCCCTAACCACTTGATTCCTTGGTCTATTACAGGTATGGAAACTGGGGTATTTTTGAAACCAGAGTCTGGAGGTATTTCCAGGAATTCAGGGCATCCTACACAAAAACAAAGTTCAGTTTCCTTTATTATACCCAGCCAATAAAACCTTTTAAAAGTTCTTGCACTGAATTTGTCCATACCTAGGTTGTCCCGAAGTACACAGCTGTGTGCTAGTTTCAGGTTACTAAAGGGTCTGTGTACCAAGAGTTTGCACACTACTTCTTCCTACTTAGAGCCCCTACACTTGTTTTATCTGTTTGAGATTTGGTGTCTTACATTCTGTTCTTTCTCTTTAGAATTTTCAAACTCTGGTTCTTTGGCTTTTGATACCTGCTTTTGTTATTCTCTATCCACTGAGGCTGTATCACTCTCTGTTTGTAAGTGCACTTTTACTTCTGTGAGGGCATAAATATATTTCTCTCCATGTATACTCACCTGCATCCTTGTTCCCTTAGGGCTTTCTAATATTATTTCTGAGAATTTGATTGTATCTAAACTTACTAATGTTCATGATTATTAGTAATTTCCCTGAAAGGCAAAGTTAGGTCCATGGGCTGATGAGGGTCTACCCCCTTAACTTGGGGATAAATTTCATGCCCTTTCCCACTGGTTGCATAACACTGCAAAATAAAGGCTGTTATTCCCAGTTATCATGTAATGTGTTAAACCTGGCACCATTGCAACAGAGTATAATATCTTTCCAAGGTTAGTCTGGACTTCTTCCTGGGCTATGGAATATTGATTTTTGCTGCCAAGGGAACAGCCCACTTCCATATTCGCTTCTGACATGGTCTTCAATTTGCAAGGGTATTGCCCTTTAACAAGAGTGACCATACAGCAGGACTCTAATAGCCCTTGCCATTCTCTTATATCTTCTAATGCAGAACACTTAACTGTTGCACTACATTAAATTAAATTTCTACAGTTTTAGCAGAAGTCTTATAAGAGAACAGAAGTTTTACATCATTCAGATATCTCTGAATAGGTTTCACAGTTGCATTAAAACTGACATTACAGATACAAAATTTTGCCAACTACCCCCCCCCCCTTTCCAACATTACAGGTATAAGCATATGCACAATTTATCTCTTTACTTTATGGACCCTTTTAAATGTCACTGTCTCACTATTATCACATTCATTTTTAACACACTATTTATTTATGTTATGCTGCTAGTCACACCTGGAGCATGAAGTCTGAAGCCAAACCCATGATTTCTAGTTAGCAGCAAATGTGAATGCTGGCATCTTTAGAAAAGAAAAAGTCAGCCAGCACTGAGCAGTTATAAATTTATAATCATAGTCAGCAGGTTCCATTACTGAATATCTTCCAATGCATACAATAAACAACAAGCTTATTACTTAAAATTGCAAAGTAAATATGATGCTTATGCACCACTTTCTTTTGTATTTGGTTGATTCCTTCCGACCCAATGTGAAGGTGTTTCTGTCATAAGCCGGGTACAGCAGCAGCAGCAGATTCACCATAGTGCATGCACTCTGTATATTTTTACTAGTTTCTGTACTTGTCTCCACCTGTGCTGTTTGCTTCCATTCATTCCATTCAATCCACAGCTGCAAAGGCAAATGATGTCATTACAGATGCTATAAATTAGATGGGGAGGTGCTTCTGGAGCTACAAATGAAATCAACTGGATTAGGTTATCAGAGTTGCATTCCTTGTTACAGAGAGCATATAAGGCATGCAGCTTAAAGCTTTAAAACGCACTAATTGTGCTATAATTTTAATTAAAAGCATGGTTGTTTCTATCCTTCCAGTTCCTGGCATTCTATTATTAGTGGCACATCTAAATTAAGATGTTAGAGCAAATGCTCCTATCCATTTTCATCTTAACACTGGTGCCTGAAAACTAATTGAGCTAGACAACATGCCTGGAAAACAAAACCTAGATCAGAAACCCAAGAGTTTAATGGTTTGAGTTTTCACTGTCCTTAATGTGCTTGCTACATGTCTGCTAGTGACAGTGTCAGCAGAGGGTCAGCTATGCTAGAATGATTGCAAATGATTTACAGTGCTGAGGCCATGACTTGTTAAGGAGACAGTAAATCCAAGTTTATATAATGGTTTGTTACAGCACATTGAACTTGTGGCAGTCCTGCTCAAAGTTTGCATTAAAATACTGTTTCCTGGTATTGCACAGCATGATGAAACATTAAATCTACCTTATTCATAGATGGCTGCAACAGAGATGTAGACAGGAGAAAGAATACTGCTTTTGCAACTATCATCTAATTTTATGATGGCAATTAAATGAAGGCACATTATTTACAGCTTTTTATTTAATAAATTAAGGTTATATATGAAATTGTAGATACAGAAGGTAAAATATCAACATCCCCAATGTATCTTTACATTACTGTTTTAAGATAATTTATGTTGAAAGTTTGAATGTACATTATAGTATTAAATATGTACTACATATACAGCTGTCCTTTCCTTTTATTACTATTAGAGTAGAGCTATCTCTGTTCCCTGTAAATGAGAACTTGAAATAGGCTTTCTGAGTGCAGATAAGCTACAAAATCTATCAGTCCTCCTCACACACACTAACATGCTCATACATGCACAGACACACATATACACACACACACACACGTACACACACACATGCACACACACACACACACACACACACACACACACACACACACACACACACACACACACACACACACACACACACACACGTCTCCAAATAAAAATAAAGATTCAGTGCCAATAGACTCTGGCTGTATTTTGAATTTAGTTTAAAATCCCTATACCACTGTGTGTGTGTGTGTGTGTGTGTGTGTGTGTGTGTGTGTGTGTGTGTGTGTGTGTGTGTGTGTGTGTGTGTGTGTGTGTGTGTGTGTGTGTGTGTGTGTGTGTGTGTGTGTGTGTGTGTGTGTGTGTGTGTGTGTGGGTGTATGTGTGTGTGTGTGTGTGTGTGTGTGTGTGTGTGTGTGTGTGTGTACACACGCACGCGTGTACTTGTGTTTGTGTGTAATATTTTCAACTGGGGAAAAGCCGCCATTAAACTGTTGTTTCCAGTGACACCATTATATTTTATAAAAGTAATACCCAATGTGGAAGTCAGGAAATCATTTCTAAAGCATTTAAATATCAATAATGTATAATTCCACCTCACATTAGCCTTTACCTCACAGAGAACAATAGTAAGTTTTGTAGCCTTCCTTGTAATGAGGTTTTCTGATTTTTCTCCAGTTTCCTCAACTGAGTCAGATTGTATAAGCAGTTTGACCCATAATATTCTAATATTGGTATAATGATGAATTTGTATTAAAGTATCAGGACTTCATAATCCCTACTAGAGATGGCAGGGGGAGAATATCCTGAATTGTCATATGATTCTTATTACACATTTGTTCTTCAAAACTGAGACCTGAGTCCATGAGAACCCCCAGATCCCTAGTTCTATAAGCTGTAGTTAAAATGCAGGTGCTCAGTGCATACAGACAGACAACATGTTTTATTCTTCAAAACTGAGACCTGAGTCCATAGGAACCCCCAAATTGCAAGTCCCATTAGCTGTAGTCAAAATGCAGGTGCTCATTGCATACAGCTAGACAACATCATTGCCGAAGTGCAAGACCATACACTATTAAACATTACATTTCATTCCCTCTTATTAGGCTACTTAAATATTCAACATGAAACCTTTGAAGAATGCTTTGCACCCCAAATTTAGTGTCGCTGGTGGATATAATACTTAAAATATATTTTAGATAGAGCAGAGGTGCATATGCCAAACAAGAAGAGGTCCAGCAATGACCCTTGTGAACTCCTACACCTATTCTTTTCATATACAAATTGCACTTCCTTATCCTAACATTATAGCTCCTATCATTCAACCTGCTGGACACCAGTGTTATAAACTAAAGAATAATATTTATTTGATCCATTGCATTTATTATTTCATCATGAGGCATTGTATCAAAGGCTTTAGCAAAGTGTAGATAAACTACATCAATTGCAAGACCTTGATCTAAGGTGCTCATGCAGTTTAAACAAAACTAATCAAATTAGATAGACATGAGTGATCTGCTAAAACCCCATACTGATGGATGTCTAGCCATTGCTTAATCACAGGAGAAAATAAATTATACATATATTTCTCAATGCACTTTCCCAAAATGATAGGCCTATATTTATCAGCAGAAGATCTAGAATGATCCTTAGGAATAGGGACTACTATGGCCATTTCCACTGTCTAGAAAAAAAAAAATGGATTCCAAGAATCAGATGTTTCATAATGCTACCTAGAAAATATCAAGTTAGCCCATCATGTCTAACTGTTGAACTTAACTTAATAGATTTTAAGGCTTTGGGGATGTCATCTTCTGAAAACATAGGGCACTTATCTTTCTCATAAACAGCACCCTTAGCCACGTAATTATGAGTCCATGAAAGGCTACCTAAAATCATTTTTGTGAATATATTTATAATCTTCTCTGGTTTAGACATAATACAGTCATCAGGTTTACACTAATGTTAGTAGCCACAAGTGCCATGTTATTTCTTCTGAAGTGTTCGACTAACTTTAGTTCGTAGGAACATTTGGCCCCCAACCTTTTTTTCTAAAGTTTTTTTTTTCAGTATTATAATGAACTTTATTTATAGTACTTGGAAATTCTTTACAAACACTATTTAGCTATAAAATGAAACAACATAAGAGGAAACTTTTAATCTATGTTCTTGCATAGTTAAAAGCAACAGATCTACTAATAAGATTGTTAATAACATTATATAAAATGTACCCTCTGCATTCAGTACTGCAACCTTCCACAACTGTTCTCCACCTCCATGATTTTGATTCATGATTAATGACAGCAAAATCAAATCTATGAAATGTCCTGGATAGTATCTCTGTTTGGTCACTTCTTACATCAGGTAACCCAAAGCTGGTCAGAGGTCCCTAATTCTGGTTCAGTAACTCAGTTTGAACCTGTGATTTTTTGGTTAAGTAAATCTTATCAACATTCTTTCTTTACTGGTTGAACCATATGCTATTCCAGTATAATTATGATGTATGCTAACCTCAATTATTGTATTTATTATCACTGATACTGAGGTCAGCACACTGCAATATATATCCAGAGCAGACGTGTAGTTAGCTATGCATGAGGTTTTCTCATGAGTTGCATTGTATGCATCTGATAGCAATGGGTAATGAAAATGTATTTTTCTGTCTCCCACCATGACACTTCAGATCATGTCTCTCAATAATATGTAAGTCTAGCAGTTATGAAACTATAATTGCCAATGTGGAAGCACGAATTACAAGTGAGAATTTGTGTTTTATTTGCCCATGCAGGTCATCTTAGTAGTACACTCTAGAGTTATTTTGCTGCTTCTTGCCCTTTCTTATGCTGCCTAATATTAATTAGTAAGAATGCCAGCCTCAGAAAATCAGGATGCCATAAGGAGTTATGGGTCCTAAATGGAAGTAATCAAAAAAGGAGCTGCTCCACTCATACATGAGTTATTTTTTTAGGGTCTCAAACTACTCTATTAGACATTTTAGCAGTATTTTGTGCATTTTTAAGTTTTTATATTAGGTTTAATTACTGCCCCGGTCATATAGATCACAAAGATTATTAGGTATCACAGTGTAATTGCTGATCACTGTAAAATAATTTCAAAATTAAATTTGTCTCACTATGGTATATCTGTTTTCTTAGATTATAATTATGGGACTTTTTTAAATCTTTAACTACATAAGACTCTGAGAAACTGAACATGTTTGATTATCCAACATTTTAAAACAACACAATATGTCCATCCAGATATGATTTCATTTTATTTTTGTTTTGTCTATCTCTTGTTCCATCATCATCATTAGATACTGTTTTGAGTGCTGCCATGTTATGCATTGTTGTAGGACTAGTATTCAGTAACACCCATGTATCATGACTTTCGCAGTTTATAGAATTTCCTTAGACCCTTCATTATACCATGGTGTAAAGCCATACTCAACTATGTAGCTAGAGATGTCCAACTACACAGCTGGTAGGCAAGTTGAGGTCCACAGTATAGTCCAAGATTCACAAATGAATGGGAAACTGTCAAAGGAAAAAACTTCAAAGACCAATTCACGTAAGGTTCAAGTATGGCACCCTTTATTACTTGCAGCAAGAAGACAAAGCATGCAAATACAGGATTTGTCTAAATTACTAATGAGCAGTATGCTACTTTTATACAATTCTATGAAATGTTACTTTTCTGTTGTTGACGTAGTTAGACACAGCTTTCTGTATTACTCTACAGAAAATGTTACTTAGATTTCCTGCTGACATGTTCAGATTTAAAACTCACTATGTATTACATAGAAAATGTTACTTAGATTTCCTGCTGACATGACTGGATTATTGTTGATTTACAAAAACATTTGAGAAAAACAACCTGGCCTTGGGGCTTATTTTTAGCCCACTACAAAATTTATATTCTTCAGTTGTGCAGTTCTAATATATATGTGTTACATTTTACCTAGATTCAAGGTACATTTCTAGCGTAGCTACAAGTAATGTGACTATGGTTTATACTTTCAAGCAGCCTTTGTTTTCATTATCAATAGCTTCTAGCAGTTGTGTACTTTCTCATGGCATAAGCAGAAAATCAATAACTCTTTGTTAAGTCTCATGACACTAGTAGAAACACTTCTTATTATTTTCATGACATTAGCAGAAATTAAATGCTTCTTGTTAATTTCCATGGTATAAGCAGATCATAGCTGCGCATATTTTCATGACATAAGCAGGATTGGAATGTCTCTAGTAGCTGTGCAGATTCATGCAGTGTGAACAGAATAAATGTATTAACCCTTTTAAACCTCGAATGCACTAAGCATGCATATTACTAATACATATTTTTCTAACATTTCCCCCCTTTTAATACTTTTATTCTACTTTCAAAATAAGCATAAACAGTTTTTTCTTCCCCTAACCTCTTCCTACTCAGGATTTGCAGTTAAGAGAGTCATTCAGTTTAAACTTATGAAAGCATTTTCAATTTTTCAACAATTCCCCGAGTTCAGCACCTTGGTATAAGGTTTCTGAAACTGACATGTCTATAAAGTCTTTAATCAGTTTTTTCATGCAGGGGATGCAGCAGCAAACACATACCACCAGTAGAATCATTCCTACACAGATGGCAATCAGAATGTTCATCAGGATACTGCCCCACCCCCCCCAAACAATCTCTGGAAAAAGTCTGTCAATGGATTTGGTCCTGGTTTGGTCATAGCCGACACTTGCTGAATTACCTCAAGGTGATTGTCTATCTCGTGTTTGTGGTCAGGAATATACGAACATCACTCCTCCTGGATTAAAGCGTAAGTACCTCCTCTCGCCGCTAGGGTGAAGTCGAGAGCCATGCGGTTTTGAAGCACTACAGTTCTCATGGCAGTCAGTTCATCAGTCACCAATTCTAGAGCGGAAAAGGTTGCATTGCTCATTTTTCTCAGTTCCCAGATTGATTTTGTTGCTTCATATGCTGGCAATACACCTGCCCACGAGATGATGGTATCACCCAAGTCCATATGCGACAGTCCATTTTTCCCTAGGCTCACAGCATGATGGTTTTTCCAGCCCGCATTGATCTGCCCTACTGGATTGACAGGCTTCTTGATTTCTCATCGAACATTTCGAATTTTCCCCTGAGACAAAACTGCTGTGTGTCATATGGCTGGAACCAGGTACCCCAAATAACAACTGCTGGACCAATTCTCAGGTAACCAATTGTATGCTTTCCTACCACATACAAAATAACAGTCTTCTACTTTGGTAGTAACTTTACTATGTCCTGGTTGAAACATTTTTTTGTCAACTATAATCAGTTGTTTATAAAGATCAGCATTATGCTTTACTTCATCAGTTGTCCTATACATCAGTTCAAAAAATGAATCATAGCTTATGTTGCAATAGGAACCTGTGTTATCAGTTTTATTGTAGCATCTATAGGGAATACTCACATTGCAATTGCTCCAACCCACCTGGACTGTATCATTTTTGTAAAAACACACAGTCCCCTTCTGTCGAACAGACAAGTGCAATGCTACTTTATCTTGTGATGTAACATCTGATGTATCATAGACTAAATTTTCCCAGGTGTTGTTGGCTCCTAGGGGGACTGAAGTTAACAACAACCCCCCCCCCGTATGCTGTTGGCAAAGCTGTGCAAATCCAGCAATTCGAAACATTGAAGGTCTCAGCATACACATATTTGATTGCCTGGAAAGTGTTGAAGTTTGGGTGCCACTCTACGTGCAACTCTCCACGCTTATTCAGTTCAGTTTGTGCGGCTGGGAAAAGTAATGGCCACAACAAAAAGATTATTGTCACTAGTACAGTTAACAGGATGATTATGCAATACTTATGAGGAAACGGTTGTTCTGCATTCCTGTTTTCTCCGACTCATCCAAGCAGTTTTATTTGGATTTATCTGGATTCTATCATTTTTGCTTTTGACGTGTGATCTTACTCTCTGCCCTAATAGGTTCATAGGTTCATACTAGGCTATCTGCCCTAGGGCATTTATAAGCCTAGCCAGAGTGTGTTTGGCTTTCGCCACCCGTTTTAAATGAATTTTGCTATGCCCTTTTTTGAGGTTAGTATACTGTGCCTCTGCCTAACAGTGACACAGAAGTAATAACTGGGGTAAACCTCTTATCCACTCATCAAGATTCCTCTTGAAGAGAGTCAGAGGGACTCTGCCTAACCTGGACTGGGATTTTATTCCAGAGTGAAGGGAGTCTCTGGGTTATGAATCTGTCCCTCCAGCATGTCCTATTTATTTCAGTGCTGAGGTTCAAGTCTCTCGAGCACGTAGCTTGATGGGATTTGGATTTTCTGAGGTGCAGCATGTCCATTAATTCCGGGTTGGACATGGCTTTATACGTCAGGCACAGATCGCCTCTGAGCAGGTGGTATGCCACTGAGTAGAGCTGGTGTTTCTTTAACCGGGCAGCATATGGCATCTGTTTGAGCCCTTTGATCCTCTTGGTGAGGTACTTTTGGGGTCTTTCCCGTTGCTGCAGGTGTCTGGTTATGTACATCCCAAAAGGGACATTGTACTCAATTATGGGCCTGATGAGGGATGAGTAAAGAGGCACGATGACCTCCCCTGATCTAGATGTGAATCCCTTCATGATTAGGTGTGCTATATAAAATGTTTTTCTAACCACTTTGGCCACGTGGTTGTCAAATGAGAGACTGATATCAACTTGGGTCCCCAAGTCCCTAATTACTTCTTCCGTACTTAATGGATTACCACCTATGTGGAAATTTGTGGGCACTTTATTTTTGCCAAAGGGGATGACTATACACTTTTTGGCGTTTAGCTTGAGGCCATGGCTCTGGTGCCAGTTGTCTGTTTCTATGTGGCCCTTTTGTAGGATGCTTGTGTTGGCTGGAGAGTCGATTATGGCACCCAGTTTGCAGTCATCTGCGAACTTGGTCAGCCACAGTCCTTCCGTGTTAGCCTGTACCTCCGAGAAATATATACCGATCAAGAGAGGTCCCAGGACTGAGCCTTGTGGGATGCCACTTGTAACTGGTTTGGAGTCTGACATGGCTCCAGCAATTCTAACCATGTGGGTTCTGTCCTTAAGCCGGTTTGCAACACATCTAGTGACATAGGGGTTTATATTTAAGCTGGTGAGCTTATCTATAATGCCTGAGTGGGATATTGTATCGAAGGCTTTTGCAAGGTCCAGGTAGGCTGTGTGGACCACCTTCCCTTCGTCAGTGGCCTTGGTGACTGTTTCAAAGAAATCAACCAGGTTTAAGAGGCAGGATCTGGCCTTAACAAAGCCAAACTGGGTAGAATCCAGTGTCTGTAGGTCCCCATTATCTTTATTTGTGAGGTCCATGATGATCCTTTCCATAGCTTTGCAGACCAAGCTAGTCAGGCTTATGGGGCAATAGTTTCCAGGATCCGTTGAGGCAGCATCTTTGTGGAGAGGGACCACCGTTGCTGTACGCCACTCTTTGGGTACATATCCTGTAGTAAGGCTAACATTGAACAGTAGTTTTATGTTTGGATTTAGTTCTTCTTTGAGTTCATGTAGGACGCAGCCTGGGACACCGACTGGTCCCATTGATGCTGTGTTTTTTGCTTTGGAGAAGGCGGCTCTTACCTGAGCATCTGAGATGTCAGGGGGGCAGCACTCTGTTGGGATAGATATTTGCCCTTTCGGTGGGGAAGGGGGGGGATAAGTTTGCACTGAACCTGTTGGCTAGGATGTTGGCAATGTCTGTGGGTTCGGTGTATTTTTTTGTCATTTTGGAATAATTCTGAGCATATCTGGGAATTCCCACCCAAGTTCATAACATAACTAAAGAAAGCCTTGTGATTATCCTTAGTGTCCTGTGCAATTTTTCTCTTGAAGCTGGCCTTAGACGATTTTATGAGTGCCCATAGTTTTTTGCTAATACTGATCAGAGATGCCTTCCCTTTTGGGGATTTTGCTCTATCATGTAGTAGCTTCCACCTTCTATTGTATACTTTGTTTATGGCTGGGGTCCACCAGACAGGACGCCTAACTTTGGAGGATTGGGTCTTGGTTTTATTTGGGATTGCATGATCCATGCATTCCTGAAGGTGTTCATAGAATGTGTTTATAATGGATTCTGCGGTCTGGGCAATATTTTCCACAGCCCTGGGGGCTTTGAAGGATTCCACCTTGGTTTTGAGGAGTGTGAAATTTGCTTTAGAGAAGTTTTTCACTGTGGTTTTCTGGGCAGCGGCTGGGGTCGGGATGTGAATATCTAGTGAGATTAGTTTATGGTCTGATCTTACCAGTGAGGGATACACTTCTGGTCTGGAGCATAGAGTCCCCATGTTGGTGATGATCAGGTCCAGTATGTTTTCCCCTCTTGTGGGAGTGGCAACAAGTTGTTCCATAGCATTTGAGTTTATAAATTCTAGGAACCTTTGGGCTAGGGTGTTGGAGCTAGAGTAATGCTCCCAGTCTATGTTATGGTAGTTGAAGTCGCCCAATATAATGGTGTTTGGAGAGACCTTCATATTATCCAGTGTTCTCAGGAAGGCCGAGTGGGGTTCCTGGGTTTGGGAGGGTGGTCTGTAGCAGGCTATAAACTGGAAGGCAGTTTTACCCACTGTTACTTGCACATGGATAGTCTCTGATGCTTCGTGCTGTGCCACCAACCTGGAGGTGTGGGTATCTTTGATGAATATTGATACTCCCCCTCCTTTTGTGGTTCGGTCCAAGTTTTGGGGCCAAAAAACATGGTATGAGTCTTGAACCAGGTTTCTGTTACTGCACAGATATCGATGTTCTCCATGCTAAGGAGAGTTTCGTGTGCATGCATCTTGAGGTTTAGAATTCTGGCGTTGAGTAGCATTACTCTTAGTTTCTTATCCCTTGTGATACCTATGGAGGTGGGTTTGTCTTTTGAGCCTTGCCTAAAAAAGGCACTATGGGGGTGGCAAGAGCCTTTGCCAATATCCGAAAGCCCAGGGGTGACAGGTGCAAGCTGTCCCTAGTGAAGCATCGTGGCTTGTCGAGCATGTCATCCCAGGCAGACAGGTATTGGATCCCCTTTGAATGACACCAATACTTAAGCCAGTTGTTGAAATTGATCATCTTGTCTTCATATTGTGGCATCATTGTTGGTGAGGGTAAGATGCTACTCAAGGTCAGGGTCATACCGGCCTGGGCTACATGCTCAGAGAGCTCCTATGTCTCTTTTCATGTAGTCCATGGAGGTACATCTCAGGTCATTCACACCAGCATGGACAATGACTGAGTCATATTTGTACTTGCCTTGGAGTGACCTGAGTGCTTGTTTTATGTGGCGGATCCTAGCGCCCGACAGGCAGCTCACCGTGACCTTCTCCTTGTTCTGCCTGGTGAGTGGGACGTCAGTGTGCCTGACGATAGAGTCACCTATTACAAGTGTATCAGGTGTGTTGTTTAGCCTTAAGGGCTGTGACTGTTCGGCACACTGGCTTTGTGAGCTATGTCTTGCACGTGTTTAGTTTTGGGGTAGTGGTTGCTTGGGTCTCTGCTTTGGAGGTCTCTGCTGCTTAGGCAGATTTTTATTTAGAGCCTCCGAGTATGTTTTTGTGTGTATGTGTTTGGTTTGCTGTCGTGGTAGGTTTATGTGAGACTGGAATTGTAGGGAGTGTGGTTTCCTTCTCCTCCTGACTGGTTATGTCAGTACTGAGTTGAGAGAGTTTAGCCTCCAGTTTGGCAATATGGTTGCATCTCTCACATGTGTTGGAATTTGTTGGGAGGTGGAGAGGGTTGTCTGTGTACATGAGGCAGTTGTAACATTGCCTCAAGATTCCCAGATTCACCAGCTGGACCGGAGAGGAGATTGACAACTGACCTTAGGACATGCTAGAATAGTACTGGGAATTCCTTTATAATTGAAAAAAAGGACCAATGAGGAACAAATTACTCAAGGGGAGTTTGTGAGGGTGTAGTGCTTTTAATTTTTTAGTGCTGACTTATATAATTGCTTTAGTGAGCAAGTGCCAGGCTTTAGATTGGGAAGAGAGTGTTTATTATGAGAACTAGATCAGTTCTAAGGGAAAAAGTGAAGAGCAGACTTTGTGGAGCCAAGAATGGTTTAAACCCAATTAAGCGGCACTGCCCGATGCTGCGCTATGCGCAAAATCGCGCAAAGCCACGCTAAAGCAGGTTTTATACAGGGGGACTTGAAAGAGCTAGAAATTGGCCCAAAACGGCCAATAGACTACCAGATTCTTGTGCTGGGAACACTCCTCCAGGGATAGATAGGCTGCTCCAAGCTCCCCACTGCCACTGGTGAACAAAGAAGCCTCCCTTTATCCAAGAAAGGAAATGGGCAACACGGGAACTTTCCAAAAGTCCTGAATACAGCAAAGCCTGTATATGGACTACTCTAGGTCAGGAAAGACTGGAAACAAGGAAATTTTTTTTTTTTTTTCAACAAACATCAGGAAAATGCAATAAATATGTAACACAGGCTAGCGCACTTGAGTGTGTAGCCTCAACAGGTAAATGCAACAAACAGGACAAACTTTAAAAGTGCAGGTGCAACAACAACTTTAAACGGTTTAAAACAGTTCAAGAAGCAGAAATACTTGCAGTTTAGCTAGGTCAGACAGTCGCCCAGGTAGTAGAAGGAAAACAAACACTTTTATCAGGTTAGCAGTCACTCTTTTAGCCTCTCTGCTGCTAGCACCACTCTGCAGGACCACAAGGAGCTTGGCCGAGTAGTAACAAGCGCAAAAAACGCACCAAAGTGGGTTTTATAAAGGGGGACTTGAAAGAGCTAGAAATTAGCCCAAAATGGCCAATAGACTACCAGATTCTTGTGCTGGAAACACTCCTCCAGGTATAGATAGGCTGCTCCAAGCTCCCTACTGCCACTTGTGAACACCTCCCTTTATCTAAGAAAGGAAATGGGCAACACAGGAACTTTCCAAAAGTCCAGAATACAGCAAAGCCTGTATTTGGACTACTCTAGGTCAGGAAAGATGGGAAACCAGGATAATCTTTTTTTTTCAGCACCAATGGTTTCTTCACTGGGGTTTAGATGGATCAGTCCTATTGATCTGACCCCCCTTTGTAGCCAGACTTTGTGCTGAGGGCCCCGATGGAGAGGTAGGATTTTTGTCCAGTTCAAAGTTCTTAACTAGTTTGCAGTGTGTTAGGTGGATAAACAAGGCTTGCTCTGCTATCTTGACTGCAGTGGGTGTCGAAAGAAGCAACTGGTATGGACCTTCCCACTTTGGTGATGTCCAGTTTTTCTTCTTTATATTTTTCACCCACACCCAGTCCCCTGGCATCACTGCCACTTCCGATGTTTCGGTTTGTTCTTTATCTGAAACAGAATTTGACTGCAACAGATGTTTAGAATTCAATAAATTTCTCATATATTCAGCTAGTGTGTATAGTCAGCTTCCTGGTCTGCGGACATGAGAAGTTTCCACTGGGGTGTATAATAAGCCCTTTCAAACAGTTTTTTGAAAGGAGTCGATCCTTTTGCAGTCGGAACAGTTCTCATGCTTAACAGTGCTGGGGCAAACAATACAGCCAATTCTTTCCTGTCTCAGCTATTAATTTTCTTAATTTATTCTTTAATATTCCATTATGCTTCTCAACTAGCCCTGCAGATTGTGGATGGTATGCGCAATGATTTTTTAAAGAAATACCAAAATGCTTACTTAACTGCTGTATGGTTTGGTTTACAAAGTGTGTACCGTTGTCACTGTAGATCCTTTCCAGAATGCCAAATCTAGGGATGATTTCTTTGACAAGTACTTTTGTCACCGTAGCTGCATCTGGATTTTTGGTTGGAAAGGCTTCCACCCATCTGTTAAACATATCTACAATGACAAGACAATACTTCTTATTTTCACATTTGTTCAATTCTATGAAATCCATACAGATAATGTGAAATGGATATGGTGGTGTAGGGAAACTCCCTTGCTTGGGCTTTAACGCCCCTTGTGCATGATGTTTGTTACAAATTTGGTACATCAAACAAAATTTTTTAGAGCAGTTTGTAAATCCGTACGATGTGAACACCTGGTTCACCAGCTGTACCATCCCCCCTGTTGAGACATGGCACTGCCCATGGCTCAACAAAGCTGCATATCTAAACAAATTAGATGGTAGTATTGGTTTCCCTTCTTTAGAGATGTACAACCCCTTTTCGAGAATTGCCCCTCGTTTTACTCATCTTTGTTTTTCAGCTTGCGTAGTGAGTGTCTGCATTGTTTTTAACATTTCTAAGTCTAAAATCTCAGAGGGTTGTAGTTCCTCATTTAAAAGAAATACTTCAGAAGCTGCTTGTTTTGCAGCTGTATCAGCTCTCGCATTACCTTTTGAAATCCTATCTTGTTGCTTGGTGTAAGCTGTGCATTTACAAATAGCTACTTTCTGAACAGATTCTAAAAGATCTAAAATAAACTGTGCATGATTTATAGGTTTGCCAGTAGATGTTATCATTCCTCAGTTTTTCCACTGTTGCGCAAAAACATGTACAGTAGAAAAAGCGTACTGCCTTTCAGTAAAAATGTTTACACATTTACCCTTTGCTAAGCTATATGCCCGTGTCAAGGCAATCAATTCTGCTGCGTGTGCAGATATGTTGTGTGGTAAAGGTTTTGCTTCTATAATCTCAGTATCAGAAACTACTACATATCCTACTAGGTTCTGTCCTGCAGGACCCCTTTTGCATGAACCATCCACATAGTATGTCACCTCAGCATCATCCAAGGGGACATCCGTGAGATCTTTTCTAGGTAGTGTCTTTTGCTCAATTACCTGCAGGCAGCAGTGTGTTGTGCCATCTGCAGGGGTTGGGAGCAAGGTAGAAGGGTTCAATGTCATGCATCATTCAATTGTCATGTGAGGTTGGCTCAACAATATGGTCATACAGGAAAGATGCCTAGCAGGGGAAAGATCTGCTATTTTCTCTTGCAGTAAAATAATCGTGACTGCATGAGGCACTCTCAAAGTGAGAGGGTGGAATAAGACTACTGAGGCCGAAGCCTGTACTGCCATTGCAGCTGCAACTACTGCTTGTACACAATGAGGTAAGGACCGTGCCACTGGGTCTAGTTGTGATGAATAGTAAGCAATGGGGCATTGCTTGTCCCCACGCTGTTGTGTTAACACTGATGTCATATAACCTTGCTTACAATCTACAGTTTGGAAAAAATGTTTATGGTAGTTTGGTAATCCCAGAACTAATGAGGATGCTATTAACTGTTTCAGTTTGCAGAAAGCAGATTCTGCCTCTGGTGTCCATTTTAATAAATCCTGTGCTGCCATAGGCTTCTTATATATCAGGTCAGTCAGAGGTGCAGATTCCAAGGCATAGTTTGGAATCCAGCTCCGGCAAAAAGTAGTTGTACCCAGGAAGGACATAATTTCCGACTTAGTAGTGGGTTTTGGTGCTTGCAAAATTGCTACTTTTTTGTCCTCATCTAATGTTCTACCTTCTTTGGATATTACATATCCTAGGTATTTGACTTGTTTTTTCCAAAGCTGCAGTTTATTTTTGTTTACCTTATGTCCTTCAGCGGCTAGAAATCATAATAGCGCTATGGTATCTTTTCTACAATCTTGCTGGGTTGGGGCCGCCAGCAAGATGTCATCAACATAAAGTAAAATCGGACTGCCTCTTGGTGGGGTAAATCCCACCAAGTTGCTTGCCATTCCTTGTGAGAATATTGTTGGACTTTCACAATATCCCTGTGGTAGTCGCGTATATGTATACCTTTTCCCCTGAAATGTGAATGCAAACTAATACCGGCTGTTAGGGTGTATTGGTATTGAAAAGAACGCATTGCTAATGTCTACCACAGAAAAATACTTCTGTTGAGGTTTTAAATCATTCAACAGGGTGTGTGGGTCTGGTACTGTAGGTGCCCTTGGTATTACTGTGTCATTTACAGCTTGTAAATCTTGGACCATACGTCATTCTCCATTTGCTTTTTTAACAGGAAATAAGGGTGTGTTACATGGTGAATCGGGAGATTCCACTAGTATCCCTTCTTTAAGTAAGGTTGCTATAATAGGCTTTATCCCTGCATCTGCATCTTTTCATAAGGGATACTGTCTTTTCTGTGGTCTAAATGCTGACTTAGGTGTGATAGTTACTGGTCCCACTGTACGAATAAGTCCTACATCTGACTTTCCTGTTGACCAGAGAGTTTCTGGTATATTCTGTAAGGCATTCTCTTCCTCCTTTAATAGGAGTGCTAATCAGCTGTCCTTGCTAGACTGCAAGTGTACGGCTGGGTGTGTCTGAGTTATCCAATTCAACTTCTGTATTTGTATTCCTTGTTCTGACAGTTCTAATTCTGTCTGTTTCTCCCATCTCATGACTTTTTCTCCTAGGTCTGCCCATTCTATGTTTTTGTTCTTGGTTAAGCTAACGTGGTAATCGATTAGATTTATAAAGTGTAAAGAACTCCTGGGGCAATGAACAGATGGCTACACTGTTCCCTTCTGTGTCCCAGTACAGATTACATAATATCAATCTGTTTGCATGATTTTTGAACAATTCTTGCTCATATTCTTTGTCAGGTCCTGGTGTGTTGCAATAATACAGGGTACAGTGCAACAGGTGTTGTTTATCAATGTCAAGGGAGGGGAACTTGCTGATGGCTACATTCGTTAACTCTTCGGTCACAGTCCCTGGACCAGTCGTAACCAAGTCCTGGCTGTACCAATAAAACATTTCACCATCCGACTGTACTGCAAAGGTATCAATTTGTCGCTGTGCTTCCATACCCTGCATGGTTGGGACTACTGCTATACCAAATAGCTGCATGAGGTTTCTGCCCAAAAGGTTTACTGGGCATTTTGCAGAAACAACAATTTTGCTTTTCTGAGTCAGTCCTGAAACAGGATCAGTTATTGCAATATTATGGGAGAGGGGCTCCCAATACAGCTGTCCATTAGCTGCTTTTACCAGTATGTAGTCAGGTGACTCTGTGTTTTCTGGCAGTTTGGAGGGATGTATCAGGGTTCGTGATGCCCCTGAGTCGCACACGAATTTCACTTCCCTCCCTTCTACCAAGAGTGTAACTTCTGGTTTTGTGTCTGCTAAATAGAGCTCCAGGCTCAATAAAGCTAGGTCTAATATTTCATTTTCTTCACTGTCACTAACTTCTTGCACTTCCTCTATTTCATCTATCACATTCTCATTTGTCCTTTTTTGCTATTCCCTTCTACTGATTCCTGACCATATAGTCAGTCCTCACCCTCCTTGTCTTCCGTGGTAGCCTTTTTATTTTTCCTGCAATCCTTTTCCAAGTGTCCCTTTTTACTGCATTTGAAACATTCACCCCTTTTCTTTCTCCCTTCAAAGTCCTCTGATCGCTGATCAGATTGTTTGTTTCCCTGTGCATTTTTCTTGCCCTTTTTTCCAAACAGTACTACATAAACTTCTGCTCCATCTTCTACAGAAAATACTTGAGCTTTCTTTTTCTTTTTGCTATTAAAATGCCTTTTGGCATGCCTAGCATATTTAAGTAATGACTTTAGCCTGCTTGTACGATTGTCTACCATGTGTTTTGTAATAAAACTGCTTATGGGTGCAATACTGCCTTTTAAGAATGCATTCTTTAACTGCTGTTCATATGGGGAATCTTGTGTTTGATCTTCAGGAACCTGCATTCCACAGTGGTTATTAAAACATTCTAATAATCTGGCATAATACCGGTCAATAGTTTAACCTTCTTGTTGGATGCATTGATTAATGCAAGTCCAGTCTGCCCTAGGCTTCCATTTTTCAGAGATGTGGTCTGTAAGACCTATTACTAATAATGCACTAAGCATGCATATTACTAATACATATTTTTCTAACATAAACTATTCAGTAGAGTAGGAATGGGATGTTAGGGGAGTTCACCAAAGGAGAAGGTGGTGGAAGCACAGCACTGCAGTGCCCAACTGCCAAGGAATGGTGGTAAGAGGTTCAGCAGATTATAGTTGAGCACCACTATCACCATTTCCTGGTATGACATTCCTGGTGGGATGGGCAACCACTGTGTGATGTAATGATACAGATAGGTTGCACTGCAGCACATCAAGTACACATCCACTACCAAATCTGACCTACTCCAACACAGTAAAGCAGCTGAGCACTATCTAGTAGGAGTAACTGCTGTACCAGTATCTATAATTAGCATATTATTCTAATGACAGTTAATTCATAGTCATGTGAACTGGTGATACATAACTTATGAAATGGCTATTACAATGGCCGTAAATATCCATGGACATAGGCTGCTGTAATTCAGCTGCAGCAGGTAAGTAAAGTAAGGAAATAGCCATGGAGCAGGGGGTCTGCTGTGTGTGTGTGTGTGTGTGTGTGTGTGTGTGTGTGTGTGTGTGTGTGTGTGTGTGTGTGTGTGTGTGTGTGTGTGTGTGTGTATGTGGTGGGGTAATCATGGATTGCACTACATATTGTATTTGCCTGACTGCAAAAAACTGAAATAATTACTGTCTCTTTCATGTATGCATTTATTTTTAGATTTGATTACAGTCCGATATCTGAGGTACATACAGTCATTAAAGTGTCTCTATTTGTTAAGCACATCTATGTGTATGTATGTATGTATGTTTGTATGTCTGTGTGTGTGTGCAAGGGTTGCAATAGATTGCACTGCATGTGTTTGACAGCAACTAGCTGAATATATTATTTATTTCATTAAAAACAGGTGAGGTATATGCAATTGAGAAAGTGCCTGCAAATGGTGGGCACATGTATGTGTGTGATGGAGGTGGCAATATGTAACAGTGCAAGTGTCTGATAGCAAAGAGTGATTTTAGGTGACGTTTGAGTTTTTGCTTAAAGAGTGACAGTGAAGGTAGTAGTGTTAGGTCGGTAGGTAGAAGGTTCCAGTGTTTCCCAGCAGTATTGGAGAATAGGCTGTCGCCTGACAAGTTATTGGACTTACTTATGCTAGCACGTAGTTTGCTAGAAGAGCGTAGGGAATTTAGATTATTATAAGGGGTAATGAGGTTAGCAAGTATTGGAGTATTATTTGGTTGGTAAAATATTTTATGAACAATGGTGAGTTGGGAATAAGTTAGCACATTAGGGAGTTCAAGCCAGTCTAGCTGCTTTAGATTCAGACAGTGGTGTGTTCGAAATGCATTTCCAGTGGCAAATCTTGCAATATTGTTATAGGAGTTAGACAGTTTGAGAAGATTATTTTTCTTTAGATTAGTATAAATAGGAGAAGCATAGAGAAGAGCTGAGACTAAGTGAGATGGGCAATAGTGGTTCTAGCTATGAGAGTTAAGAAGGGTTTAATTCGATATAAGGAGGCCATTTTTCTGTTCACTGTTTGAATGGTGTTATTTATATGATTATCGAAGTTGAGGTTGTTGTCAATTGTAACTCCTAATAGTTTGGTAGTATGATCGGGAAAGATGAGAGTACCATTGTTAGATTTAATAGAGAAGTTTATGGGAGAGGACCTATTGGTAGGTGTGACGAGTAGAAGCTTGTTTTTTTTGGCGTTTAAAAGGAGACAGCGTTTCCAGTACCAGTCTTCTACTGAGTTGAATACTTTTTGAGTTAGAGAGTGTAGCTCAGAAGTGGAGTTGGCAGAACATATAAGTGTGGAATCATCAGCATATTGAATACAGATAGCTTCAGGGACTGCTATATGAAGGTCGTTGATGAATAGTGAGAAAAGAAGAGGTCCTAAAATGGAGCCCTGGGGAACTCCAAGGGTGACTGGCAGGTGGGATGAAAGTTTGTTTTCCCAGAGAACTGCCTGTTGCCTATTGTTAAGGTAAAACTTGAACCATTGTATAGCTGGGGTATCTACAGCAAGAAGTTCAAGAGTATTTATAAGCAGTGGATGATTAACCATATCAAAAGCCTTTGAAAGGTCGATGAAGAGAGCAGAAGAGAGGATGTTATTACGATTTCTGTAAATGGAGTCAGTGAAAGAGAGTAGAGCGGTGGTAGTGCTATGAAATGGCCTAAAGCCATGCTGGCACTTAGACAGTATGTCATGTTTAGTTAGGTGGTCTAGTAGCTGGTGGTGAATGCACTTTTCCATGATTTTAGCTAGAGGTGATAGCAGAGCTATTGGTCTATAATTAGAGTAATCATAGGATTTACCACCTTTATGTAGGGGGATGATGTGGGAGATTTTCCAGATGTCTGGAATAATTCCTTCATTAATGGTTCTGTTAAGTAGGATGGATATGGGGAAGACAATAACTTTGGCTGCTTTTTGTAAATATTCAGAAGGTAATTGGTCAGCTGAAGGAGTGCAAGGCTTAAGTTTTAGTAAGATTTTATAGATGAAAGTGGTTGAGATAGGCTGAAATGTAAATGTTGGTAATGATCCAGCTAAGGAAGATGGGATCCTTGTGTTATCAGTGGAAAGCTGGAAAGCTAGGGATTGTATAGTTTCTGTAAAGTAGGTGTTGAAGTTGTTGGCTATTTGATTTGGGGTATTTTGATCAGCATCATGAGGGGCTGGTGTACTAGAGTGACCAGGGTTGAGGAGCCTATTAATGTTAGTCCAAAATTTTTGAGGATTGTTCTGATGTGTTTGTTGTAGCTGACAATAGTAGTTCTTTTTGTCAGAGAGTATAGCTTTTTTAGTTATGTTTCTTAGCTGTCTAAAAGTTTGTTGTTCAGGGGAAGTTCTGTTAGTTCTCCATTTAGCCCAAGCTTTGTTTCTAAGTAGAATTTTTTGTCTAGTCTCTTTTGTAAGCCAGGAGGCTGGTTTGGATTTTTTTCTAATAGATTGTTTAGGTGCATGCACATCTAGGATTGCAAGAAATTTAGTTAAAATATTTGACAGCCTCCTCTAGTGGGAGTATTTTTAGAGGTTTCCAGTCACATGCATTGAGTTCATTTTGGAATAGTACAGGGTTAAACTGTTTCTTTGTTCGTGAAATCCTGTAGGTAGGGGTGTTAGAGATGTCATTCCTTTGTCTTATTATATAAGTTAGAGTATGATCGCTTAGATCATCTGGTAAGGTTCCTACATTATAAGTATGGGGTTGTTTATTAGTATCCAGTCTAAGGTGCTCTCTTTTTTGGTGGCTATTTACTGTGGCTATTCTCATGCATTTATTAATTTGTTTGATTACAATCAGACATCTAAGATGTACAGTCAAGTAATTGGCTGTAATTGTGTTTAAATATATATTTGTATATGTGTGTGTGTGTGTGCGCGTGTGTGCATGTGTGTGTGTGTGTGTGTGTGTGTGTGTGTGTGTGTGTGTGTGTGTGTGTGCGCGCGCGTGTGTGTATGTGCATGCTTGTCTGTTCTACATGTAGGGGCCATATGGTTGTATAGATGTGTAACTGTGTGTGTGTGTGTGTGTGTGTGTGTGTGTGTGTGTGTGTGTGTTTGTGTGTGTGTGTGTCTGTGTGTGTGTGTGTGTGTGTGTGTGTGTGTGTGTGTGTGTGTGTGTGTGTGTGTGTCTGTGTGCGTGCTTGTCTGCTCTAGATGTAGGTGCCATCTGGTTGTATAGATGTGTAACTGTGTGTGTGTGTGTGTGTGTGTGTGTGTGTGTGTGTGTGTGTGTCTGCCTGCCTGCTTGTAAATACCTTATGCAGCTGTGATGTATGGACTGGTAGAGATAATACTGGCATTGATACCTGTAACAGTATAGTGTTGCATTCAGAAACAATTGTTGCTCCACATGGCTTTATTATGATTCATAGTATACTGCTGTTGCACTATTGGGCAGTGAGGCATTGCACCCATAGTGCTGCAAGAGATGTGGCTTCAAGAATACTAGCAAAAGGGAGTGTTCAGCGACAAACAGGGCAGTAGTCCACCAGTTCCTTAATGTCATGCTAAAGCATGTGGGGGGAGCATATATGACTTCCACATAACATAGAGAAAGCAATGCAAGCTTATTAGGATATAGCCCATTTTCTTGAAGTGCCCCAAGCCATAGACTGCACCCACACTGCAGTAAAGGCCCCTCTTGTGGAACTGAGACAAAAATATATTAATCACAAGGGTTTACTCTCTATTAACTACAAGGTGGTCTGCAATGCACAGGAAATAATATATAAAATGTGTGCATGCCACCCGGGCAGTGCCCCAACTTCACACATATGGCACATATGTAACTTATATGAGCAATTTTTGCAGCATAATTTTATCCGGGGACATTTTACTGGCAATGCCAGATATGCTCTGGACCATTGGTTAATGCCACCTATCAGTAATACTTAGACCATAGCTAAAACTATGCTCTGTCACAAACCAAGGTCATCATAGAAAATGCAGTTGGCCTGCTTTAGGCTATCTTCCTGGCACATACTGTAAGATATTCTCAGAATGTGCTACCTTACATAACATTATTAGAAACATACAACTGCAGCAGGGCAGACACATTCAGGAAGAGTAATTATAAGAAACAGCAGTAAAGAAGTAACCTGATAAGTCTGTGGAGGAACCCGCTGCTTGGGGAGGACTGTCAAGATAAAGGTGGGTGCTGTATGCCATGGTACTGGCTAAAAGGCAGCATCTGGTTCATAACTGTGGACCAGAAAGAAACATTATTATACAGAACAAAAATAGTAATGCATGGAAATCTTAAACTAGGATGTGCTAATCCATCCATAGACAGTTCATACTGTGCATCACACCTAGGCAACACAAATATAGGTGTACAAAGACCAGGACAGGGTTATCATCATATGCACAAGTGAGACAGCAGCAAGGACAAGTATCACTAATGAGCAATTGTGTGAGTTTTGGTACATGTGAATATGCAATTTCACTCTGGATGTCTGACATTTGGGTGAGTAAGGCCAGATTACAGTAAGCTGGCCAGGGATGGGATGCTGTTTCCATTGATGTGTGTGTGTGTGTGTGTGTGTGTGTGTGTGTGTGTGTGTGTGTGTGTGTGTGTGTGTGTGTGTGTGCGCGAGTTGGACCTTATGGACGTCTGACTGCATGAGTGATGGGACACAGCCTCAGCAGATGTTGCAGCACTGTGTTGGCATATGACAAGTACAGGGCACCCACAGGAGACATCTGCTCAGACCATGCATGACCCTGTCCACTGTTACACCCTCTCCTCGGAAGACTGCTGGCATGATCCAGACTGTTCTATAAGGACTCAACTCAATGCTCCTTGAAATTGAAAGTTGGCTTGCACCATGGATAAACTTGGCACAAGCACCACACCATTGTGGATGCCCTTGTCACAAGGTACTCTTCTCAGCACTGGATGGCGAAGTGGAAGTGATAGCACTATATATGCCTGATAGTGTCCTTTCCATTCCATTGCAGCCCACATTACTAGATATGGAAGAAGACTGGCCATGGGAAGTGCTTCTGTCACTATGTGCACCTACACATGGATAACCAAATATATGTAAACTCCTTACATATGTCTATGATCTTGTACGTGTGTCCCATTAACTCCTGAAGGACTAGTAACAGCTTAGCAAGAACTGTGGTGGTGTTATTCTGTCCTTGTATTATGGACCTGGCCATACATTGTGCTGCAGTTATTGAGACAGCTACCCCAGGTGGTGGAGGGTAATCATGGCATGCACATTAACTGACATGATGTTCACTCATGTTTTTCACTTGCTCAGTGGAGCTTGCTGCAACTGAGGGGGAGTGCACTACAAAGAAAAACATGCCTTCTGAATACACGTGTCTACAATATCCTGTCTTTGGTTTTTCTGTGTTTCTGGGGAGTTCAACAGGCATAGAAGCCATGCCTACAGACTGGGGTGGGGTGTGGATGCCACATTGACTATGTCCAACACTGGCAATGTGCCCCCCCTGACAATGACACAGTTTGGCTGCCTGACATGTATCCAACATCAGATGGTGGTATATCCATGCTGAAGAAGCTTGGAATCACTTCATCTGTGAAAACACCCAAACTGATTACCCACACAGACTAGGAATCATCATAACTACAGGAATCCCAGTGAACAAATGAGTAATATGTAATGCTGTGCTACTGGCTAAATCAGGTAACATACTTTGTGGTAGTGGTCTGAATCCCTGATGTTCCTGTGTAAATGTGTGGTTAGGCTTTTATTCTGTGCTACATCCCACATTTGACTAATACAAAGATACTTCACCCTGTCAAGACATACCCACCTATGGTATCTACAACTGATATTCTGGGTGCCTGGACTAGATTTTTACAAATATCCAAGACTTCACCATGAAATATATAGGTATCAGTACCCCCATGCAGAGAAGCAAGGAACTCATCCATGTTTGTTGAAGGTGGTTTGGTTGATAACCTGCTTTCTGTTGTCCTCAGCTCCTGTGCAAGGTGGGCATCATGAGGATTAGCAGCACTAATTTCTGTGGCCTGGCATTTTACTTGATAAGTCTTGCCCAGGCCATTGACAAAATCAATGTCATTAATTCCACCCTGCCAAGCATTGTCACAAAAGTTAATTTCTGATTTATTATGGACCATCATCTAGAGGCCTGAATAACATCAAAGATTGAAACAATACTTATTTCATGAATTTTATTCATACTTTGACTTAGGAATAGGGTCCATTTCCATCATGGCATTAGAAATCCAAAAGACTCGCCCCCGGATTCACGAATCCTCCATGTAAGACTTAATAAGTCTTACTCGGAGGCTGCAGTTGAATGGTATGACATCAGCGTGCCATGAATATGCATGAGGGCACGCTGACTCAACCGCAAGTCTTACACAGACTGTGTAAGAAAGCAGGGGGCGTGTCCGATTGCCGAGCAGTCTAACTGTCCACGCCCCTGCAAGTGTTTTAAAACTAAACAAAGCACACACACAAGAGTGAGTCTGCTCAAATGTCCCTGCACCCAACACCACACTCCCTGATATTGTAAACCCCTATCACAGTTCTAAAATGCAAAACATTAAATATATTTGTTTAAATCCCCAAAATAACTGCCGTATTTACGCGTGTGTGCATGGGTGCGCCCATTGCTTAGCTAAGGTTAGCAATTCTGACATGGAAGAGCATGAGAAAGAATGTTAATGCAAATTACACCAAATAGCAATCGCATAATGGTAGAGCATTCGTACAAAGAAGAGGCATTCACGGTTCGAGTCCCACCACTCCCCTTCCTATTTATTTTTTAAATCAGTATATGAAATAATACCTGACAAATGTTTAAACATTACTAAAAAGCAGTGAAATGGCCAATGTATCAGTGAACAAAATAAATATTTTAAAGGATCCTGATATAAAATTGCTTGCAGTTAAGCAGTGCTTCACCCAACGCAATAGAGTTGCCCGTAGTTTAATAGCGTTTTACCTAGCGCAATAGAGTTGCCCATAGTTTAATAGTGCTTTACCTAGCACAATAGAGTTGCCCATAGTTTCATAGCGCTTTACCCAGCACAATAGAGTTGCCCATAGTTCAATGGCACTTTACCCAGCGCAATGTGTTTGCGTGGACGTGTGCGCTGTGCCAAACAGGGCACCGAGGAGCAACATAGAGCAAAGTTGCTTAAATGCAGCCAAACACCCTAGCCTGTCTGGATAGTATGAAAATAAAATGAATGACAAGGTTCGAACCCAGGACTCTGTGCATCAGAAGCAAAGTACAGTACCACTAAGCCATGACAACATAGGGGAAACAGCCACTATTAACATACATATACTTACGAATGGTAGTTTAACCATTACTAAGCAGGTCTGCAGTCAGCTGAGAATTTTATGAAATGGCCAATCACAAAAAAGTGTGGGAAATGTGTCATATTTAAGCCCCACAGGCTGAAATACACACTATAACTTATTGTAGCTCACATCTGCAGTTAGAATGTCTGGTGTCGGAGAGGGAGCATGCTTCCGAGCGCAACGTTGGGGCATTGAGGAGTCCAAATACATAGTTTGGCTCCTTGTTCACCATCACGAGTCAAGACTCCTGCAGGGCCAGTTCCAAGGGATGGAGTACAAGGCAGAGGCTTGGAACCGGTTAGCTCATGACCTCACCAGTACCACAGGTGTTCTTCGGACTGGTTAACAGGTCCGTCACCACCATGTAGACCTAAAGAGACAAAAGCAGGACCGCCTGAACCAATGGATACAGGAGGCCCGTGGGATGCCCCACAACTGAGTATGTAGCCATGGAATGCAGTATGTAAGGATTGATAATGGAGTATGTATAATGGATAGGTATGTCTCAATATCCCTTCATACTTTACAGCTGCAGGTGACCATGCTATGAATCAGCAAACCTATGCTGATAGGCTGCTAAGGCTGCACCACCAGGCAGGTTAGTGATTATTCTGCATGTATTGTTATATAAAATATGGGCGAGAGCATGAAAGAAAGCATTGTAGTCCAATAATACAGCCATAAAATTGCCTGAATAAGTCCTCTGCATGTACTGTCAGATAAAAACGTCAGATAGGCAGAAAAAGAGTGTAGAAACCCATTAAGAAAGGTAACATATGTCTGGAATAATATCTCTGCAGGCACTGTCATATAAAATAAGTGAGTGAGCCTGAAAAAAGATTGTTCTAACCTATTAATAAAGGTATAATATGTCTTGAACATGTCTGCCATATACACCGTTAAAACAAATAAAGGAGTGAGCCTGTGGAAAAGTGTGTAATGTCATTAATAAAGGTCTAAAACCCAGAGTGTGTCTGTGTCACAGAGTCTGAAATGTTGTTGTACCCTTGCAGTATACAAACAGTACTGTTTGAAAAGGTGCTGGCAACCCAGAGTTGTGCAGTCCCATATAAAGTGGGTGATGGAAGTACTAGTAGCTGTGAAACATATATACAGTCCACAACAGGCAGTTACTGGCTGGCATGAATAAGTAAACTTGGCACACGTGTAGCATGTTATTTTTTCCCCAGAAATGTGAGTGTGTCAAGAAATGCAGGGTTCTGTACAAATCGAAGTGAAAATGTCATGTGAAAACATCCCAGATATGTAGATAAAGAAATATAAATGCAATCAAGAAATATGCAGCAGTAACATCTGCATCCTGGACAAGTTAGTATGTCAGATATAGGTCAGGCATATATTGAACTAGCCAAACCCATTACACAACCTAATGTATGGTGGCAAGTGTAATAATACAGGTAAGGGATATACACTTGCAGTCACTAGGAATGTAGTGTAGACTAAAAGGTCATTATAAGATGTTAATCAAGGTTTTTTATACACCCTACTGTATGTGCATAAACCATGCAATTCCACACCTCAATGGGTATGTGTAATCTTAAATATTTGTTGGGACATATGTCCTATTGTTCTATAAATATTTGCATTCACGTTGATGCATGTGCCCTGTTTAAACACCACAATCATGGTGGCCTGTTGCTACCAAACATCCCTGCATGCTGTTGGAATAACCACTGTGGTTCAATATATGCATGTGTTATGCTTGCTGTTCAACTGTTGTACCCTTGGTGTGTTGGGTTAATGGGAATATTATTGCATGGTGTTACAACTAATCTGGAATGTTGTTTTGCTTATGTTGTAATTAAACACACCTAATCACAGAACGTATGGGAAGGCCGGTCCCAGTGGATCCACCTATCCCTCATCAGTCGGCGAGTGCACCTGGCACCAGCAGGTCTGGTGCCCAGCCCGGGCACCCCTCCTCCATTGGTCCTGTGCCACATTTGGGTGGAAGCGCTGCAGGGGATGGGGCACGTCTCCCCCATGCAAGCGTGGGTGGAGAATGGCCACCTGTCACCCTTCAAAGGGTCCGGGCTGTGGTGCGTAGGGAGATCCAGCATTCAGTCTTGAGGTGAGAGTGGCGCGTCTCACGGGTGAGCCTTCCTGTCCTATGCAGCCCCCAGCACAGCCACCCTTGGGCTGTGAAGGTTCAATGGTGACTGCCTATGGGTAGGGATCTCAGTTCCACTGTTACCATCTGTTGGCTCATGGGCTTGTGATTTCCAAACATCCTACCCTGTCAATTGTGTTCACCCACCCCATGTGTCATACACCGCTCCTGTATGCATCTTGTCTGTCTTGTCTGTTTACTTTCCCAACCTACCTCCCCGGACATACCTACTTCCTCTACCTCACTTCCCACTCTCACCTGAAAAAAAAAAAAAGGGGGGCAATCTCTACCCACAAAAAAATTATACCCCATACATAGCTGCCCATCTCACACACATGTCCATCGGACAAACATGTAAGCTGATAATTAGAATTGGCAGTACAACATACTTTGTTGTCCTCACCCCTCTCCCAGGGGTGGAATGTTTCAAATTTCACTCCACATTCATTGTATATGCACAGCTGTTGCTGTTAAAGAAATGGGCAGCTATGGACCTTCCCTACACCCGTCCTGCACATCCCAAGCTTGTTTTTACCTACTGTGTGTCCCTCTTTGTGCCCCCTTTTCAACCACTTTCCTATCTCCCCATTTTCTTTTCTTTAAAAGAAATTAGCGCGGGGGTTAGCGGGAGTAAGCACTTTTAAGCAGTAGTAAGCGGGTTTAAGCAAGTGTGCACATGTGTACAGTTAGCTAAGCGTCGCTAAGTGTCACGCAAACCCACGCAAACCCACTTACAACTGCTTAAAAGTGCCTTAGTCACTCTATGGAAGGGCCCTTGTTCTGCTCAGCAGCAAAAGAAAATATCTCTGCCAGTCTCGAACCCCAGACCATTGACACAATAGACTGCATGAATTACCACTAAGCCACAGCAGATATACAAATAACTTGGTTCTGAAATAAATATATCATGCATTACAATGAGGGAATGTAAATGAAAATTAGGAATGGTATAACACTAATCCTTTTCTGTGGGTCTTTACCAGCAGTGGTTGTGGAATTGCATGACATGACTTTGGAAGGAGAACCAGCCATCCTAGCAGGGAATAATGTTACAGTAGCACCTTACAAACACCACACAGTATCAGACCAGGATTAATACTGGCCACAGGAATACAGTACAATGACCACATTTGTATGGCAGTTAATTGTGTAATTGAGAAAAAAGTACATACTCCCATGTATCCTGTGTTAGCATTTGGAGGGGTGCGTACATGTCTACACTGAGATGTGTATACTGGAAGCAGCAACATTCAGGTTTGAGTACAACATGCATATAACTGGCTACAACCCTAGCTTCAGATAAGAGACATATACCAACCTTCAGACTGACACAACCATGTCCAGAGCAAACAAGCATGGGCCCCACCTTGGAAATCTGAAAGGGCTACGCCTACCTAAACTAGCATTTTATAGCAGTGGGCTGCAATCAAAGTGAGTAATGCAATCACCAAATAGCAGGCTGCATGCAATTACTGAATGGTGGGCAGCAATTGGTGCAGAGGCTGTCACATGCACAAGTGCAGATACCTAGAAAAGCAGGCAGTACCTGCAGTCCACACATGCAATTATATCATTGCAGGTGCTGTGAGATAGAGAGTGAGAGAGAGAGAGAGACACACACAGACACAACTGAGACAGAGACAGAACAGAACAGAGTGAGAAACAGAGACAGAATGTTGAATAGAGGGCGAAAACCAAAAACAAGCCAATAAAAAAAAAACTACAAAACCGTAACACACGGAGCAGGGAAATACTAAGGTAAGGTGTGTAACTCACATGTATGTGTTGGCATGTTGTAGATGTTCCTGAAGAGTACTCTACACACTGCAAATCATCCATGTGTGGCAGCAGTATGTATCTATCTGTATCTGCACATGTGCATAGGGCAAGGGACATACTGTAACTGTTAGTGAAGGGTGGACAGATATCTGTCAGTGAAGGTTGATATGTGCATATATCCATGTAAGTCGTAGTGTGTGGCTTAGAAAACAGCATGCAGTGTGCAGGAGCAGCCGTAGGTCAACTGGTGCCCTAGGCAAAAGGGCTCCACGGCGCCCCCTACCACACTTCCTGGTGCCCCCATCCTTGTCTTACTACACCACATAAATAGTGGAAAAGCACCCCTGCTAGAGTGGTGACCTAGGCAGCCGCCCAGTTGGCCTATGCCTAAGGCCAGCTATGGTAGTGTTGATATATGTCATGTGGTTAAATGTTGTGGGACAGATGTATCATATCTGCTGTGTTACAGCCAGTGAGGCCTGCTAATGCAACAAGAGCTGAGGACACCCACATGCATTCTGCACAACACTGTGCAATTTAATCACATACCTGTACATCCAACAACTGTCGCATAAGTGATATCCCTACCATGAAAGGTGGACTGTACATGTGCCTATATGTACATCCATGTGTACAGCAATGGATGTGTACATGTATGTGTATAGATATGTATGTATATAATATATATATATATATATATATATATATATATATATATATATATATATATATATATATATATATGCACAGACATATAGAGTGAGAGAAAGAGAGACAGAGAGACACAGGTTCATATGTACTGCAACAGGTGTGTCGTGACCAAGGCATGGACTGCAGACAAGTGTTTATACTGCAGTGCCATTCCACCTTCCCAAAACAGTGTACCCATTAACTACCACATAGGTAGAGATGTACCTAACAGTGAAGGTGTGATAAGGGAACATGGGACACAGGTGGACAGTAGCCTCCACTTTGAGGAAGACAGTGCCACACTACACCTGTAATCTGTCTGTGTGGTATGTGTCATGACAACAGGTATGTCAGCTATGGATGTTTAGGGTAGAGTTCCCCTGTACTCATCACAATGCCCTGTGTGGTATGTACTTCACATGACAACTACACCAGGTGAACAGGCCACAGACAGACCCCCCAGAGGGTAATACTGGCTGTAAACAGATGCCCTATGCAGACTGACTCACAAAATCACAAGTACACTGTATTGCATACTGGCCACACAGAGGTGACCTCTGCCAGACATACAGAGGTATGTCACACCCATAGCTGGGTGACAACCACCATGGCAACATATCACAATGCCTCTGGGATAAATGCTCTAGGGCCTTAAACCTTGTCAGCTCACTAAATGGCACATGCTGGAGGGATAGGTTCCCATCTCAGAGATGTGCCATACACCAAAATAGACCACATAGCTATAGAAAACAAGGCTCCTCCTTAGCAGTTGTTATAAATACCCCTGATGATTGTGTGGGAGATTGGTAATACACACCAGGAAACAACTTTGTGGTTCAGATTGGCAGGGGCAAGTGAAATCAAAGTACATGTGTGTCAAAGGCCAGGGTAGCATATGGCTAGGCTGCCATAGGCCCTAGGGCCAATAGCATATTAGCTACCTATGACACTATGCACTAACACATGTACTTAATGCAATAGCTGCTATGTGAGGTTGCATACGTGTAACGCTGAATGTGTGCAAGGTCTGTAAAGGTGTAATAGCTTAGTGTGATGTTGTATCTGACATGGTAGTGCCTTTCCTAGCTGTGAGGACAGCAACTGATGTGTAATGTACTGTTAGCAGACATAGTAGTACGGCAGATGATGTGACGTAGTTCTTCGTTGATGAATGTGGTGTCTCATTGTAGGCTAAAGCAATACATGTATGCTTAGTGAGTGGTACTGCTGGTGAATCCATCACCAATATGAACTGTAGTACTACCTGAAGCTGTAGGCCTAAACAGCACAGTATGTTGTGTTCACATTGCTTGGAAACACTGTCATGTGTGTTTCCTGTAGTCTCCACAGAGGACAGAATGCAGACATAAGGGTGTGTAAGTAGTGGCACACAGTACCGTATGGTACACAGGTAATGCTCATCTGTGTTGACATACAGTGGTGCGTTGTATGTTTGCCTGATGTGTGTGTGATTATACCTGTACAATGGCTGCAATCATATGTGTGTTACAGGGTAAATGTGTGTATCCAGCAACATATATAGTCTGTTACAGCAGTATGCCACATATAGTAACAACTGGACACATCTGTTAGGCAGGGCTATGGCATCAATGACTAGGGTGGTTGATTGGTACTACTGTACCTGTACTATACATCCATTGCAATGGATGACATCTCTGTTTGTGCATCGGTGTGATATACACCCCAGTCTTGAGGTTGTGCAATGTGTCACAAACAGTGTGTCGGGTACTGTTGTATAGTGGTATGATATAGATTCTGCCAGGCAGTGTTGGTTAGTTGTGGCCTGAGAACCAATAAGTGGTATTGAACGTTTGCAACCTCTGACAGCCAATAGGATGGTATATATGGCAGTAAAGTGATATCTGTGGGTAAAGGTGTAGTGTGTGACACAGGACACTCTCACACATATTGTTCATATCTTTTTCATCCAGATGGTCCACCACCGCAACCCAACGTATACAGTGGAGGAGGAAGAGGTGATACGCAACAGCCTTTTGCAGCAGTACACAATGCTCTTCTCCAGAAGATGCCAGCACCAGCAGGAGCGGACTGCACTGTGACAGGAACTTGTTAGTCGCGTAAATGACATAGGCATGCATAACCGGACATATGAGCAGGTACGTCATCACTGCAGTGATTTAATTAGACAAGTCCGGTGGCATGCGTCTGATATCCAAAGACAGCAGCTTGCCACAGGTGGAGGGGTGGCCATTCATCCCCCCTCACCAGAGCAGTGGAGCTGCTCCTAAGCATGGTGGCTCCTGGACAACAGCTACAACAACCACTGACATGTGTTGTAATGGAGGCTGGAGCCACCCAGCACATCCACCTGGAGCAAGCAGGTAACATTCCCAATCTGTAGACTACAGTTAACTGTATTGTTAGATTATGTGTACGTGAGATGTGTACTGTGTGTTTAGCAGTTCAGCTGCCTAGTGTTGTGCAATATGGATAGTTTGAATAATATCCCTACACCTACACCTACACCTGTGACTGTTGACTGTTGTTGTACTGCAGTTTAGCATACCCACTGTAGCAATGCCACAGTTGTGGCCACTGACAAACCCTCTCATATTCTCGTAGGTCCCACTGGTGTGACGGCAGGGCAGCCGATCCATGCTGGTGAGTGTGGTATACCTGCAATGTTGGTAATCAAATATACATGTTATAAATGAGGTGTAGGCCATGTACATGTAACACACCTACACATAATGCATGCCGTGCATGTTTGCTGTGAGATGTTGCACAGCTCAGTAATGTCAGTAGCTACCTCAATGACATGCAATACACTGAGCATGACACACAGTTTTGGCAACCCTGTACTGCACATTGGATAGGCATAGTTGCAACACCTGTACACAACATAACACATTGATCACATGCAGTACACAAAGTCATGCTACATATGGCGTAACCACACACCCACTGTAAGGTCACACATCAGTATCCCACATGTCATCCACACACACATGACATACCTCGGGGGTACAGGCCTATCATGGGGCTGTGCAACACTCTTCAACACATAATGCAGTCATGTGAGGCAATGCTCCCTACTAGGCACCTCATACACCCATGTACAAACTGGCTGTGTAATAGTGAACGTATCCACGGCACTGCATTTCAGGTACAGCATGCTAGGCGGTGGTCTGTCACACAGTAGTAGCTGTGAGTGACCACAAGATGCATGATGATGATGATGATGGCACATGGTACTACACCCCATCCGGTTTCAGTGACCGCAGTACTACACATAGCAGTCTTTGCTGTGCACCTCATTGTTCTGTGTGTGCAAACATATGCACCTATACACACCATGCATAGCATGTTGTGTGTGTGCTTACATATGCTAGTATACACATTCTGCACATCAGTCGCCATCTTTACAAAGAGTCACATATATGTCCTGGAATGCTATTGGGTGTATAGGTCACATGACACACATTGGGTATTTATGGTGTTTAATGCTGCAGTTGTGTAGCATGCCATGTTATGGCTGGCACTGACATATCTGCAATATGTGCTACACTCACCATAACCACTGTACAATGTCCATGTCGAGCATTGGGATTCCTTCACATCTACATGCACCACTCATCCCATGTCTGTACGTTGCATGCATTCGTTACACCTGTGCCCACTATTATGTGCTATGGACACAGACACTGTTATCAGACATGGCAATCTGTGTCACACAGATAACACATGCAGCCATGGTATGTATACCATTGAGTGATGGTGCACATGATATTGCAGAGCAGATAATACTTGCACAGCAATGTTGTGTCCATGTACACACTCTGTTCCAGGGTGTACCCAATCACTGAACAACTACACACATGCATCAAAGCCAAGTATAATGTCATTAGATAGGGCTGTCTACACTTGCACTGCATGGTGTTGAGCAACACATATTCTGCATGCTGACACGTGTGTGGTGACTGTTTGCCTCGTGATACTGTCACCCACCATCACCGACTATTGTGTATGTGTTGGATTGCTGGTGTGTGTGTGTGTGTGTGTGTGTGTGCGTGTGTGTGTGTGTGTGTGTGTATGTGTATGTGCTGTGGTGAGCAGTGTATTTATGTGCATGTGTTCATGTGTTCATGTGTGAATGTGTTCATTTGTTCGTGTGCATGTGTTCATTTGTTCATGTGTTCATGTGTGCATGTGTTCATGTGTTTATGTGTTTACGTGTTTATGTGTGCATGTGTGCTAACATCACATACAGATTGTAAAGTGTGTTTCCTGTCTTCCTTCCCCAGGTGCTGAGTCAGGGGTGGCTGAATGCAGCAGGGAATCTGATGTCACCGCTACTGATAGTGGAGATGATGAGACATGTATTGTGGCACAGGAAGGTCTGACAGGGTCTGTCGTTGGTTCACCAATCGACACTACACACCGGTCAACCCTATATATGCGCATATTCATACTGCCAATACATCCCTCATCACCAATGGCTTTAGCTGAGGGACAGCATACAGTTGGCATTGACCAGGAGAGTGTGGTACCTATGGCACGTGCATCCCCTCACAGCAGCCATAGCTGGATTACTGGAATGGTACCACATAGGCGGATGTCCAGGGGTTCTCGTGTGAGCACCACTGGTCATATTGCCCCTGGCAGATGTGCCCCCAGAGGTATTACAACCTCCAGTATGTTCCAGGCTGTCATGCAGGCACAGGCCCGAATGGAACAGTGCACCCGACAGGGACTAAGGGCGCAGAGGGCCCATTACACTGCTATCAATGACAACATCTGTGACCTTGCTGATTACACCGAGATCATTGATAGCCGTTGGAGGGAGACATTAAATGTCCTCCATGATGTGTTAGCCATGAGCCATGACCATGCAGGACAGATGAGAAGCCGATGCAGATGCATTCCAGCAACAGCATCAGCTGGCAGTCATCGCAGATGGACCACGGATCACAGCCGCTCCCGTAGTGGCAGTACCAGCCCTAGCAATGCTGGGGATGGCCTGTCCATTGACTGACCTACTAGACCATGTGCACGTGGCACTGGCCAGTCCCAGCAGGGAAATGGGTCCAGTCATCATACCTCTGCCTCTGATGACAGCACCCAGTCAGGGTTGGTACCCGATACTGCCTGTAGCACCCATGCTAGGCACAGGTACTGTGTCCATGGCCAGAGATAGTAATCTGTACGGCCTAGCAGGTACAGTCTGCAGCTGTCCCACAACCACCCGTATATGGCAGCCACATGGTGGAGTTGTGTGCATGCAGACACACACACATTTACCATACAACTAGGGCTCACACATACACACACGCACATATTAAATCAACATTGGCCCATGAGTACTGTTGTCCCTCACACACACACACACACACACACACACACACACACACACACACACACACACACGTACACACACATGCCAATTGGATGGGTCAATGTCGAGCTCTGGCAAACCTACAACACACCCTGTGCATACGATGACACCTGTGCCACCTCCTGTCATCTGTAACATTGATGCAGAAACAGGCTAACATGGTTCTGATGCACAGGGTGACATTATAGCAGTGTAGCAATAGTAGCAATTGACGACAGGAAAGTGTAATGATATCCTTGTAGGTATACCTGAGCAGGCATTATGCATCACAGCTGTGATAGTCATTGTAGGATTGTTTACACCAGTGTTAGTCCCGAGTATGTAATGTCCACCCATGTGCCACTTGGCTGAAGTGTACAGTGTTGCCAGCATGTGTTAGTGACTGGACAGTACGTGTGTGATGTGTGCATTACAAATTAGTGGGTGTACATCTGTGAACATGGTTTATGTGCACTGTCTGCATGTACGTGCATAGTGGACACGTGGGATGTGCGACTTACCCTGTTCTACACATTGTTAACATATCATGGTATCTTTCAATGGCCAGTATGCATTCTACTACAGATATGTACTAACATGGGTACACGTGTGTATGCCATGGGTTGGCACTATGCTGTGGGTGATGCTGTTGATATCTGCCAATGATCTGCAGTCTGATAGCATACACCATTTCAACAGCATAATTATAACTAATCATTAGATAATGTCTTGACAAATGACTCACAATTGTAGGGAACTCAGTAACAGTTGGATCCTCCCAGTACTATACAATAACAGTAACCAGTGTTATTGACCGCCACACGTTCCTGGGACCACACCTGTGTTGCATATAGCCCTCTTAGGTACATGCAAATACACTAGGGATATGTCCATCAACATCTGGAAATGCATGCATTGGCCTACACCGCATTCCCTGGATGGGACGCATATCCTGCACAAGTGTATCATACAGACAGATACCTGTTGTCCAATACATGCTGTATAGCAGTAAGCCGTCTATGGTATATTCATCCACATTTACTATACATACTATCCCGACAGTACCACATAGGTGGTAGCCCTCAACATGTATGTTGGGTATCAATGTGTACAGACAGACACGTGTTATGTCATCTGTCCCTTGGTATCTACATATCCATAGGTATTGTGGGGTACCTCAGTGTTTCACATAACACATTAGGGGCCTGCATGCATATCCACAGGGCTGGTGTACACCCATAATGATTGTCCATTATTGCCAGTCATTGTTGTGAATGAACATGTCTGACATATACCCCGGCAATTACCCTCATTCACAGTACTCTATAGTACTTGTCATGGTTGTGTGTGGCAGAGATGTCCTTGGCCATGGATCACTGCATTGGCCGGGCTTGACACAGACGTACATATGTGACCTATGATTTGTGAAGCAGCGGCACAATCTATTGAAGGTTACAAATGTATTCATGTCGTATGCAAGCTTCACACCTATGTACTGATTGAGGTCACATGTGCACATATTTATTTGACACGCAGATACCCGATGTGTGCAATGCACAGACTGTTTCAAACATATGTCATACCGTAGCAAAAGCAAAACCCACGCTGCATTGACCACCTGTGCACACACACACACACACACACACTTGGCGTTTGCAGGATGCAAACCCCAACCTAACTATGTTGTGATACTAGAGAGATGCGCATTAACACGGTGCGCTATATGCATTACTAGGTGGTTTATGTTCTCCTTGAATATTTGTAGGATGCTGACATCATCAGACTTTCCAAAGAGGGATGTACTTCTTTTAATGTGTTTTCCCAGTCTCCAAAAAGGCTACTCCTCTCAAAGGAAACCACACACATACCCCCCCCCACACACACACACATACATACTTGGCATTTGCAGGACTCAAACCCCTACCTAACTAAGTTATGATATTGGAGAGATATGCATTAACACAGCATACTATATGCTTTACGGGGTGATTTCTGTTCTCCTGGTATATTTGTAGGATGATGACATCATCAGACTGGACATGGTAATGTGTGTACACATTGTTTTGCAATCCCAGGAATGATCCATGTAGGTTGGCAGGTATCAACAGCTTGTACAGGACCCCATGAGTCTCACCTTGTGTGATCTATCTGTGGACACATTGACATCCCTCCATCTGTCAACACATATCTATGCACAGATTGTTGATGTTGTGGATATGACATGTGTCTATGATGTTGATGAAGAGCTGTTCAAAGTCTATGTGAGACATGCTTAGCTCTGTTCCATGATGTATGTCCTGGGTGGCTGCCTTGCAGATGGTGTAGCATGCTTGGGAACCATGATCTGCACATGAACATACCACAGTTGGTAGGGTTGTGTGTTTGTCAGTTTCCAATAGCTCTGTTTATCACGTCTGCCATGATGCACTCCATGGCCTTGCAGATCAGACTTTATAGGCTTACTGGACTATACTTCCCATGGTGTGTTGTGCACCCACACATGTGGGGAGTGCCTTATGTTGCTGTAACACATTCAACGGTTCCAGGTCCTGTGGATTGGGTGAGGCTCAACAGACTGTTCAGGTGCAGGGTCTGTTTGTTCTGTAGTGCATGCATGACACATATTGGGAAACAATGTAGTGCATGCATGACACATATTAGGAAACAATGTAATCCAATTGCTGCCATGCTTTTGGCTTTGGAGGGAGCTGTTCAGCCATTCTACACTTGATATCTCCTGGTATGATGTCAGAGGACTATCGTCTGTGGGAGGTAGGTATGTATACATGGGCCTGTCTGATAGGATGTTGGCAATGTCAGTAAGGTACAGTTGCCCCTGACTCAGCACAGTGCATTACTATTTATTACATAGCTGAAGGACATGTCATGATTCTCAGTCTGGACTCCTTCTCAGCCACTCTTTACAAAACACCAACAAACCTGAGCACTAATCCCGGTTATACTCTTTTAAAGACTTAACATCCTACTGATCCTTTGTGCTCAGGCTACAGAGTATGTCATCATAATACGCTGGCATGTCCAGGGGTCGGTTTAATGTGTACTCTCCAGTCCAGCTAGTGAATAATGTGGTTATGACACAGTCACATCTGCCTCATGTACACAGACGACCCTCTCCTCCTCACATCACACTCACATATATGTGGGAGATGTAACAATATTGACATACAGGACACTGAGCTCTCTCTACCCATGACTGGCATAGTCTATCAGGCGGTGAGGGTGACAACACATACCACATATCAGTCTCACATACACTGATAGTGACAGCACACAAACCATTTTATCACACATACACATATTCGGAGGCTCTACATACACTCTGCCTAAGCAGCAGAGACCTCCACAGCAGACACACGTACAACTGCTACCCCACTACAATGCCCACATGTCACACAGTTCACAATGTCAGTGTGCCACACAGTCACTGCCCTTTGGGCTAAACAACACACCTGATACACTTGTTATAGGTGGCACTTCATGTCAAACACACTGTTGTCCCACTCAACAGGCCAAACAAGGGAATAGTCACTTTGAGCTGTCTCTCAGGTGCAAGGATCCACCACATAACACATGCACTCAGGTCACTCCAGAGCAAGTCCAGGACTGGCTCCATCATTGTCCAAGCTGGTGCGTACAACCTCAGACATTCCTCCCTGGAAAACATGACATGAAACATAGAGGAACTCTGTGATCATGTAGCTCAGCCCAGTATTACCCTGACCTTGTCTAGCATCTTACACTCACCAAATATGATGTCACAGTATACCAACACACTGATCATGTTTAACAGTTGGCTAACATATTGGTGTTTTTCAAAGGGAATACAGTGTCTGTCACCCTGGGGTGACATGCTCGACATGCCACGTAGCTTCCCTATGGACAACTTTCACCTGTCACCCTTGGAACTTTGAATACTGGCTAGGGTACTTGCTGCCACCATAGTGCCTTATTTAAGTGGGGCTCAAAGGACAGAACCACGTCCATAGACATTACAGAGTACACAACACTGAAGGTAATGCTGCTCAACACCAGATGTATTACCCTTAAATTGCACCCACTCCGGGATCTCCTCAGTATGGAGAATAGCAATACCTGTGCACTAACAGCCACATGGTTCAGGCTCCAACATGCACACCAGCACTACCAGTTTATGTTTTGTACCATGCTTTCTGACCACATAACTCGGAATGTCCACCACAAATAGGGGGAGTATCCATATACATCACAGATACACATACCTCCGGGTTGGTATCACTGCACAATGCATCACGGACCATACATATGCACCTAACATTGTGCAAATTGGCCTTTTGGTTTGTTGCCTGCTACAGACCACACTCCCCAACTTAGCAACCCCACTCAGCTTTCCTGGGAACATTGGACAATATGAAGGTCTCCCCAAACACCATTATATTGGGTGATGTCAAATACCCACACATTGACTGTGTATAGTACTCAGGCCACAACACCCTCGACCAACAGTTGCTACTATTTCTACACTCATATGCTATGGCACAACCGGTCACCACCCCCACACGAGGGGACAACATATTGGACATGATCATTACTGACATGGGGACTCTATGTGCCACACCTGCGATATACCCCTCATTGCTAAGGGCAGAACATACTTTATCACAGTGGACATCCATATCCTGTCCCCACACCCTTCCTGGGTAATGTTGGTGAACTTCCCATAGGAAAACGTCACACTCCTCCAAACCAAGGTGGTATCCTTCGGAGACCCTGGGTCAGTGGTAAGTATGGCTCAGACTGTTGTATCCTTTAAATACACATTCTGTGGACACCTAGTGGACCGCATGGATCGTTACATCCAAAATAGCAACTGGTCTCATTCCTGCAATGGTAGTGGACCTGTGTGGTAAACCCCAGCCATTCATACACTTTACAACAAATGGAGGAAGCTACTACATGATAGAGTACAATCCCAGACAGGGAAGGCATCTGTGATCTGTACTAGCAGACAGCTACAATCACTTGGATAATTATGTCAGGCACGCTTCTAACAGACAATTGCACCAGACACGGACACTCACAAGGCCTTCTTCAGTCGATTCAGGTACCTGGCTGGGCACTCACTGATATGCTGTGTGTTACTGCATACTGACTAAACATACGCTGAACCCACTGACATTGCCATCATCTTGGCAAACAGGTTCAGTGCAGATGTGTCCCCCCACATACCCCCTAAGGTGGTACTGTCCATACCAACAGAGTGTAACCTCCCAGACATCACAAGTAAACAGGTGAGTGCTGCCCTCCCCACAGCGGACAACACAGCATCAATGGGACCAGATGATGTCCCAGCCTGTGTCGTACACAGCCTTCATGACAGATATAACACTCACATTACATCACTGTTTGACATAAGAGTTACTGCAGCATATGTACCCATAGAATGGTGTACAGTGATAGTGGTCCCGCTCCACTGAATACTGCCACAACAGACCACAGGCAATATCGGCCTAAAAGGCTAATTAGCCTGTTCTGCAAAGCTATGGGGTGTATTGTAATGGGACTCATGCACTTAGACATGGGAAACCTACGGACACTGGGTCCTACACATTACAGCATTGTTGAGGGCAGATCTTGCCTGTTGGACATGTTCATATTCTTTCAACAGTAACCAGGTCCATCAGTGTTGGGACAGTTGTCCACACAGCCTGCTTGGACCTTGCACAACCCTTCAACACAATACCCCGCTCAGCCATTATGCATAGGCTCCCCAGCATCAATATCAACACATATCTGACACAATGGATGGCTACCTGGATCAGGGATAGCACCCACATGCTCAGTGTTGCAGGTGCCATGTCTGACTATACACCCATGACACATGGCATCCCACAAGGCTCAGTCCTGGGACCTCTCTTGTTCAGTATATATTTGTGTGATGTACAGGCTATCACAGGAGGGATATGGCTGCCCATGTTTGCAGATGACTGCAAACTGGGTGCCATAATCAGCTTTCCTGCTGGAACATGCATACTCATACAGGGTCTCACAGAGATAGGTGGAATGGTGCCTGAGCCATGGCCCACGGCTACATGCCATTAGTTGCATAGTCATCCCCTTTGAGGATGACAAAATGCCCACACATTACCACATAGGTTGTAATCCATTACATACAGTAGTGGTTGTTACAGTTTTGGGGACACAACCTGTTCGTACTCTCGCCTTTGACAATCCTATTGCCATAGTGGTTAGACAGTACGTCTACATAGCCCACCATATCCCACATGGTTCCACATGTTGATCACGTGTGGTCATTGTGCCCCTATACTCTTCACGACCATGCTTGGTTACTATGCCACATTTGGGACGTACCTTACCTGACACCTGCAGCAACTGTAATGGCTACAAATGTTACTCATCAAGCAGATGTAGGGACTCACACAGATGCCCTGCACAGTTCCGATACAGTAACTCCAGCTATACTCAGTCACTTACTACCTACACGGATGTGTTGTCTGCCTGTAGTCGCAGGCAATATCTGACCCAGACTTACTGGATATGCTCCACCTCAGGATATCTGACTCCCTTGGAGCTACACACTCCAGGGACATATACCTCAGCACTGATGTTAAAAGGACATGCTGGGGGGACAGATTATTATCAGAAAGCCTCCACTCACTCTGGAGTGTAGCCCGGTTTTGCATAGGCAGAGCCACCCACTGACCACTTACAGGTGACATCTTGACATGTGGATGGGTGATCACATGTTTACCCATGGGATATTTTCTGGGTCCCTGCTAGACAGAGGCAAAATACACTCAACATGAATGGGCTATCTTGTGTGACCTACTTTTCAGAGGCACAGTGTTCTGATTAGACTGGGTTGCAAAAGCCAAACACACTCTGGCTATGCTTGTACATGCCCTAGGGCAGATAGCCTAGTATCAAATTCTGAACCTATGATAATTTTCATGATGCGCAATGTTTATTGCTGATACTGTTTGCAGGTTTTTATCATCTTTGCTTTCACACTTTCTATGAACCGCTTGGGTATCTGCAGAACATATTTGCTTATGGCAGGGTTCCAGTATATTATTTACGTGATGTTGTCATATCAGTGTGTGCACAGGGCAGATTGCTGGGTAGTGAGAGGTTTGTGGATTAACACGTGCAACTGCCTGCGATATGTGGCCCAATGCTGTACTCCAACATGGCCTAAGTTTGTGAGCATGCCAGTTCAGACTGTCAGTGTTCTGTTGCCTGACATTTGTCTCATGTATTAAAGTGTGTGAGCATGCCCAGTGTGACCTTTGAGTATGTTGCTGTCTGAGGTCCACTACATTTGTTGATGTATGTCTACATGTCCAATATTAACATTTGTACTGTGTGTGTTGAAAGTCAGGTTCTATTCTTACTGCAGGAGTCACATTTGTGTCATAACTTGACAGGGATTATGCTGTGCCTGCAGGGTTTCCATGAAATACTTTGCATAGACTTATCGACATTTCTTCATACAGGCTAACCACTGCAGTACTGTCATGGTTTAGTGGTTCAGTGCTATGACTATAGTGCACAATATCCTGGAATCGAGACCCATCTCCACTTATATTTTCATACTGAGCAGACCAGACTGCTTAGGGGACAGTAGAGCAAATATGAGCATGTTGGCTTTTGTTCAGCTATGCCTTACCTAGACCCAGCTTGTCCAACATTGCTCAATATTAACCCTCATTGCTGGACATTGGCCAACATTACTCTACATTGACCACATTTGTAGTAGTTGGTGTGTGCGATTTTGTTTACATATACTTCATGATGGTAAATGCTGTTTAGCACTGCTTTATATTGCTTAAAACATGGCAATCATGCCTCAGGTGTAGATGCAGGGCTGCCTATGTCAGATGCACATACTACACTCCCTATACATGTTTGAAAGCAGGTAGTGTCAACGTAGGCATCCCTTTTGCTATATCTTCAGGTCAGAGAGAGGTATCATTTCCAGAGTTCCTTCTGAGCCAGTGTATGTGCTATGCGTTGCCTCTTTGCCAAGGCCAAATCATACTGGGCATGCCTCCTTCTGCCTACTTACTGGGGCAGGCTCAGGTTGTTCCTCCTCCGAGTCACGCTCTGCCTGTGATGGCCTTGGCAATGGTGGGGGGCTGTTTGGCCCAGGCCTATGCTGGTCCTGCTGCAGCTGTTTTTGCAGGATCATATTATGTAGCATAGCACATACCATGACAATTTGGGTACATGTAGTTGGTGAGTACTACTGCAAGGCTCCACCAGATGTGTCCAGGCACCGGAATCGTGACTTGAGCAGCCCAAACACACGCTCGATTACATTTCGTGTTTGTGCGTGTGCCTCATTATGGCGTTCCTGTTCAGGTGTGTGTGCGTTTCTGATGGGTGTCATCAGCCACAGCTCCAGTGCATAGCCAGCATCCCCCACTAGGTGACCATGTGGGATGTCCCCATTGGCAAATGTCTGGTACAGCTTTGTCAGATGCCAGATATGGGAATCATGGTAGCTTCCAGGGCAGCCAGCACACACATTCAGTATTATGCCCTGGGCATCACACACGACCTGGCAATTGATGGAGGGGAAGCCCATGTGGCTGAAGTAAACCCTACCCTGCTCACTGGCTGGTGCTTTGATGCGTATGTGCATGCAGTCTATTGCACCCACTACCTCAGGGTATTCTGCTATTTGCTGGAAGAGACGCATATTGCTAGCCAATTCCTTACCGCAATTGGGGAAATATACATAATCAACATGTGCTGACATGGCATCCAGGAACTGGTGCAGTACCCTGGATGCTGATGCCTGTGATATCCCCATCATATCACCAGTCAGTCTCTGGAAGGTACCTGTTGCTAATATTCTTAGGCCAACACATACCTTAGTTTCCACTGGGATGGGTTCCCCTCTGTTGGTTCTGTGTGTGAGACATGGCCTGCACAGCTCCACAATTTGATTCAAGAGGTCTCTGTCCACTCTATAGCGCTCCATTATCGCCAGCTCATGTAACCCCTGGTAGGTAACCCTGGGCCTGTACACTCTTCTCCGTCTCCTCACTGTGGGTTGTCCAGCAGCATTTGCATTATCACCACCCTCAGCATGTTGCATATGTCGCCTTATAACAGCAATGGCAGTCCCTAACATTTTTTGTCTCAGTGAAGCTTTTTCAGTTTTCACTTCTATTAGCTTACTACAGTGTTGCAGTGTCTCTTAAGAGAAACATAATGGACTGTTGTTTGCAGAGTTTTAAGGGCTGGGCTGGGCTTGTGTTCTGCCTGGGTAATTGCCTGTTCTGATTGTTTTCCCCTGCTAGATCTGCTAGTACTCCCTGGTAACTTCCCACTATTTGGTGTGCTTCCTTTTTCCTTTCCGTTTCCTCGGGGGGGGGGGCCGCGCACACAAGCGCAAACGCGCACAGCAGCCAACACGCACGCACACATGTTTACACCGACTAAACCTTGCTTATTCTTGTTAAAATGCACGCACACCAGCGCAAATGATCTTACAACTGTTTACACAGCTTTACATATGCTTACTCAAGCCTACACGCGCACACGGTTACACACGCACACACTGTCTTACTCAGGTTTACTGGTATGCTTAGCAAGAAACTTTGGTGTTATCCAAGGCATACACCTTCAATTTCTTGACTTTACCTGGCCTACCTGTTGACACACCTCTTTCACTATTATGTGAATGTAAGCTGACACATGATACTCTGCTCCAATGAGCTTCACTCCTTTCATATATACCCCCTCATGATGTCACCTATCTTCTACTCTGTTACACCCCTTATCCTACTCCTACACTCCACTGACCATGCTCATTTGCTATGTAAACTTGCAATTTACTATCCTAACTCTCATTTACATAGGATTGCCTACTAATGCTTAGTTACATCTCTTAGACTGAGCTTTCCCCCCTTAGCAACCTCTACTTGGTGGCCATGTTGTCTTCAGCCTGCCATTCCCTTGCATTGTAAATTCTTTTTAGCTATAAAATCCACATTTGTGGATCTTAATTATTAATTTTCTGCTTTTAGGGTGCAGCGCTGCACTACGGTTAAACCCCGGAGATCGGGATAAAAAAAGTTATTTTATTTTTAATTTGCATCCCTTCCCATTGCCATATTTTTGGCCATTGGCATGCTTCCTCCTGTACATTCATGCTTTATTTCCAGCTGACATGGCTCAGTTTTGCTATTTACAGAACCGTACTCGGTTATCAACCTACTCGGACAGGTTTGGCTTTCCTGGATCGCAAATTTACCTCATTTGCATAGCTTTCGCCTGCAATTGAGGTAATTTGCATATCCCAGCCCTGTCCGTGTAGGACTAGTTTAGAGATCTCAGTTGCACGCCCCTACTGGCTGTTCCTGGATCGCTCGGTGGACATGTTGGCTGCATGGAGTCTTGCTCTACTCTAAGACTTCATGCAAGCCTTCGTGAATCTGGCCCTTGGAGAAATTAAAAAGAGATAAGCCATGCAAATAGGGGGTATGCAACAAGATCTAATGCTCAGCATGGAATGATTTGTATTAGTGATGCTTGTCATTTTTCAGCACCCTTTCATGGAATGAAAACATAAATCTAGATAAAGAAACATTTGGCCATCTCCAAAAAGAAGTGACAGGGGAAGTGAGAAAAGCTAAAAGAACAAAAGGAATGCCATCATGTTATCATCAAATATAGAAAATTAAAAATAAAGCAACTAAAACAAGTGGTATCACTGTTAGAAGAATACAGAAAAGGAATATCATAAAACTTCTCTGAAAGATAGATGTTGTAAAAGCAGCACACAGTATCAAAACAGATAGGATTTATCATACCTTATTTCCATTCATAAACTAAAAAATAATAGTGCAAGAAGAAATACTTAGAATTTATATGCAGAAAAATATTAAAGAAAAGTACAAATTATGCAATTCATTCACGACTCAAACAGCTTTCTAGACAGTTGGGAATCAAATCAAAAACAATAGGAACACCATCATAAAATAACAAACAGGTATATTTTGGAGAAGAATTTATGAAGTCCCTGCTGAACACAATAATGATTCTGAAAGGATAGAAGATTTAAATGAAAAAGTAAGGCGCTCCAATTTAGAAGATATGAAATGAGATGAAGTAACAACTACTGTAATTGAAACAAAATTAAGAAAAAGCTTCTAAGTGGAAAAACAACTGTCCCCAGATGCAGTACCTGATTTCTCTCTAAACACATTAACATTTTTCATCAAAGATTTGCCATGAGCAAGATTTACTTTTATGCACATCCTGAACAGACACTGGCCTGGTTAAGAAAAGGAAAAATGATACTACTTATTAAAAGTGAGTCTGCAAACCATCCTAAGAACTACAGACCACTTGCCTTATCACAATATATATATCTATGTATTATATATATTTCTGCGGCTAGAGCATACAGCTTTAGAGAGGGAAAAAAACTATGGCAAGAGAAAAAAGTTAATAAAATAAAGTCATGTGGAACAAAGGATCATCTGTTGTTAAAATCATAATAGAGAGCTATAAAAAGGGGAAAACGTAGTATGGTATAGATTGTAAAAAAAGGCATTAAACAATATTCCACATTTACAGAAAATGGAATTCTTACCAAATGTGTAAGATACACCATATATTGATCAATTACATTGCAGTGGCCATGAAACAGTAGCAAACCACTTTGCAGCTAAGCCATGGTAAAGGAAAAAATATTATCCCAGGAATAAGAATTCAAAAGGAGATATGCTTGGTTGTTCTTTGTTGTCACTGTTGTTCCAACTTTCCCTAAACCTATTTACTGGTTTATTTAATAAACTGGCATATGGTTATAGCTGCTTTATTCAGCCTTCTCTTCTACTTTTTCTGTATGATTTAAACTTGTGTAGTTATTCAGATGAGGATCTTCAAGTACAACTACAAATGGTTAAAGAAACTTTACCAGATGATATAAGAATGATATTTGGTCTTGACAAATATGCAAGAATGATATTTGTGAAAAGAAAGCTGCAGTAACCAAAAAAATATCTACCTGGGACAGGGATATGATAGAAAAGAAGTTAAACAGGAGGGAGTGTATAAATATGTTGAAAGAGATGAAGAGTTGGCAACAAAACATGAAGAAATTAGAAGAAAACTCCACCACAAGGAATATTTCAGATGACTGAATCTAAAAGTGAAAACTGCTTTGACATCTAGGCATAAAGTCCAATCTGTAGTTCAATTTGTTCTTCCTGTTCGAACTAACAACTTTGATGTGATCGACTAGCCCTAAACATCAATGAATAAGTTGGAGAAGAAAACACAACAAGTCTTCATGCTTGTCAGATGCTATATAAATTGCAGTGCATATCCTGATAATACAGCTCTTGCTGTAAAGGAGGTATGGGCCTTCCCAAAACTGGCTACTGGTACAGATCTACAATCCTGGGATTGCATATATATGCATATTTGCTAACCTCATCAGATCCCAACATACTGAACATTCTAAACTTGAAGAGAAATTTAAGATGACATATTTGCTCAGATTAGCAAAAAAAATTTTTAAACAAAAAGGGAATGTAAATCAAACCACAAGTAGCTGAGAATCAGACAGTGACTAAAAGTGCTAATAAACAAAATGATAGAAAGAGAAGGACCAGAAGAAAAGGAAATAATATTGGAATGCACACGACTATAGTGGCAAATACTCATAGAACAGCCATATGTTGACCAAGACTGAATAGAGGAATGGTTAAAGAGAGCTAAACTTAAACCAAAAGATGAAAGGCTAATAATGGAAGCCCGGGATTATGAACTTAATTCATGTTGATTTACAAAGCCTATCGAAAAAGTGGGAGGACAAGACCAGTACTGGTTATGTAAAACAGAACTGGAAACAGTTCACATCTCATTACTGGGTGTTATACGATCATGGCTGAAGGTTTGTATACTTGATTGCACAATATGTGGCAAGATTGTTGCAATGCAAAGTCTGTAAACACGACAATATAGACGTAGCTGAGAAACACTAGAAGCATGAACTACAAAGTCTAATCAGCAATTATGAAGTTTGGATCATATGGGATTATTCAATGCCAGCAGCTGTGAAAATAGATGTGAGAAAAATAGATATAGTAGTTCAAGAAAAAGACAGAAGTAGCATTGGTCATTGAAATTGCTGTACCCAGTGAAATAGTGTCTTTAGTAAAGAGATTCATAAAATATCTGGATTTGCAAACAGAAATGAGAGCAATGTGGAAGAAACCAGACAGTTCCAACAATACTAGGAACAACAGGAATAATAAAAATAAATCTACAATCAAACTTAAGATTACAGGTGCTAATTTCATTGAATTTAATTATACTCTGCCTTAATAATGAGGTTCGTACCTGTCATAGTATTAATACCTCAAAACACTTGGAGAAATTATAAAGAGAGAGATAGTAATTATTCTGAATGTAGTTAGGGGGACAGAAGGTGTCCATAAGCCATGTTTCTAGTAAAGCAATCCATCCATCACCTCTTTTCCCCATTCTTTACACATGAAGTTGGGTGTCACTTCAAAAGTGACAATCATCTAGAGCCAAGCTTTACACCACAGGGTGGCAAGCCCTGCCACAGTAGTTCTTCCACATCACACACTCGAATGCAGACTCACTTCTGTGGGCAACTTAGAGGGTCCAGTCCATCTACTGTATGTCTCTTGGAATGTGGGAGGAAACCACAGCACCTGGAGGAAACCCACGTGAACACAGGGAGGATATGCACATGCCATGAAGGCACCCCAGCAAAGAATTGAACTGAAGAACCTCTTCTTGTGAAGCAACAACAACATCCTTTGCATCACTTACAGTGGTTGTTACTTCATCTCATTTCATCCTTTGTGCCACCCAAAAGTTAAAATATGTAGATTTTCTGTAAATAAGAGGGTTCAAGATGCAACCATTTATTGTTAATACCATTAATGTTTACTAACACCATTTTTATTTCAGATGATCTTCTTTGGATTGGAGATGTTTATAAGAGGGCTAGCTTTTTTATGAATATTCCATAACTAGTAAGATTTATTTAGAAAGAATAGGAAAATGCAAAATTATGTAGGATGAGAGTATAAGTAAAATTGTTTTATATAAATGAGCAAAGCACCTTTATTTATTTATTTGTTTATGTTTATTTATTTAGTCAGTTAGTTATGTATTTATTTTGTTGTTTTATTTTACACTGTCACCTGCTAATCAGCTTCTTCCACACCAAAACACCCATTCCATTTGTTTCCAGTGGGTGAGAGGACATACATAAGGCTACAAGGGTTGGGGTGTTATTTTTATAGTAATCCCATGCATGTCCAGGCCAAATCACCTGTAGAGGCCATATGGTGGCCTGACCAAGGAGGCCACCACCTGACTTCCACAATGTCATTAACACCAAGCACCACTGACTGCTGTCAAGCAGAATGTACCTTTAATGGCTACAATGATGCTATATAGAGAGGGCTGAACTTTAATAAAGTTGTTTGGATGGTAAAGTGGTGTACAGGTCAGATGAGAAGATTAAATGGAGTTAAGATTGTTACTGCAGGACAGGCATAAAAAAGGCTAATGGGTAAATATAGCTAGCTTTCCCTAAAGTAATGTGTGTGTGTGTGTCTGTAAATAGAGATAGACAGAAGGGCAAATAGAAGGATAAGCTAGATATCTCCCTATTGAAATGTCAACAGCCGAAATGCAGACTGTCAACAAGCTGAAAATAAAACCTACGAAAAGAGCAAATCTGAAGATTGCCTGTAGCTATACATATGCATATATGATGTGGTGTGAGGTGTAGACTGTTGAGTTTGGGCACTACAGTGGCAGATGTTATGAATCATGGACATATACTTTAGGCTGACATCTGCTGCAGTTTTTATGTCTACTGCTTTATATATATATATATATATATATATATATATATATATGGAGGTCTTTCAAATCAAAAAAATAGCTGCAGTTTTTATGTCTACTGCTTTATATATATATATATATATATATATATATATATATATATATCAAATCAAAAAATAGCTGCAGTTTTTATGTCTACTGTTTTACATATATATATATATATATATATATATATATATATATATATATATATATATATGTCTGTGCGCGTGTGTCATTTGATTACTAAGTAATTTCTTTAATAATTCATTCTGCTTTTCTAATGTTAAATGTATGGATAAGAATGTATTTATTTATTTATTGTTGGTTTAATAGTGGTGTTTTTCAATCCGAAGCAATATTAACATTTCTAGTCTTCATGGAATGGACTAGACCCCAGATGTGTTTTTTTTTGGCTGTAGCTGCATCATAATATAACATGCCATGCTCAATAAGATACATATATAAATTATCTGCCTGTTGTATTTGTGATGGTCTGTACTCCGAGCCAGTAATCAAGGAGCCTTAATCCTCAACACTGACACGAGTGAGGGATGGCCAAAAGGAACAAACATGGATACACACACTATTTTCAGATGCAGCTGTCTGCACCAAGGACAATGCCCCTTAAGAGTGCACAGGAAGCACACTCCAGATCTGGGAGCTGGACTGTCTCTCTCTTTCTCTGTCAAGGCCCCAAACAAGACTCCACACTGACCACTTTGCAGCTTGTTCCATGTAGCTGACATAGACATTTGGCTATTTGATTTTCACACACACACACACACACACACACACACACACACACACACACACACACACACACACACACACACACTTAGAAAGTGTGGCACCAATTTACCATCTGTGATCCTCTGCCCAGACTATAAGGTAATTATGCTGCCACTAGTCAGCTACTCTAAGGCTCTTACAAGGGTACCCAATTATACTGAGTAAAATTAATACTAATTCAAATGGTAGAGTTTAACCAGTACAGCAAGGCTTTCAGGAATGGCCACGGTGTCAGTAATATAACCATAGGTACTCTTAAGATGTTAAATGTATTTTTTAAAAGACCAGCCACAATAAAAGGTAGAGAAATATTTAATAAATAATAAAATAGAAAACATGAGAATACTGAATATCTAGTTAAAATAAACCCCAGAGTTTCAGTCACAGGCGATATAAAAAAAATAACACAGCTGAATAGATTCACACAGAAGTGGAAAAAAAGTACTCCGCTAATCCCACTATATTTTCCTGACTGACTAAAGAATTACTGTTATCTACTTAAGTTACTTACTACAGCAAGGCAAGATGAGGTGTGTTCAGTTGCTTACTACAGCAAGGTAAGATGAGGTTTGCTGTTGTGTGAGATATCTGTAAGAGATCTTTCCTGTCAGATTCCAGAAAACAAACTGCTACTGTCAGCATTCTGTCATATCTCTCACTAATATCTAAAGAATCATTTGAGTGCTGGTTATAGAATGACATCACATCTGGCCACCTGACTCTGGTACAATACACACCCAGAGCTTTGCTAAGATCTTTTGCAGCATCTGAAAGCTATAAAAGATATAAAACAATTTCAAAAACTGTCACCCTTCCAGGGTAGCAATTTGTTCACCCCTAAGGACAATACAGGAAGATTCCTAGTCCTGTTTTTCCCAGACATTTTTGTCTCTGGCTGCAATCAGACCTGTAGGATACAATCTTTATGGCCTAAACCAACCCATTTATTTTTCAACCTATTTTTCAAAATTATCTTTACTGAGATTAACCTTTTCCATTCCAGAATTCTCTGTTAAAACATACACATTCAATCAGTTATAATAATATTGTCTGACATATATGTATATCTCTCTTTTCTGCATAGCAGGACCCACTGGTGATGCATTTTTCTACCAATGCCTTAGCAAAACGTGATGGAATGTGAGTTAAACCCCATTTTTGGGCTTAGAGCCATAAAAGTATTCCAGACGAATATAAGGGGTGGTGAGATTGAATACTTCTGTCCATATTCATTAAGGATATCCACACCTCCAGGCTAGTTGCTTAGCATAATGCAGCCGAGGTTATCCAAGTGCAACTAACTTTGGGCAAAACTGCAATCCAAATTGTAGCTTCCTACAGATCACCCACCATGCCCCAGGATTCCCACTCCTCTTTTCTTGATATACTGGAAAATATTAGGGTTCGGCCAAACACCCTAATAATCAGCGATTTCAACTACCACACCATTAACTGGGAAAACTACTCAAGTATCAAATCCTTTGCTCAATGCTTTCTGGAATTCATAAACTCCAATGCCCTGGATCAACTTATCCACACCCCCACCAGGGGCAACAATATCCTAGATCTAGTCATTACCAATATGAGTGATCGGTGTTCCACACATGAAGTCAACGCCTCATTGGTCTGATCCGGCCATACGCTAATTACCCTAGATATGCACATCCTGCCTCCACCCCCCATTAAGGAAACCATGGTAAAAAATTTCTCCAAAGCCAAGTGCTGAACTTCATGACACCCATGCAGATGGACAATACAGTTACGACTACAGAATCCTACACAATTGCACTTTATAAGCACTTACATGAGTGTATGGATCATGCTATCCCAAACAGAACCAAGACGCTAGCCTCCAAAAAAAGGAAGCCAATCTGGTGGTCCCCTGCCATAAACAAACTGTACAACAGAAGGAAGAAACTCTTGCAAAAGAGAGTAAAATCCCACGAGTGGATGAGCTCCCTGGTCAGCCTCAGTAAGAAGCTGCGATCCCTGATAAAATCCTCCAAAGCTAGTTATGAAAACAAAATCTCCACTGATTCTAAAGACAACCACAAAACATTCTATAGCTATGTCACGAATCTCAATGGCAACACTCAGATCTGCTCTGAGTTACAGCACAATGGCACTAAATATACAGACCCAACTGATACTGCCAACATCCTGGCAGATAGGTTCAGTGCTAACTTTACCCCCCTCTCACCATCTAAAGAGCCCATCTCTATACCGGAAGAATGCAAAGTTCCTGTAATCACAGCTGCACAGGTAAAAACCACACTCTCCAAAGCCAAGAACACAGCATCCATGGGACCAGACAACATACCAGGCTGCATTCTACATGAACTACAGAACGAACTGGCACCCCACCTAAGTACCATGTTCAATCATAGCCTCACCTCAGGCTTTGTGCCTGCTGAATGGTGCACAGCAATGGTTATCCCACTCCACAAGGGGGGAGCCACCATGGACCCCAGGAACTACCGCCCCATTCACTTGACGAGCCTGGTCTGCAAGGCCATGGAATGTATCATCATGGAACTTATAAACAAAGATATTGGTAATCTCCAAACTCGGGATCCCACCCAGTTCGGGTTTGTAAAAGGCAGATCATGTCTCCTAAACCTGATAGACTTATTTGAAGCAGTCACCAAAGCCTTAGACAAGGGTAAGGTGGCTCCCACAGCCTATCTAGATCTTGCCAAGGCTTTCAACATCATCTCCCACTCTGGAATTGTAGATAAACTCACTAAACTAGGTATAAATCCCTATGTCACAAGATGGGTTGCCAACTGACTCACTGACAGAACCCACACTGTGAAAGTAGCAGACTCCAAATCTGACTTCAGACCAGTGATAAGTGGAGTATCAAAGGGTTCAGTCCTGGGTCCTCTCCTGTTTGGTATCTACTTCTCTGAAGTACAGTCTAACACAGAAGGTCTTTGGCTAATGAAGTTCGCAGATGACTGCAAACTAGGAGCCATAATCAAAACTCCTAATGATGTGGACATCCTACAAAAGGGCCTCACTGAGACAGAAGCCTGGTGTCAAAGCCATGGCCTCAAGCTCAATGCCAAAAAGTGCATTGTCATCCCCTTTGGTAAAAACTCTGTACCCATGAACTACAACATAGGTGATAGTATACTTAACACCGAAAGTGTGATAAGAAACTGTGGGACACAGGTGGACAGTAGTCTCTCCTTTGATAATCACATCACCACAGTAGTCAGGAAATCCTTCTACGTGGCACACCTCATCTAAAGAAGTCATTGTTCTCCTCTACTCAGCACTCATTAGACCCATTATAGAGTACAGCACCCCTTTTGGTATGTACCTCACAAGACATCTACAACAACTGGAAAGGCCACAGAAATACCTCACAAAGAGGATTACTGGCCGCAAACAGATGCCCTACGTAGACCGTCTCAAAAAACTCCAGCTTTACTCCATTGCATATCGCCTATGCAGAGGTGATCTCTGCCTAACATACAAAGCCAGAGCTGTTGGACATGCTCCTCAAACAAATCTCAATCCCTTTGAGCTACGCACTCTAGGGACCTAAACCTTGTCACCACAATAAACAGAACATGCCGGAGGGATAGATTCCTGTCCCAGAGACTTCCCATACTCTGGAATAAACTACCTATCTATATCAAACAAAGCTCCTCATTAGCACTCTTCAAGAAAAATCTTGATGATTGGATGGGAAATAGGAAATTCACCCCAGGGATCACCTCTGTGACTCTGCTCAACAGTGGCACAGAAAAATAATTTTCTTGGGTGGCAAAAGCCAGGGTACCTTTTTGGCTGGGCTTGAATAGGCCCCAGGGCCAATAGCCTACTACCTACCTATGAACCTATGAAGGAATATGAATGGATGGTCTGCTTACAAGCAGACATTGAACCTGGTAACAGTGCTGCAATGAGTCATAAACCTGTTTTCAGGCATAAGCAAAAATAATTAAAAAAGGGGAATGTAACTAGGAAGGTGCTTTGTGTGACATCTGGACAGAGGAAGGAGGACAAGGAGACATGGTGGTGGAATGAGGAAGTACAGGGGAGTATACAGAGGAAGAGGCTGGCTGGGATTGTCAAAGAGATGAAGAATGTAGACATGAGTATAAGGAGATGAGGCGCATGGCAAAGAGAGAGGTGGTGAAGGCAAAGGATAAGGCATATAGAGAGTTGTATGACAGATTGGCCACTAAAGAGGGAGAAAAGGACCTATACCGATTGGCTAGATAGAGGGACAGAGATGGGAAAGATGTGCAGCAGGTAAGGGTGATAAAGGACAGTGAGGGAAACGTACTCACAAGTGAGGAGAGTGTGTTGAGTAGATGAAAGAGTACTTTGAAGGGTTGATGAATAAAGAGAATGAGAGAGAGAGAAGGTTGGATGATGTGGGGATAGTGAATCAGGAAGTAAAGCAGATTAGCAAGGTGGAAGTAAGGACAGCTATGAAGAGGATGAAGAATGGAAAGGCTGTGGGCCCAGATGACATACCAGTGGAAGCATGGAGGTGCTTAGGAGAAATGGCAGTGGAATTTTTAACCAGATTGTTTAATTAAATTTTGGAAAGTCAGAGGATGCCTGATGAGTGGAGAAAAAGTGTTTTGGTACCTATCTTTAAGAGTAAGGGTGATGTGCATAGCTGTAGTAATTACAGAGGGATAAAATTGATCAGTCACAGCTTGAAGTTATGGGAAAGAGTAGTGGAAGCTAGGTTAAGAAGGGAGGTGATGATTAGTGATCAGCGGTATGGTTTCATGCCAGGAAAAAGCACTACAGATGCAATATTTGCTCTGAGAGTGTTGCTGGAGAAATACAGAGAAGGTCAGAAGGAGTTGCATTATGTCTTTGTGGACTTAGGGAAAGCATATGACAGGGTGCCTAGAGAGGAGTTGTGGTATTGTATGAGGAAGTCAGGAGTGGCAGAGAAGTATGTAAGAGTGGTACAGGATATGTACAAGGGTAGTGTGACATTGGTGAGGACTGCGGTGGGAGTGACAGATACGTTTAAGGTGGAGGTGGGATTACATCAAGGATCAGCTCTGAGCCCTTTCTTATTTGCAGTGGTGATGGACAGGTTGACAGATGAGATTAGACAGGAGGCCCCGTGGACTATGATGTTTGAAGATGACATTGTGATATGTAGTGAGAGTAGGGACCCGGTTGAGGAGACCCTGGAGAGGTGGAGATATGCTTTAGAGAGGAGACGAATGAAGGTCAGCAGGGCTAAAACAGAATATATGTGCGTAAATGAGAGGGAGGGTAGAGGGATGATGAGGATGCAGGGAGTAGAGTTGGTAAAGGTGGATGAGTTTAAGTACTTGGGATCAACAGTTCAGAGTAATGGTGAGTGTGGAAGAGAGGTGAAGAAGAGAGTACAGGCAGGGTGGAATGGGTGGAGAAGAGTGTCAGGAGTGATTTGTGACAGACGGGTACCAATAAGAGTGAAAGGGAAGGTCTACAAGAGGGTAGTGAGACCAGCTATGTTATATGGGTTGGAGACGGTAGCATTGTCAAAAAGGCAGGAGTCAGAGCTGGATGTGGCAGAGTTAAAGATGTTAAGATTTACACTGGGTGTGACTAGGATGGACAGGATTAGAAATCAGTATATTAGAGGGTCAGCTCAGGTTGGACAGTTTGGAGACAAAGCAAGAGAGGCAAGATTGTGTTGGTTTGGACATGTGCTAAGGAGGGATGCTGGATATATTGGGAAAAAGGATGCTAAGGCTGGAGCTGCCAGGTAAGAGGAAAAGAGGAAGGCCTAAGATGAGGTTTATTGATGTGGTGAGAGAGGACATGCAGGCAGTTGGTGTGAAAGAGCATGATGCAGAGGACAGGAAGAAATGGAAACAGATGATCCGCTGTGGCGACCCCTAACATATATATATATATATATATATATATATATATATATATATATATATATGTATATATATATATGTATATATATATATATATATATATATATATATATATATATATATATATATATAAGCTTATATGAAAAAATCTTTAAAATATTCTTTTGCATGCTAAAAATGATGTTTTGAGCTGTTGTCTGAGTATAATTAATCTATTAGGGTGTTTTTAATTAGTAATTTTTCATTGCAAGGCTGTGTCATGTGATTACTTAAGATATATTTTATTTAATGATTTTATATATATATATATATATATATATATATATATATATATATATACGCATTTCACACTGATGAAGGGTTTTATCTGAAAGCTTTGTGGTTAGTAAATGTGTTGGCTTGCATTCTTCAGCCTGTTTTTTTTTTTTTATATGTGTTAACAGTGACTGTAGTTCACTGGAGTCTTGGTCCTATTTGGTACTATTTTGATGCATTTTTAACACAAGAAACTTTACAAAGACATTTTATCACAAGCAACTGTACAAATTAGTGTGTTAGTCAAATGACATAAAATTCTTTAGAAAACTCCAGCTAGCTATGCTGGCATATGCTACACATGCACTGCCCAATTCTCCATGGCACAGATGGCACTACCTCATATCATCACAATATTCATAAACATTTTTCAGTCTTTATCTGCCAAGGAGAATCAGATTATCTATCAGTGCTTAGAGCAAATCTTGTCATGAAATTGTGATATCAAACATTAGATGACCATAAAAGACAACACCCCAAAGAAATATTCGACAAATGTAGGGCTGTTGTCAAAGCTTGCACTTATTCCCTCTGGAATGTTCATGGTACATTTGGTGAGTATATGCATCTCCACTCAACAGTATATGTAAAAACAAAGTTGCCCCAAGTCAAGTCCCCTACCATAGTATTAATAAAAATTTAAAGTTGAGAGTAATACATAAACAGCAAACATCTATGGCCAGACAAGAAATGTATATGACACAAATATGAGTCAGCCAATGCTATTGTTAGATCGGTGTATGTTCCACTGGGAATGGCAGAGCAACAGCTAATTCTACAGGGGATGTGTACTTAAAAGCAACCAAAGTTGCCATGGTAGAGCAGTGACAATTGCAACACAGCAAGATGAGAAATTGCTTAGCTGCACAGCTCATCAACATGCAGTGCACCCAGTGGAGGTGTCATTTGCAAGAACCATGCAAGCAGTGAGAAAGGAGGCAACCCCATCCAGTGACATCCCTTCTACAATTGCTGAGTGATGTGTGCCATGGGATTTTGAGGCTGTTATTAAAGAGATGCCAAGGAAACAGGTATTACAGCACTTAATTTGGAGAACACTCTGTAAAGGAGAAGCTGCAGATGAGGACAATTCCATTCCATGTCTGACATTACTGAGGATGTAAACACACTCAGGACTGGCAGCTGCATACTGTGGTATGCTTCATATGATGGCTGGGAGCATCATCTGTGCATATTGACCACCAAAGTAAATATGAAAAATGTGTCTTCAAGTGTGGTGTGGCTTATGGATGGCACAGCTCCAATATGTACAGCATTGAGTATGCAATTATATTCCATCTATAGCAATGCAGATGGGGGTGATGGTGTCAGGATGACTTCACTGGTTTATTGCCTTATTAGCACCAAAAGCCAAGCTGCTTATGATTCACTGTTGCTGTGGTAGTGGAATTTGTTAAAGAGTGCTGGTGTGCACTGCAACCATAATTTTTCATGATAGACTTTGGGTGGGCATCATACAATACCCTGCATCATGTGCATCTTGAGGTCAATGCACATTGCACATAGGCCAGATGTTATGGCACCATGCACAGCAATTAGATCTATGCATTCACTATGCAACTGGATCCTCCTTCACTATAGACATGAAACAACTTCTGACACTGGCATACCTCTCACCAGCTGAGATAGGTTATTTTTATGACAATGCACAGCAGCAGTGCTCACATGAGGCAGTCCCATTGTGTAAGTGGTTCAATGACCACTATATGCATAGTAAGCCACAGCATTATGACACACATGTCCTTCATCCACAGTGCTCCCCAGCAGTTTTCCACCAACATTCAGGTCTGTGCATGAACTTGCATTCATGTCACTGTCTTGTATACTGAACCATATTGAGGAGTGGCAATGCCATCTCAGGGCACTGTGAAGAGCTGAGTACAGTGGGGTTTGTATGTCTTGATACATGTACTGGTGATAGAACAGTACCATTGATAGGCTCTTTGAGGCTGCTTTGCATGGCTTACTGCCATCACCTAAGAGGAGTCAATGAGTACAGAAGAGGGATACCCTTTGTCAGCTACTGGGAAGGAGGGGGGTATACAGCAATATTGATTTCATGAGAGCTTTAGCCCATCATCTGTGAATTTACAGCATTCCTGATATTATGTTCCATTAATGCATTGGCACTTATTGGCCCTCACCAGTGTCTTGTGATTCCATGTTTCAAAATGGAGGTGGTACATCCATAAACTTATTATTTCTGGACTCTTTGCCTTCGCAGCTAATGTGGATATGGGATGTGGAGTTACACTGATGGAAATCTATGGTCTTATGCCCAATGTGGGTGTGACATCCCAAGTGTTCCTGTGAAACTGTTTCTTTGGATTCACTATTTTGTCATCAGTACATGAACAGTGCTGACTATTATAGACATATCTGCATCTCATCATGTGTAGATTTTGTGATTGCATTTGCACACTTGTTTTCTGCAGTGAGGAGGTAAGTGTATGATCTAAAACTAATGTGCCACATATGGAATATTTGGCAATTGCAGCTAACAAGTCTGGTCACAGGTAATGCTTTCAGTTGCCATGCAATGTGTTTTTTGGAGTGCAGTCACCTGCTGCATGTCATGTGAGGTATGTTGGCATCTGTGGGTAATTTGGTATGCCTGGGTTTGTGATATACAGATGCAAGATGTTTGTGTACATACTTTTCTATATGTGACAGATGTCATAATAATGATATAATGCCCCTTGCAAGTCTCTCATATGTGTTTTTACTTAATTTGTATGGGTTATATGTCCTGAGCCATTATTTAGGTATGCTTTCTATTACATCAGTTGTGTCATTCCCTTTGTCCCTCCTTCATCACAATGTAATTGTTCATGACAGTTATTTTTTACATTTTCATTTGGAATGTATGTGTGTGTGTGTTATGGGTTTCACATTATTCTAGTATATAACTGTGGATTACCTGTGTAATTCTTCTCAACTGTCCAGGTTTTGACACTATGTCCACATCTTTGCCTCATTTTGTTGTCATGTTATAACATTTTTTTCTAGCAAATGTTTATGGATTGCAATCACAAAATCATTGCAAATTATTTAACGTCAGCATTATTATCCTTCATGCTGAGTGTGCAAACACAACTTGTTTTACTCTAGCTAGTTTCTAAGAGTATATGAGCTATATTTCACAGTTGTCTGTCTTTTTGGGCTTTATCACACCATCATTATTGTCTTTGACCACATGTCTAGGGCTATGATGTTTGGAGATGTGTGTACTATATATGTCTCATTTTCTGCTTCTCTTGCTACATTTGTGGTGATTGTCATGTTTGCATGTTCGTTCTGCAGTTCATTGTTTATAAGCTATTCTGATCCATTTCTCCTGCATTTTTTAAGGTTTTTTCATTACCCGTATGTCGTCCTGCTATTATAATATGTTTCTGGTTTTGCCTTTTCATAGTCACTGCTAATTTTTTTTTTCTTTTGTGGATGTTTTGCTGCTTTTGTGCTATTACTCCTTGCTTTTGCTTGGCTCATGTATTGTTTGCAGAAGGTTCTACTTTCAGTCTGCCCAGTTATATTGCCATCTAATTTCTATGAAGTACTTTATTGGTGGGTGTTTTTTTTTTTTCCTGCCTAATGTGCTTCGGCAATTTCAGAGACACACCTGCAACTTTTTTAAGCATAGAACACTATCCACACTTTATGAGCAATGCCTCTTTACACTTCTGCATTGCTTGAGAGAATCAGTACCACTCAAACATCAGTCATGCACTTCATTTCCACTGAATAAAGACACCCATCTTTAAAATATGTAATGCTTAATACTTAATGTATGCCTGAAAGTTTGAGTAACTGAAAAAACCTATGTCAGTCTAATGATAGGTATTACGTGTCTGTGTTTCTCTGTTTTTTTTTTGCCTAATGTTAACTGATTACATGAGTGAAGAGTAAATATCATTCAGTCATGGGTTTGCTATAAAGAAAAACAAAACCATACTAATTTATTTATCATACATGTGTTATTCTACAACTTTCTTTTTTTTTTTAAAACAAGTTTATTATTTTTAACATACAAAATAAATATTATAACAATCTTATACAAGCAATTAATATATAAACAGTTATAACATTTGATAAAACAACCAAAGTATTTACAAAGACATCCACTGCAAATCAAATCAATTAATTAAACTGCAACATCTTACTAATGAAACTAAGACTGTTTTAACAAATTTTGTAAAGTATCCCATATATTATAGTAAGATGTTTTCCTAATGGTTCTTGACTTTATTGTCATTAGTTCCATATGACATACTTCAATCATAACATTTTTAAATTCATTAAATGAAGGAGGAATATCTGAAATCCAATTTCTGGTTATTATTTTTCTAGCCACTGCTAGAATAGACCATAATAAGGGAAGATTAACTTTTTTTTAACACATTTAGGAACAGGGGTGTTAAATAATATAAGTGATTTAGAGACTAAAATTATCTGTGAAAAGAGCCTGTAAAAAATCATTGATTAACATCCAATATTCCTTCAATTTTATACAGTCATAAAACATATGAGCCCAATCAGCATTTATTTCTACATTACATCTCTTACATATGTTGTCTTTATTGTTTATTTTATTCATCATTAAGGGTGTATAGAAAGATCTATGTAAAAATTTCCAGGTAAAAAGTCTCCAACTAATAGAAGAAGTAGTTTTATAGGCAGATTCCAGTATATATTGTTTATCTTGTTGTTTAGGCGATTCACCATTAATGGAAATGAAATAATTCCAGTAAGTATCTGAACTGTAATGTGTTTCACCTCTAATAATTTTATGTATGTGTGAGAGCTTACCTTTATCAGAAACCCTATGTTGTAAATTTAATATCAAGTAATCAATCAGAATTGGGACAGATTCTTTAACTGTTAAAGACATTAAATCAAGTTTATTAATAAGATGTTGTCTAAAAGTCTGAATCTCTAACCAACATGTTTCTCTCAAATCAAATTCTTGCTTTAAGAAGTCTAAATGTTTTGCTTTATTGTCAGACAACAACTGATACCAATACTTTAAATCATTCTCTGTAACTAGAAGAATTCTTTCAGGGGTGGATGATAAAAGAATACCTTGTGTATACATTATAGGAAATAAGATAAAATTCCATTCCTTATACTTAGGATGCATAAATATAAAATTACGATATCTAATAATAATATTTAATGGGTAACTAGCTATATATTTTGGTGTAATAGATGAGGTACAAAACTCTTTTAGTAACCATAACATGGGATTATTTACAATAGTATTTTTGTGTACTAATGATATTTTCGTGAAGTGCATGCTAATTAGTTCCCAATATTCCTTCCATTTTGCAACATATGACTGATCTATTAGCAATGTTATAACTTTTATAATAGAAGAGATAGCATATAAATTAAAGTCTGGAAATGATATGCCCCTTGAGACCAACTATTAGTATGTTTTTTTTAATGCAATCCTAGGTCTATTAGGTGCCCATAAGAAATTTAACATTTGTGAATTCAATTTCTTAATAATTATTTTTGTAGGTGGGAGTATTATTGATTGTATTATGTATAATATCTTAGGGAATATTATCATTTTAATAATTGTGAGTTTTTCTTCCATGGTAAAAAACATATTGTTCCAGCTATTGAAAAGATTTTGTATATTATGAAGACAATTACTATAATTATTATGTATAATGGATTTTATATCTTTAGTTAATATTATACCTAAATAAGTTATTTGACCTGAATTGGGTATATATTTGAGAAAATCATTATTGAGAACATTATTCTGTGCATATATTGGTAATATTTTAGTTTTTTCTTCATTAAATACCAAACCAGAAATATTCTTGAAATCTGTCATCTTGTCAAATAATGAGCGCATAGAAGAATTTGTTCCTGCTGATGTAATTAGAACATCATCTGCAAAAAGTTGGATTTTAGATATTGTATTTTCATCTATATCAAATCCTTCTATATCATTGCTGTTTCTAATCAAATTAGCCCAAGGCTCCATTATTAAAGTAAATAATAATGGTGAAAGTGGACACCCTTGTTTTGTACCTTTTAATATGGGTATTTTTTGTGAGACATATGTTCCTATTTTAATGTAAGCCAATGCTCCTTTATATAGATGTTCAATTAAATTCACAAATGCATCAGAGAAATTTGTACATTTCAACAAGATAAACAAATAGTCCCAACTTACTGAGTCAAATGCTGAACCTATATCAAGACTAATGAGTGTCAAGTCTTTCTTTTTTCTGTTTGCATAATCAATTAGCGTTAAGGTTCTCCTTATATTATCAAAAGTATTTCTATTTATAATAAAGTCTGTCTGATCTATATCTATTATACCTGGAATAATTAATATATTCATGAACATTTTATAGTCAACATTAAGTAATGAAATAGGTCTATATGAAATGCATCTGGCTGGGTCTTTATTGGGTTTCAAAATTGGTGAAATAAATGTGTATTGCCAGGATGGGGGAGTTGATAACTCATTTTGAGCTGAAATGAAAACCTTATGTATTATTGAGTAAGTACTCTTAGGAAGAATTTTATAAATCTCTGGAATAATACCATCATTACCTGGTGCTTTGTTTGATTTAAGTTTATTTCTTTGTGTGATAACCTCTGTATATGAAATATTTTTATCTATTAATTTAGTCTGTTGTTTATTAAGTTTTTTGTTCATGTTTGTAACTATAAAGTTCTTTATTTTGTCTTTAGAATCCATATTAATGTTGTTATGGTTAATGTTATGAAAGTGATTTCTAAATTCATCTAATATTTCTGGTAAACTAGAGACATTCTTCTTTTTCCTTGGAGAGAAAATTTCTTTGATGTGATTTTGTTTATTCAGCCTTTTTGTTTTATTTTTAAGTTTATGTAAATATTTGGGACTTATTGAGTAAGACAAAATTTATATTTCTCTAATGTTATTTTGACTTTATGACTCAAAATTTCTTTGTATTTCTCATTTAATTTATTTATTTCCTCAATGACTTTTTTGTCCATAATATTTTCTTTATTATTATGTTTATATGAGTCTAACTTGTTTTGCATGTCTATTAATTCTTTGTCCCAAGATTTCCTTTTATTATTATACCATCTGATACTTTGTCCATATAAATATGATTTTAGAGCATCCCAAATGTAAATAATGGAGACGTCAGGTGTAGTGTTTAAGTCTAAGAAATGTTGCACCTCTGTAAGTATATAATCTTTATAATCCTTTAGTTGAGTTAAGTATGCTGGTATTCTTTTGATCTGAACATTATAAGTACTATTTACCATAAATTCAAAGACAATTGAATTATGATCTGATATAGCACATGAAATGATCTTAGAATTAATTAAGTCTGTTACCAGTTGGTTAGAAATAAAGACTCTATCTATTCTTGAATAAGTTTTATGTCTATTAGAAAAAAAAATGTATGGTAATGATTTAGAATCTGCCTGATTATTAATATCATTCAAATGATATAAGTTAATGAAATCCTTCAAATGTTTTGCATTAGATGTGATTTTCCTTTTTCCTATAGTAGTAGTATCTTTTTCATGCAGAATACAGTTAAAATCTCCTGCTAAAATAATATCTCCTATAGAGAATGATATAATCTTATCGAGATGGTGTTTCACTGTATTAGTGCCAATTCCTGGTATCCAGTATACATTAATTAATGTATATATTTTCCCATTAATCTGTATTGTGACCATACAGAACATTCCTTTATCATCTCTATAAGACTTAATAGTTTTAGGTATAGGCATATTTTTGTTCCATAAGATAGCCACTCCTCTTTTTTTCTGTGTGTGTTCTGAGCTAGCCAAGACTGTATATTTATTAGTGGCTAATTTATCTATATCTTTTTTTATGAGATGTGTTTCTTGAAGGAATATTAAATTGGCTCTATGTAGATTAATATATCTCATTAAACTTGCCCTTTTACATGGGTTATTCAGTCCATTAATGTTTAAAGAAATTCCTTTTAAAGTTACCATTTAACTGTTATAAACATATAAAACTCATAATCAGAGTAACATTTACTAAAATAAGTAGTATTATGTCTCCTCCTTTAGGTATTCTATTAATTACAACTGTATTTAATGAAAATCTTATGGAATTTTGTGTAATTCTAACTTTTGTTTGTAGTGACAATGAGTTTATAAAATGTAATGTGGATGTCAAAACTATATACACATGATAATAATCAGGTGAAAATATTGTTTGGATAAAACAGTGCATCCAGCCTGGAGTTAAAAACTCCAACTTCGAGTAGCAAATACCACTCAAGTTATCCCCCTATCCTAAGCAGCAGTACTCCAGCTGCCACCAAATTAATTCAATACTAACTATTATTAACTAAAGCTAACCTCATTTAATTTGATTATCTATTATAGCAACGCTTAAACAATTTATATAACAGCTTCATATAATCATATAAAACATTTATAATCAACTAATATTTCTATGTACATCTATTCTATATAATAAATTCATAATCATAATAGCATTCTAACAATCTTGAAAGTGGGAGCAGAGAAGAGAGAGAGAGAAAAAAAAAAGAGGAATACCCATATGGTAGTTTAATAAAAATTTGTAATAATAAGTTCATATTATATGTTTATGCTCAGTTGAATTCAATAACATTTGTTATCTCAAGCTATCATGACTCAGACATTACTTACATTAGGGTATACCCATTTTCTGTCATAGCAGTACTATTAGTAGTTTTAAAACTTTAAATTGCATGTACTAGAAGCTTCCTTCTTATACTCATTCTTATCATATAAATAAAATGATTATTCACAATATATAAGTTAAAAGAACATACTACACAGCAATATTGATCCCTGGTTATACATAAATCATTGTGATGAAAGCCATCTGTATCCTATATATCTGTTCTGCAGCTTTAAAATGTATCACATGACATTTTCTTCTGAAATATAATCATAATAATGCACATACTTGTCTTTTAGTCAAGGCAGATGCATTATAACATTACAGATCTTTAAATCATATGCATCTATATGTTTTAAGGTGCAGCAGTCATATAAGCTTTCAAAAACATATGTGCATGAGTTTTACCTTCTATGCCTTATAAATTATCTAATTTGTTTACTATGGCATATTAAGTCATTTAAAATCATTATAACTTTTATATTTTATAAGTTACATCTTAAATAAGTAAATTATTATAAAGAAAAACTCACATTTTGTTGTCATAAAGTTCGTTTTTCATCACAATACCGCATTTACAGCAGTTCTACTTCCTGAAACAGTTTACTTCTTGAATTTGCGATGAGTCTGTGTGAAATCAGGGGTCAAAGTTCAAAATGGCTGCTTTCAGCTTCTCTGCATGTTTTCTTGATGTTGAAGCTTTAAAAACGACTCGAGGACACTATTCATGAGGATACCCACACCCAAATTGTCTCCCATAACATTCTGGCGGGAATGTTAATAAAAGTAAGTGACAGACATTCATTTTGTAGTACAAATGAATCTATGCAGTGTAAAACCTTCTCAAAGCACTTCACAAGTCATTGCAGTCTCTATGGCAGTGAAACCAAGCCTTCAATTGCTTAACATAAACATAACTTATTTTTATATGCCCCATTTCATTTTCTCATTCAGAGTTTGTTACATACACATATCATTATTATCAGAACCTTATTACCTTATAAGTAAGAGAGAGAGAGAGAAAAAAAAAGAAAAAAAAGGTACCTACAAAGATATTTACTTGATGTTTGTTTTAATAAAGTAAAACCTGAAACATATTACTTTCAGACACTTTTAGTTCTAGTCAACTGCAGTTATATCATGACATATTATTTGATATCATATATTTAAGCAATTTAGTCATGGTGTAATAAATAGCAGTAACATTTAAACAGCATAAATAATTTTAAAGAGATAATAGATTATTTTTCCCCTTATTTCCTTCTTTTCATCCTTCCCCTCTCCCTGCTCTCCCCCACCCTTCTCTAGATGTTTAATTTAAAGAGAATGCTATTATTTAAAACAAGAAAAGAAAGGAAATGTATCAAATTACTAACCTTAGGTCTCTTTGTCATAAAAGAGAAACAAGTTGATTCATATCAGGTTATTTGTTCGTCAGGAAGTTTGATTATTTATAAAACAAAATTCAGTTCTTGCATATTGAAATAACTTTGAACAAACCATTAAAATATTTGTGGTTTTCTTGTAAATGTAGTAACTGTAATTAAAGAGTTTAAAGAAATATAAAACATGTCATTTGTTTTTTAGTCTTTTTTGTTTCTCTGATGTCTTCCAAGAAGTTCCTGTTGCCATTCTCTTTAACGAAGGACTTGCCCATTCCATATCCTCTATTTTATCTAGTATTTTATTTTTTTTAATGTGCAGCAAAGCAGAGTCCAAGTCTTCAAAAATTCTAGGGCCATCAGGTAAAAAGATTTTTAGCTTGGAAGGAAATAAAAGATGAGTTTTGAACTGTGCTTTCTTAAGCTCTCTTATTAATGGTAAAAAGACCTTTTTTTGATATGACCAAAGAAGAATAGTCATTGTCAATGTGCACTGTTGCTTCATTAATTTTTATAGGTGCTTTAGCCCATGCAGATTTTAATACCATCTCCTTGTCATAAGATGATAAAAATCTTACAATAACTGATCTAGGATACTTTTTATTTGTATTAGAATTAGATAAAGACTTATGGGCCCTTTCAATACCAAAAGAAAATGCATCTGACAGATCTAAAGTTTTGGGAAGCCAAGTACTTAAAAAAGAAGTAATGTTATTACCTTCTATATTTTCCGGCAGTCCAAAAATCCTTATATTATTGCGTCTGGATCTGTTTTCCAAGTCATCTAGTTTGGATTGAAGGTGTGTGTTTTGTTTTAATAAGAATTCAATGTTTATTTCTTCTTCCTTAATTCTGTTGTCCGTGTCTCTTCTAGACCTGTAATCTGAGCTTTCTGATGTTGTAGATCTTGGTGTAGCACATCCATTTGTTTTGTGGTTTTCTCTATAAAGTTATCAATTTTAACATCTAGTCTGTCCATTTTAGTTGTTAGTTGCTGAATAGTTGATAGTAAAGTCTGAAGCTCTTTCTCAATGCTGGAATCCTGGCTGTTAGCCTTGCTGGAACTCATTCTGAACAGAAGTGATGAGAGAGAAATTTCCAAAAAGATTTCTGACAGGAAAATTAGTTAAATTTTCTTTCTTTTTTAGATATTATTCAAGATATTGATATTCCAAATGTTATTAGAAAGAAAATTATTCCATTAGTTGAATTTTGAAGTAATAATTTCCTGTTAATGTAGTTATGTTGGTGGAGCTGAAGAAATCTGCTGCTATCCTGTGTTCATCCTTGGCCATGCCCCCTATTCTACAACTTTCTGTAGGCCTAATAGTTACTATATGCATAGAAATATTAAATATACCATATAAAAAGGAGTGCGAAGAAATGCGTTCACTCATGTTTGTTTAGCGGTGATTACTTGGCTCTCCCATAGATATTCATGGATATTTCAATAATCTAATATTTTTTCAACCCCAGTTTATAATGTATTGCTGTGCAAGCTCACCATGCTATTCTATATTTTCTTTTTTTTTTCTCAAAAAACTTTTTATTAGGTATATAAAACAAGACAATAAGAGTATTGTACATGAAAAAAAATATGTTTGAATAAGCAAAATGCAACATTAAAGAAAACAACTTTTTCAGAAAAATTTAATACAATATTAATAACACAAGCATAGCAAAAATATATACACTATGTACAAGTTAGGCTTAACTGAAAAACAATAAGAAGAGAGAAACCTGACATGAGAAAAAGAATATTTATGCAATTATCACAAGTTGAATGAAGAATTTGAGGCACTAATCATTGATAATATTTAAAACTTTTACTAACATTAACTTTTTAAAAGTCATTTTTTTTGGACTTCTGACTATGTTTTTCTGAGCATCAATATATAAATAAGCCATTTTCTGAAAAGCAACCCAATTTAGTTTGGTACGATTAAGCCAATTTTGGGTTATATACAATTTTAATAGTGAGCAAATAAAAATAATCACATGAGTATCTAATTTTGAGAAATGAGTTAATGGAATATGAAGAATGGCAAATTCCCAGAATAATGTAGATTTATGATAACCCATTTTTTGTAGCCTGACTTTCAGAGAAGTCCACATTCTATGAGAAAAACTACAATACCATAAAATATGGAGGAGATCTGCCTGGGAGTGATGACAACAAGGACAAGATGAGGATTTACTTGGGTTAAATTTATTTAATTTGTACGGAGTATAGTAGGCATCATTGTTAATCATTAATTGTGTGTATAAAAGTTTTTTAAAAGGGGTACAATCCTTTGTATATCTGATAGCCAGGAGTTTCTGATACTCAGATATTTGGGGATTATGCTTTAACCAGACATTAGACAAAATACAATTGTGATCCATCATTAAACTCTTTATCAATTTGTAAGAATTTGATAACATTTTATGTGATAAAGATAAAGATTTGATAATCGTGTTGAGATTATTCATTTGATATTCTGTAGGATCTATAAATGGAAACCTAATTTTAATTGTTTCCCTAAGTTGACGAAGAATTGACGAATAATTCCACTTAACTTTCAAAATCTTACGCCAATCAGTTAGGGATAAGTCAAAATGTTTTAAAACATCCCCAACTTTTAAATTCTTTATTAGAGGATAATGTGTTAAGTTGAAAGGAGTATTGTCTATCAATATATTTGGGTTTAGATGAATTGGTTGAATAAAGTGAGATATCTTGTCTAGATTACATAGTTTAAGTAAAGTTTGAAAGGCTTTAATCTTATGTTTAATGAATATAGAAAGATTTTTAGTAGATATGATGTCCAAAGAAATAAAAGGAATAACTTCTGGGTTTATATTTTTAGATATGATGTAATTATACCATATTTTTATCCATAAAGAATGATTGATATTAGAATTATTCGTGAAATTAGATATAGTGAAAAGTTTATTAGATGTAACAATCAGATAATAAAGATATAAGTTAGGAAGACCCAAACCACCTTTATCCTTAGAAATTGAAATTGATAGTCTGGAATAGGAAATTCTAACCGATTTGGGGAACCATAAAAATTTAGCTAAAACTTTATTTACAGATTCAAAGAAAGCCTTAGGAACTATCTGATCAGAAGAAAAGAAATGGTAAAGGAATCTAGGTAAAATGTTCATTTTAATTATAGCAGCCTTTGATAAAAGTGATAGATTTAGATGTTCCCATCTGTTTATATCAGATAATATTGAATTCCAAACTTTATTTAAGTTATTTTGAAAAGAAGATTTATTATTGTGTTCTAAGCTGATACCTAAGTACTTTATACTAAAAATAAACTGAATTTGATTGTCAAAAAACGGGAGTGGCTTATGGACTAAATGATTTAAAGGAAATATATAAGTTTTAGAGGAGTTTAAAAGATAGTTCGAAACAGAAGAGAAGTAATCAATAGAATTTGTTAATTTCCTAAAGTCAGATAATTGAGTTTGAAAATAAATTACTAGGTCATCAGCAAAGGCTGAGAAATACATTTTTGTGTTAAGAATTCTAGGAACATTATGAAAAGTGTTCTGAATAATGTACAGCAACAGAGGTTCTAAATAAATGTTGAAAAGAAAAGGGGATAATGGGCATCCTTGCCTTGTTCCTCTAGTGATCTTTATTGGAGAAGAAAAGTGTCCATTGATGTAAAGTCTGGTAAACATATCTTTATACAATATTTTTATGAAGTTAATAAAGAATAAAGGAATATTAAAACAAAGCATAGTTTGAAAAAGAAAATTCCAACAGACTCTGTCAAAAGCATTAGAAGCATCAACACTCAGAGCATATATTGGGTTTGTATCATTTTTACTAAGATGAATGATAGACTCTAAAGACAATGTATTGTCCCAAGCATGTCTATGGGACATAAAACCAGATTGATCTTGAGAAATAATTGAGGGTAAAATCCATTTCAATCTATCTACCAGCCAGAATAGATGATAAGATTTTAATATCAAGATTTATTAATGATATGGGTCTATAATTAACTGGGTCTGATTTTTCTTTGTTATTTTTCAGAATTAAAATAGTTTTAGATGTATTCCAATGAATGTCTGAAATATCATTTATTCTTATATAATTATATACTTTAAAAAGAAAAGGAAGAATCACTGATTTAAAAGTTTTGAAAAATTCTGGAGTGAAACCATCTGGACCAGGAGATTTGCCAGACTTAAGATTATCAATTGAATCCGATATCTTTTGTAGAGAAATAGGAGTAGAAAGCAATCTTTGTTGGTTATCATTTAATTTAGGGAAATGTAAAGAATTTAAAAAAGTTTTTATAAAATTATCATTAACAAAATTAGAAGAATTTGAGTATACATCCGTATAGAGTAAAGTAAAGAGCTGAATAATTTCTTCATCTGTGTTGTACAATTTATTGTTGTAAAACAAGGAAGAAATTTTTGGTCTGTCAAAATTATTTTTAATAATTCTAGCTAATAGTTTGGAAGGGACCTGGGCCCATTCTGAATATGAAGCTAGTAGTTTTTGTTCAACTAAAGAGAGGCTATTTTGATGAAGCATAATTAAGTCTTTCTGGCATTCAAGAATTTGCTTTTCTATATTGGAATCATAGTTCCTTCTAAGCTGATTCTCCAAAGATAGAATTCTATATTTTAAGGACTTCTCTTTTCTAAAGTACTGTTTTTTGAGATAGGCCGCTTTACTGATAAGCAAACCTCTCAATCTGGCTTTGCAAGCAGCCCATTGTATATCATAAGGGATATCTGATGACCCTAGATTACCCTCCATTTCCTGAAGAATTTCAGAGCATTGTTTACAAATTTCTTCATTGAGTAATAAATTATTATTTAAAGACCATTTATTTGAATTGATATTATTTTTAATATTAGTATTTATGCCTAGTTTTAATAAGATTCTTGAATGGTCTGAAAAAAATCTAGGTTCAATAGTAAAATCTAGAATATATTTTGAGATAGAATCAGAGATTAGAAAAAAATCCAATCTGGACCATGATCGATAACACTTAGAGTAATAGGTATAAATATCATTCCTACTTGAGATTTTGACAGAATGTAATGGATCAACCAAACCATGCTCTAACATTAAATCGTTAAGAGCCAGAGTAGATTGATAGTTATAGGAAGCAGTGGATCGAGAACGATCAATTTCTGGATTTATCACTGCGTTCCAATCTCCTCCTACTATAATATAATGATCTTTATATGATGTGAGAATATTGTAAATTTTTAAAATAAACAGATGTTGTAGACTACATGGACCATATATATTTAGAACTAAAAGAGGTTTATCTAGATTATGAATAGAAGCAGTAAACAAACACCATCTACCCTCATTATCAAATTTCTCATCAATTATGATCCCCATGAATTTTTGTTTAATAATTATGGCTACTCCTCTGGAATTAGATGAGTCCCCTGCAGCTACAATCCTCTTAATCCATTTTTTATTTTTCTCTTTGGCCCAATCAAGTCGAGGGATATGGGACTCTTGAATAAAACAAATATCGGCCTGTGACTTGAAAATCAAATGAAACAATAATGACTTGTTTGCTTTATTTTGGACTCCTCTAACATTCCAGGAATCCACTGATATATCAACTGACATATTTAATGCAAACAAGCAGTATTGATGCTGTTAAAAAAGATAATAAAAAAAAAAACATAGAGTGAAGACCCAACAATACGTAAACCAGTGCCTTTAAGAGATGAAAAAGACCCACTTGTATTGAACAATGTTTGAGTATATAATCAAATCAAAAAATATTCCTTGTAAAAGAAAAATAGAATAAAGAATAATATAACATTCATTTATTTCCTTTATCCTAACCCTAGTGCCTACCCACCAAACACCTATTGATAAAGGAAAACCGGATATGATTAAAATAGAAGATGAAGTTTTAAATACTAATAGCATCTGAATAATAAAACAAACACTAAATGTAAGCCTAACAAAAGTTAAAACCCATACTAAACTACCAAACCTATATACAAGACTAACTAATTTCAAGATGTCCAACATACTCAATCCCCACTTAATATATTACACTAAAAGCTCCTATTATTAAGTATAAATATATATCAATAGACTAAATTTCCTCATATATTCCCAAGGAAAAAAAAAAATTTGTGATTAACAAAAATAACCAATATTAAGCTGAGAACAAACAAATATGAAACAACATATAAGCATCTTAAAGGAAAGTATATTAACCTTACTATATATATGAATAAGCATATATGAAACTAAAATATTTGAATCATGAATAAGATGCTGATTTAGCTATAAAATGAAACTAGCTTTAAATATTGTAGAACAAAATAAAATTATGAAATATCTAATAATCACATAGTAAAAATAACAAATGTCTCAGTGGTGAATTGGTGCCTAACTGTGACAATAATATCTGAAATTATGTTTAAACATTTATATCTGGACCAGATACAGTATAATCTGTCACCCAGAAGACTTACGCTCCAAATTCAACCCCACAAAATGAATGTTACCTGCCAATGTAGTTGTTATACAGGAGCAGTTCTATATATTAAATAGATTTTGGCGCCATCTAGTGAATAAAAAGGGAAAAAAAACAGGTGAACAATACCCTAACCTACAGTATAAACCTAAATTCAAAGATAAATGGCTAAGGACAAAAAACAAAATGGATTATATGCTTCAAAAAATAAAGCATAAAATGTTTGTATCAAAAGCACCATTAGTTATAAATTCGTGATGCATATTAGTATATAGAGAAGCAGTCTAATACCAGGTGTCCATATTCATAAAGGACACCCACACCTCAAGGTTGGTGGCAACGCACGATGCATCGGAGACCATCCAGGTGCAATTAACCATAGGCAAGACTGCTCTGCAATTTGTAGCATGTTACAGGCCACCCTCTCAAACTCAGGAACCTCACATGGCCTTCCTGAAAACATTGGAGGGGATAAATGTATCTCCAAACACCATCATACTAGGTGACTTCAACTACCCTAATATAGACTGGGAACACTACTCAAGCCCGAACACTCTAACCCAAAGATTCCTGGAGTTCATAAACTCAAATGCCATGGAACAACTAGTCACCATCCCCACAAGAGGTGAAAACATACTTGATCTCATCATCACGAACATGGGATCAAAATGTTCAACACCGGAAGTATACCCCTCACTGGTGAGATCAGATCATAAACTAATCTCGCTGGAGGTCCTCATCCCGTGCCCACCTGAAACAAAAAAGACCACAGTGAAAAACTTCTCAAAGCCGATTTCACACTTCTAAAAACTAGTGTGGTCTCCTTTAAGGCCCCTGAGCCAGTGGTAAACATTACTCAAACCGCTGAATCACTTACAAATGCCTTCTACCAGCACCTACAGGACTGCATGGATCAGGCAATCCCAAACAAAACTAAGACTCTCTGTACCAAAGGCAAGTGTCCAGTCTGGTGGACCCCAGCCATAAACAAGCTCTACAACAAAAGGAGGAAGCTACTACAAGATAGAGCAAAATCCTTGAAAGGTAAGACACCTTTGATCATTATAAGTAAAAACTAAGAGCTCTCATAAAATCATCCAAGGCAAATTTTGAGAGAAAATCGCCAAGGACTCTAAAGACAATCATAAGGCCTTCTTTAGCTATGTTAGAAACCTAGGAGGAAACTCCCAGATATGCTCAGAATTAGTTCAAAATGATGTGAAAATTACTGAACCTACACACATTGCTAACATACTGGCTGACAGGTTCAGTGCAAACTTCTCCCCAAAAGGAGAGATATCTATTCCAGAGGATTGTAGCCCCCAAACATCTCCAACGCCCAGGTGAGAACTGCCCTCACTAAGGCAAAAACACAGCATCCATGGGACCGGATGGTGTCCCCGGCTGTGTGCTTCATGAACTCAACGAGGAATTAAACCCACAGTTAGGACAGCTGTTTAATCTTAGCCTCACCTCAGGATACGCACCAAGGAGTGGCGACGCGACTGTGGTCCCACTTCATAAGGGCGGTGCCTCCACAGACCCTGGAAATTACCGCCCCATTAGCTTGACAAGCCTTATCTGCAAAGCCATGGAGAGGATCATAATGGAACTCATAAATAAAGACATAGGGAACTTGCAGACTTTGGATCCAACCCAGTTTGGCTTTGTCAAAGGCAGATCCTGCCTCTTAAACTTGGTTGACTTTTCGAGACAGTCACCAAGGCCATTGATGAGGGAAAGGCAGTCCATACAGCCTACCTCGACCTGGCAAAGGCCTTGACACAATACCCCACTCAGGTATCATCGAAAAACTCATCAGCTTGAATGTAAACCCATACATCACAAGATGGGTTGCAAACTGGCTAGCGACAGAACCCACAGGGTCAGAGTTGCTGGAGCCATGTCAGACTCAAAGCCTGTCACAAGTGGTGTCCCACAGGGCTCAGTCCTGGGTCCACTCTTGTTCGGCATCTACTTTTCTGAAGTACAAGCAAACACAGGAGGGTTATGGCTGACAAAGTTTGCAGATGACTGCAAACTGGGCCATAGTCGAAAACACATCTGACACAGATATCCTCCAGAAGGGCCTCACAGAAATGGATAACTGGTGCCAGAGCCATGGCCTGAAGTTAAACGCCAAAAATGCATAGTCATACCCTTCGGGAAAAACAAGGTTACCCCTAGCTACCATATAGGTGACAATCCACTGAGCACAGAAAAGTCATCAGGGATCTGGGGACCCAAGTTGACAGTAGTCTTTCGTTTGACACTCATGTTGCTAAAGTAGTTAGGAAAACCTTCTATATCGCCCACCTGATCATGAAGGGATTCACATCTAGATCAAGGGAGGTCATCGTCCCCTGTACTCATCACTCATTAGACCTATGATTGAGTACAATGCCCGTTCGAATGTATCTGACCAGACACCTGATGCAGCTTGAAAGGCCCCAAAGTTCCTCACCAAAAGGATAAAGGGTCTCAAAATATGTCTTATGCTGCCCGACTGAAAGAACTCCAGCTTTATTCAGTCTCATACCGCTTGCTCAGAGGTGACCTGTGCCTGACATATAAGGCCATGTCAAACCCAGATTTGATGAATATGCTTCACCTCAAAAATCTAGATCCCTCAGAACCACAAGGGCGGAGACTTAAACCTTGACACGGTTATAAATAGAACGTGCTGGAGGGACAGATTCATCACCCAGAGACTCCCTATGCTGTGGAACAAAATCCCGGTACATGTGAGGCAGAGCACCTCGCTGGCCTTGTTCAAGAGGAATCTTGACCAATGGATGGGAGATCGCAGATATACCCCAGGGATTACTTCAGTGTCACTGCTTGACAGAGGCACAGAAAAATGATAGGCATAGTTTTTATTCAAACTAAAGGGGTGGCGAAAGCCACATAACTATGGGCAAGGCTTATAAATGCCCTTGGGCAGATAGCCTAGTATGAACCTATGAACCTATGAACCTATGAAGTAAACCACACAATTCTCGTACACTCGCTTTTTAAAATACCCAACAAGGACAAACAACACTAAATTTAAACTGTAAAAGAGTCAAATAGCATAAACCTAAACATAAATATTATATCAAGAACTTTAAGAGATAGACCTAAATGCAATGTACAACGGCTTAACTGTATGGTAGGTTGTCAAAAGTAACTAACATTCAAAAATCCCATACTGTATGAAGTAAAATGCATGAACTCACAAGATAAAAAGGCAGTAAAGCCAAACAGATACAATGACAAGCATATCATAATAACACAAATATATTTTCTTAATTGTCTCTTTTTATAGTTCAAAAATAAAAGAGACTAACCTCTTTTGTGGAAATAAAGACCCATTCCCACTTAGAAGTCAATATCAGAAGCTCGCGTAAAGCGAGAAAATCACAGTAAGATTTCCTGGTGGTACAGTGGAAATATGCCCTAACAAAGCCTGAAGATGATCATCGCCAGACCCAGACACATTGTAACGTAAAAATAAAAAACAAATTATAAGTCCATCCCCGAACTCGGGTAGGCGGTGAAGATGTACTGTAACTGCGAAGTCCACGGATCTCCTCAGCTAGTGATGACGTCACCCATAGTCTCCGACAGTTCATATGAGGTGCGCGATCATGTACAAAAGCAGCTGGTGATGCGAGGAGAAGTCCATCCCTGAACTCGGGTAGGCGGTGAAGATGTACTGTAACTGCGAAGACCACGGATCTCCTCGGCTAGTGATGACGTCACCCATAGTCTCCAACAGTTCATATAAGGTGCGCGATCATGTACAAAAGCAGCTGGTGATGCGAGGAGAAGATTTTTAACTTGAATAGTCTCGAGAAGTGAAAAATTCTCCCTCCAAAAACGGACTACTGGCGTAGGACTCTAAAAACTAGAAACTTGAAAATAATAACGGATTACCTTTACAATACGAATAAAAATAACAAACTGCAAGGCCATTAGAAACTCAAAAATAAAATATAATTCTAGAAACCTGAAAAGTAAACAATGTCATAATTCACATGAGGTTTTGGCATAACAAGAAAAGATATATTGAAATAACTATTAAAATGGAATAAAATTAAATTATAACAGACAAGAACATCCTAAAGCATGAAATATTAAAAAAAATAAATAAAATAAACACACTTTTGAAACTCAATATATAAGTAACATATTAAGACACAGAATCAGGAAGCTTTTTAAAAGCTTTAAAAAATATATCTTTAGCTTCCTTAGGATCAGAGCACACAAATCTTTTATCATTGATAGTAAAAGATAAGGTATTAGGATAGGACATACGAAATCTTATCCCTCTTTTTATCAAGTCAGCACAATAGGGAGAAAGTTTTTGTCTGTTAAGTTTTATTTGAGAAGGAAGGTCTTGAGCAAATGACAGTTTATGAGACTTCCATGTAAACTGCTTTTTACTTTTAGCTGCTTCCAGAATTTGGAAAGTGTCTTGAAAATTTAATAGTTTTGTGTAGATAATCCTTGGTAAAGTAGAATCCTGACTTGCACGTAATGCTCTATGAGCTGTTTCTACAATTATGGTATTAGAGGATGATTCACAGTTTAACCCAAGATTCAAAGATGCTTCTAGTCACAGATAACAAATTTTTATTGTCATAAGATTCAGGCAAACCACGAATAATGATGTTATTTCTACGACTTCTGGCTTCCAAATCCAACAATTTGGTTTGTATATCAGAAATAATCTTATCTTTAGACTTAAGGTCACTTTCCAGTGAATCAGTTCTTATCTCTATAGCTGAGTTTCTATTTTCAATCATATCCATTCTGTCATTTATTTGTTTTAAAGTCTTACTAAAGTCAGCAAATTGATCTGAGAAATTTTGAATAGCACTCTGGATAGGCTTTAATGCTAATTTTAGTTCATCCAAATAAAAATTTGAATCATTTAAGTCTTTATTACTTACTTTGGAAGAATCTGTAGATTGCTTAGATGTTCTTAATCTTTTTGAACTGGAATCTTTTTCAGGAGAGAGCATTGAAGAAAATTTGGCCTTTGTAGGCTGAGTCTCCATGGAGTCAGATTTAGTAGCCATACCCAGAGATGCAGTGCAACTGACAGGATTTCAGGATCCAGGAGTCTTCTGAGGCAGCAGATAATCAAGGCAGCTGAGAGAACAAAAATGTTCTGAGGTAAAATAAATCCCAGGATAAAAGTTCCGAACAAAAAAATACTCCAAATGCGCAGAAGAATATTTATAGAATCTTTTTGTAGAAAAAACTGAGGAAAAAGATTGCTGTAAAATTGTAAAAAAACCCAAAAGTTAAATAGCTGTGAGGAGCTCAAAGAGTAGGGACTAGTCTAGTCGGCAGCCATCTTGGAATCATGCTATTCTATATTTTCTTACTGATACTCACAGACACTCATATGTAATGCACAAGTCACATTGTTTATCAAATGAAAATGTAATATTCAACAAAGTAATAGACTGAATGTCCTTATGGCTCATGGCTGACTAACCTGTCATATGGAAGCAGGCAGCTTATTACACAAGATCCAAGGTGAAACAAATGCAGGCAGGAAGTAGTAAATCCATACAGTTTGTTGAGAAGAATAAGTGCTTTCATCCCAAACAGTTAATTTATCAGGAACTACATCAGAAACAGTACAGATTCATCCTACACCAAATTTATGTAAGTAAAAGATGACATCATATCCTGTCTTGGAGCCCAAATGTATAAACTCCCCCCCCCAATATAAATATATGAATATGCATATAAACAGTATAAGGACAAAATGATTGACTTCAACAATTGGCTAAGCTTCTGGTGTCATTCAAAGGGGATCCAGTATCAACAAACCACGATGCTTTGCCAGAGATGGTCTGCACCTGTCACCCCTGGGATTCAGGTTACTGGCTAAAGATCTTCCCACCCCTATAGTGTATTTTTAGGAAAGTACAAAACCACCACCGTATCATATACAAGCATGCAAAATCTGAAGGTAATGCTACTCAATGCTAGAAGTTTAAACCTCAAAATGCAATCTCTCGAGGCACTCCTAAAAATGGAGATCATTGATATCTGTGCAGTAACTGAGACTTGGTTCAAGGCTCCCAGAGAGCACCCCTGCAATAACAGGCAACAACTCTTACCACCCTTTTTGGCCACAGAACCAAGACCAAAACACTAAAGGTGGATGAGTGTCCATATTCACACCTCCAGGCTAGTTGCCCAACACAGTCCATCTGAAATTCTCCAGGTGCAACTAAAACTAGGTAAGACAACAATCCAAATTGTAGCTTACTACAGATGCCCCACCATGCCCCAAGATTTTCACTACACCTTTCTAAACATACTGGAAAATATTAAGATACAACCAAACACCCTAATACTGGGTGATTTCAACTACCCAGCCATTAACTGGGAAAAGTACTTGGGTACCAACTCCTTTTCCCAACGGTTCTTGGAATTCATAAATTCCAATGCCCTGGATCAACTAATCCATTGTCCCACTAGGGGCTCCAATATCCTAGACCTGGTCATTACCAACATGGGAGATAGATGCTCCACACCAGTGGTCACCCCCATCCACATCCCACCCCCACCTCCCTCAGTAAGAAAACCTCCTTAAAAAACTTCTCCAAAGCCAACATCATGCTACTGAAGTCAGAAGTGACAAACCTCATGACACCCATGCAGACGGGATCTGAAAGTTCGACTGCAGAATCCTACACTAAGGCACTGTACGAGCACATCCACTTGTGCATGAATCGTGCCATCCCAAATAGAACCAAGATGCTCTCCTTCAAAAAAGGAAGCCAATCTGGTGGTCCCCTGCTATAAACTATACAACAGAAGGAAGAAACTGTTGCAGAAAAGAGGAAAATCCCAGGATGCAAAAAGCTCCCTCACCAGCCTCAATAAGAAGCTGAGATCTCTCATAAAATCCTCAAAAGCTAGTAATGAAAATAAAATTGCCAAAGATTCCAAAGTCAGCCACAAGGCATACCATAGTTATGTCAAGAATTTAAATGGCAATGCTCAGATCTGCTCTGAGCTTTAATGGAAAGGCATTAAATATACTGATTCCAAGGATATTGCCAATATCTTGGCAGATCAATTTAGTGCCAACTTCAGCCTCCTCACACCCCCTAAAGGGCCCATCTCAATACCAAAAGATTGCCAAATTCAGGTAATCTCGGCCACACAGGTAGAAACCGCACTGTCCAAAGCTAAGAATACAGCATCCATGGGACCAGATGACATCCCAGGCTGTGTACTACATGAACTACAAAATCAACTGGCACCTCACCTAAGTGTCATGTTTAATCATAGCCTCACCTCAGACTTCATGCCCACTGAGTGGTGCACACCTACAGTTATCCCACTCCACAAGGGGGGATCCACCTTGGATCCCAGAAACTACTGTTCCATCAGTCTGACGAGCCTGATCTGCAAGGGCATGAAATGCATTATCATGAAACGTATAAACAAAGACATTGGCAACCTTCAAACACTGGACCCCACCCAGATTGGGATTGTGAAGGGCCAATCCTGTCTCCTGACCCTGATCGACTTCTTTGAATCAGTCTACAGAGCTGTGAATGAGGGTAATGTGATCCACGCAGCCTATCTGGACATCACCAAGGCCTTCGACACCATCCACCATTCTGAAATCATAGAAAAACTTACTAAGCTGGGCATAAATCCCTACATCACTCGATGGGTTGCCAACTAGCTTACTGACAGAACCCAGACTGTAAAAGTAGCCGACTCCAAATCCAGCTACAGACAAGTGACAAGTGGAGTACTTCAGGGTTCAGTCCTGGGACCACTCTTGTTTGGCATCTACTTCTCTGAAGTACAGGCCAACACTAAGGGACTCTGGCTAGCAAAGTTCGTGGATGACTGTAAACTGGGAGCCATTATTGAATCCTCAAATGATGTTAATATTCTACAAAAGGGCCTTACAGAAACAGATGCTTGGTGCCAGAGCCATGGGCTCAAGCTTAATGCCAAGAAATGTATAGTTATCCCTTTTGGAAAAAAACATGTACCCATGAATTACCACATAGGTGGCAGTACACTAAACATTGAAAGTGTGATAAGACACTTAGGGACAAAGGAGGACAGTGGTCTCATTTTCGATAACCACATCGCCACAACAGTCAGGAAATCCTTCTATGTGGCACACCTCATCACTAAGGGCTTTTCATCCAGAAAAAAGGAGGTCATTGTCCAACTGTACTCATCCCTCATTAGACCCATTATAGAGTATAATGCCCCATTTGGTATGTACCTCACAAGATTTGCAACAGCTGGAAAGGCCACATAAATACCTCACTAAAAGAATCATAGGCCTAAAGCAGATGCCATATGCTGACCGTCTAAATACACTCCAGCTATACTCTGTGGCATATCATCAACTCAGAGGCGATCTCTGCTTAACATACAAGGCCATGTCAAACCCTGAGCTGTTGGACATGCTCCACTTAAAGAAATCCCAATCTCTCAGAGCCACAAGCTCCAGGGATCTAAACCTTGTCATCACAATGAACAAAACATGCTGGCGGGATAGGTCCCTGAGTCAAAGACTCCCCATACTCTGGAATAGACTTTTCATACATGTCAAGCAGAGTGCCTCCTTGGTCCTCTTCAAAAGGAACTTTGATAATTGGATGGGAGATAGGAAATTCATCCTGGGGATCATGTCAGTTTCCCTGCTAGACAGGGGTCCAGAGAAGTAAATATTGTGGGAAAAAATATCCAGGGTATTGTTATGGTTAGGCTTGTATAGACCCTAGAGCTGATAGCCTAGTACCAATCTATGAACCTATGAACATTATATTAGTATCAAGAATTTAAGAATATATAAATAAAAGCACTTAATTATACACAAAAGGCATAAAAGCAATATAAAATATGAAAGAATTAGAAAATTTTAAGAAATGCAAACAAAATCACTATAAAAACTATGGGCCGGATTCATTAAGGCTTGCACGGAGTCTAAGAGTAGAGTAAGACTCCATGCAACCAACATGTCTGCCGAGCAATCCAGGAACAGCCGGTAGGGGCGTGCAAGAGAGCTCCTAAAACGACTCTTACATGGACAGGGCTAGGATATGCAAATTACCTCAATTGCTGATGAAAGCTATGCAAAGGAGGTAAATTTGTGATCCAGGAAACCCGAACCTGTCCGAGTAAGAGTAGTGTTATTTGCAGAAAAGTACTCCGTTGACAATTGAGTACCATTCTGCAAATAGCAAATCGGAGCCATGACAGCTCCAAAAAAAGGATGCATCTAGTTGAGAAAGCATGCCAATGGCCAAAAATATGGTCATTGGTAATGTTCCCTGTTGCAAAATAAAAAAATCTATTTTTTTTTATCCCGATCTCCGAAGTTTAAGCATAGAACAGTGCTCTATAAACCAGAAAACCAATAATTAAAATCCACAAATATGGATTTTATTGTAATTCTTAATTTATAATGCAAGGGAATGGCAGGCTGAAGACAGCATGGCTACCAAGTAGAGGTTGCTAAGGGGGGAAGCTCAGTCTAAGAGCTGTAACCAAGCATTAGTAGGCAATCCTATGCAAATGAGGGTAAGGATAGTGAATCCCAAGTTTACATAGCAAATCAGCACAGTCAGTGGAGTGTAGGAGTAGGATAAGGGGAGTATCAGAGTAGAAGATAGGTGACATCACGAGGGGGGTATGTATGAAAGACGTTAAGCTCATTGAAGCAGAGTGGCATGTGTTTGCTGTCAGTTACTCATCACTGGAAGAGGTGTGTCAACAGGTACCCTAGCTAAAGGCAAGAAATTTAAGTTGTATGCCGTGGATAACACTAAAGTTTCTTGTTGAAGTGCTTGCAACGTGTTTGCGCACAGGTGCCCGCCTGTATATTTGAGTAAGACTGTGTGCGTGCGTTTACACCTGTGTTCACGCGTTTAAGCCAGAGTGAGCATGTCTAAGGTTGTTGAAATGTGTGTAAGTGCGTATGCACCTGTGTGTGTGCGTTTTAGCAAGAATAAGCAAGTTTTAGTCTGTGTAAGCATGTGTGTGTGCATGTGAGCTGGTGTGCCCGTGTTTGCGCTTGTGTGCCTGGTGCTGACCCCCTGAGGAAACAGAAAGGGAAAAGGAAGCACAACAAATAGTAGGAAGTTAACCAGGGAGAACTACCAGAGCTAGCAGGTGAAAACAATCAGAATCAGGCAATTACACAGGCAGTACACTAGCCCAGCCTAGCACTTAAAACTCTGCAAACAACTTTCCACCATGTTTTCCTCAGAGACACTGCAACACAGTAAACTAAGAGAAGTGAAAACTTAAAAAAAGCTTTACTGAGACAAAAAATGTTAAGGGCTGCCATTGCTGTTATAAGGCGACATATGCAACATGCTGAGGGTAGTGACAATGCGAATGCTGCTGGACAATCCACAGTGAGGAAACAGAAAAGAGTATACAGGCCCAGGGTAACCTATCAGGGGCTACATGAGCTGGAGATAGTGGAGTGCTATAGAGTGGACAGAGACCTCATGCAGCAAATTGTTCAGCTGTGCAGGCCACGCCTCACACACAGAACCAACAGAGGGGAACCCATCCCAGTGGAAACCAAGGTATGTGTTGGCCTAAGAATATTAGCAACAGGTACCTTCCAGAGACCAACTGGTGATATGATGGGGATATCACAGGCAACAGCATCCAGGGTACTGCACCAGTTCCTGGATGCCATGTCAGCGATCATGTATATTTCCCCAATTCACATGAGGTATTAGCCAGCAATATGCATCTCTCCCAGCAAATAGCGGAATAACCTGAAGTAGTGGGTGCAATAGACTGCATGCACATACGCATCAAAGCACCAGCCGGTGAGTGGGGTAGGGTCTACATTAACTGCAAGGGCTTCCCCTCCATCAACTGCCAGGTAGTGTGTGATTCCCAGGGCATAATACTGAATGTGTGTGCTGGCTGCCCTGGAAGCTACCATGATTCCCATATCTGGCATCTGACACAGCTGTACCAGACATTTGCCAATGGGGACATCCCTCATGGTCACCTAGTAGGGGATGCTGGCTATGCTCTGGAGCTGTGGCTGATGACACCCATCAGAAACACACACACACCTGAACAGGAACGCCATAATGAGGCACACGCACAAACATGAAATGTAACTGAGCGTGTGTTTGGGCTGCTCAATTCATGGTTCCGGTGCCTGGACACAACTGGTGGAGCCTTGCAGTACTCACCAACTACATGTACCCAAATTGTCATGGTATGTGCTATGCTATATAATATGATCCTGCGAAAACAGCTGCAGCAGGAACAGCATAGGCCCAGGCCAAACAGCCCCCCACCATTGCCAAGGCCATCACAGGCAGAGCGTGACTCGGAGGAGGAACAACCTGAGCCTGCCCCAGTAGGCAGAAGGAGGCATGCCCAGTATGCTTTGGCCTTGGCAAAGAGGCAACGCATAGCACATACACTGGCTCAGTAGGAATCTTGGAAATTATACCTCTCTCTCTGACTCACACATATAGTAAAAGGGATGCCTAACTTGACACTACCTGTTTTCAAACATGTATAAGGAGTATAGTATGTGCATCCAATATAGGCAGCCCGGCAGCACCACCTGAGGCACGATTGCCATGTGTTAAGCAATATAAAGCAGTGCTAAACAGCTTTTACCACTATTTTGTATATGCAAACAAAATTGCACACTCTAACTAGCACAACTTTGGTCATTGTTGAGCAATATTGGGCAACGTTCAGCAATGTTGGTTAACATTGAGCAATGTTGGGCAAGCTTGGTCAAAGTTGAGCAAAAGCAGGTAAACATGCTCATATTTGTTCTGGTCATTAAGCAGTCTGGTCTGCCCAGTATGAAAATATAAAGCAGTGACAGGCCTCGAACCCAGGATACTGTGCACTATAGTCAAAGTACTGAACCATGACAGTATTTCACTGGTCAGCCTGTATGAAGAAATGTTGATACGTCTGTGCAAAGTATTTCATGGAAACCCTGCAGGCGCAGAATAATCCCTGTCGAGTTATGACACAAAGGTGAGCCCTGCAGTAAAAATATAACCTGATTTTCAACACACATATAGTATAAATGTTAATATTGGGCATGTTCACACACATTAACAAATGTAGTGGGCTTCAGACAGTAACATACTGAAAGGTCACACAGGGCATGCTCACACACTTAAATAAATGAGACAAATGTCAGGCAACAAAACACTGAAAGGCCAAACTGGGCATGCTCTCACACTTAGGCCATGTCTGAGTACAGCAGTGGGCCACACATATCTGGCAGTTGCATGTGTTAACCCAGGAACCTCTAACTATTCACCAGTCTGCCTTGTGCACACAGTTATATGACAACAGACACATATATAATATATTGGAACCCTGTCATAATCAAATATGTACTGCAGATACTTAGGTTGTTCATAGGAAGTTGGAAAGCAAAGAAGATAAAAAACCTGCAATCAGTATCATCAATAAACAATGTGCACTCCAAACATTATCATAGGTTCATAGGTTGCTACTAGGCTATCTGCCCTAGGGCATTTATAAGCCTAACCAGAGTTTGTGTTGGCTTTCGCCACCCTGTTAGATTAGTAGACTGTGCCTGTGAATAGTAGGCCACACCAGATAGCCCTTTTATGGTTAGTTTATTGTGCCTCTGTCTAGCAGGGACCCAGAAGAGATCCCAGGGGTAAACATATGATCACCGATCCACTCGTCAATATTTCTCCTGTAGAGGGTCAGTGCGGGGCTCTGCCTAAGCGGGGTTGGGATTTCATTCCAGAGTGAGGGGAGCCTCTGGGATATGAATCTGTCCCTCCAGCATGTCCAATTAATTTCTGTGCTGAGGTTTAAGTCCCTTGGAACGTGTAGCTCTAAGGGATTCGGATATTCTTAGGTGGAGCATGTCCATTAATTCTGAGTAGAGCTGGAGTTACTTTAGCTGAACTGCGCAGGGCATCTGTTTGAGTCCCTAGATCCACTTGGTGAGGTACTTTTGTGGCCATTACAGTTGCTGCAGGTGTCGGGTAAGGTACATCCAAAATGGGGCATTGTATCCAATCATGGGCCTTATGAGTATAGGGGCACAATGACTTTACTTGATCTAGATGTGAAACCTTTTGGGATTAGGTGAGCTATATAGAAGGTCTGTCTAACCACTTTGGCAACGTGATTGTCAAAGGCAAGATTACTATCTACTCGGGTCCCCAAATCCCTAATAACTTCTTCCATACTTAATCGATTACCACCTATGTGGTAATGTGTGGGCCCTTTGTTATTCCCAAAGGGGATGACTATGCATTTAATGGCATTTAGCTTTAAGCCATGGCTCTGGCACCAGTTATCCATCTCTGTGAGACCCTTTTGGAGAATGCTTGTGCCAGCTGGAGAGTCAATTATGGCACCCAGTTTGCAGTCATCTGCGAACTTGGTCAGCCATAGTCCTCCTGTGATAGCCTGTACATCAGAGAAATATATACTGAACAAGAGTGGTCCCAGGACTGAGCCTTGTGGGATGCCACTTGTAACTGATGTAGAGTCAGACATGGCACCTGCAATTCTGACCATGTGGGTGCTATCCCTGATCCAGTTTGCAATCCATCTTGTGGTATATGTGTTGATATCTAAGCTGGTGAGCTTATTTATGATGCCCAAGTGGGGTATTGTGTCGAAGGGTTTTGCGAGGTCCAGGTAGGCTGTGTGGACTACCTTACCTACATCTATGGACCTGGTAACTGTTTAAAGAAGTTGACCAGGTTCAAGATGCAAGATCTGCCCTCAACAAAGCCTAATTGGGTAGGATCCAGTGTCTGTAGGTTCCCTATGTCTTTGTTTATGAGCTCCATGATTATACGCTCCATAGCTTTGCAGACCAGGCTAGTTAGGCTTATAGGGCGATAGTGTCCGGGGTCCATTGTGGCACCACCTTTGTGGAGAAGAACCACTGTTGCTGTATGCCATTCCTTGGTACATATCCTGTAGTAAGTCTGATATTGAACAGTGACTTTATGTGAGGGTTAAGTTCTTCATGAAGCTCATGTAAGATGCAGACCCGGACACCATCCGGTCCCATTGATGCTGTGTTTTCTGCTTTGGAGAGGGCAGTTCTAACTTGTTCATCTGTGATGTCAGGGAGGCTACACTCTGTTGGGATGGACATTTGCTCTTTAGGGGGGATGGGGGGAGACATTTGCACTGAACCTGTCTGCCAGGATGTTGGCAATGTCTGTAGGTTCAGTGTATTTTTTGTCATTTTGCACTAACTCACAGCATATCTGGGAGTTGCCACCCAGGTTCCTGACATAACTAAAGAAGGCCTTGTGATTGTCCTTAGTGTCTGGTGCAATTTTCCTTTCGAAGCTGGCCTTAGATGAGTGATCGTAGCTTCTTGCTAGTACTGATCAGAGATGCCTTCCCTTTTTGGGATTGTGCTCTATCATGTAGTAGCCTCCTCATTTTGTTGTATAGCTTATTTATGGCTGGGGTCAACCAGACAGGTCACCTGCCTTTGGAGTAGTGAGTCTTGTTTTTATTTGGGATAGCACGATCCATGCATTCCAGTAGGTGTCCATAGAATGCGTTTGTAAAGGATTCTGAGGTATGAGCCATATTTATCACTATCTCGGGGTATTTGAAGGATACCACCTCAGTTTTGAGAAGTGTGACATTTGCTTTTGAGAAGTTCTTCACCGAGATTACATTGGACGGGGGTGGGGACGGGATATGGATGTCCAGTGAGATAAATGTATGGTCTGACCTTACCAATGAGGGGTATACCTCTGGTCTGGAACATAGAGTCCCCATGTTGGTGATGACCAGGTCCAATATGTTTTCCCCTCTTTTGTGGGGTGGTGACCAGTTGTGCCATAGCATTTCAGTTTATAAATTCTAGTAACCGTTGGGCGAGGGTGTTGGGGCTTGAATAGTATTCCCAGTCAATGTTTGGGTAGTTGAAGTCACCCAATATAATGGTGTTTGGAGAGACCTTCATAATCTCCAGTGTTCTCAGGAAAGCTGAGTGTGGTTCCTGAGTTTGGGAGGGTGGTCTGTAGCATGCTACAAACTGAAAGGCAGTTTTGCCCACTGTTAGTTGCACATGTATGGTCTCCGATGCTTCGTGCAGTGCTACTAACCTGGAGGTGTGTGTATCTGTGATGTATATGGATACTCCCCCTATTTTTGTTGGTCGGTCTGAGTTTTGTGGCCGAAAAGCATGGTATGAAGTATAACCTTGTGTGCTGGGGTGCTTTCGGGAGCCTTGAACCAGGTGTCTGCTACTGCACAGATATCGATATTCTCCATACTGAGGAGAGCCTTGAGTGCGTGCATTTTGAGGTTTAGACTTCTGGCATTGGGCAGCATTACCCTTAGTTTCTTTTACCTTGTATTGTCTATGGAGGTGGGTTTGTCTTTTGAGCCTTGCCTAAAAAAGGCACTATGGGGGTGGCAAGAGCCTTAGCCAGTATTCAAAAGCCCAGGGGTGACAGGTGCAAGCCATCCCTAGTGAAGCAATGTGGTATGTTGTGCATGTCATCCCAGGCTGACAGACACTGGATCCCCTTTGAATGACACCACTATGTTAGCCAACTGTTAAAATTGATCATTTTGTCTTTATACTGTGGCATCATTCTTGGTGAGGGTAAGATGCTACACAAGGTCAGGGTCATACATGATCAGAGAGCTCCTCTATGTCTCTTTTCATGTAGTCCAGGGAGGAACATCTGAGGTCATTCACACCAGCATGGACAATGATGGAGCCATATTTGTACTTGCTTTGGAGTGACCTGAGTGCATGTGTTATGTGACGGATCCTGGCACCCGACAGACAGCTCAAAGTGACCTTCTCCTTGTTCAGCCTGGTGAGTGGGATGTCAGTGTGTCTAACAATAGAGTCATCTATTACAAGTGTATTAGGTGTGTTGTTTAGCCTTAAGGGCAGTGACTGCGTGGCACACTGACTTTGTGAACTATGTGATATGTGGGTATTGTTGTGGAGTAGCAGTTGTTTGGGTGTCTGCTTTGGAGGTCTGTGCTGCTTAGGCAGATTTTTATTTAGAGCCTCAGAGTATGTTTTTGTGTGGTAATGTGTTTTGTTTGCTGTTGCTATAGGTCTATGTGAGACTGGTTTGTGGTGTATGTGGTTACCTTCACCACCTGATAGACTGTACCAGTCATGGGTCGAGAGAGCTCAGCCTCCTGTTTGTCTATATAGTTGCATCTCTCACATATATCTGAGTTTGTTGGGAGGAGGAGAAGGTTGTCTGTGTACATAAGGCAGTTGTAACATTGCATCAACATTCCCATATTCACCAGCTGGACTGGAGAGTACACACGAAACTGACCTTTGGACATGTCAGGATATTATGATGAAATACTCTTTTGACTGATCAAAAAGGCTCAGTAGGGTGTTAAGTGTGTAAAAGAGTATAACAGGGGTTTAGTGCTTAGGTTTGTCGGTGTTTTGCAAATGAGTCCAGACAGAACTATGACACTTCCTTCAGCTATGTCATAAATAGCAATGTACACTCATATATGTCCTGAGTCAGGGCCAACTGTAAATGACTGACAATGCCAACATCCTGTCATACATACATACATACCCACCTCCCACTGACAAAAGGCCCTATTATCATGCCAGGAGATATCACATGTAGAATGGGTAAACAGCTCCTTCCAAAGCTGAAAACGTGGCGTCAATTGGATTACATTGTTTCCCTGTATGTGTCATAAGTGAACTGCAGAACAAATAGACCCTGCACCCGAACAGTCTGTTGAGTCTCACCCTCTCTACAGGATCTGAAACTGTTGAATGGGTTACAGCAACATATGGCACACCCCAAAAGTGCTGGTGCACAACAGACCATGGGAACTATAGTCCTATAAGCCTATGAAGTCCATCATGATTAAAGTCATAAACAGAGCTATTGGAAGCCAACAAACACACAACCCTACCAACTTTGGTTTGTTCATGGGCAGATCATGGTTCCCAAACCTGCTAGACTGTTTGCAAGGCAGCCACCCAGGACATACATCACTGAAAGGAGCTACACACGTCCCACATAGAGTTTGAATAGCCCCTTTGCAACATCCCTGACACATGTCGTATCCACAAAATCAACAATCTGTGCATAAATATGTATTGTCATATGATGGAATGGCAATTGGTCCACAGATAGATCACACAAGCTAAGAATTGTGGAGTCCTGTTCAAGCTGTTAACACCTGCTGTCCCACATGGTTCAGTCCTGGGATTGCATAAAACAAAGTGCACACACATTACCATGTCCAGTCTGATGATGTCATCATCCTACAAATATAGCAGGAGAAAAGAAACCACCCAGTAAATCATATAGTGTGCCGTGTTAATGCGTATCTCTCTAGTATCAAAACATAGTTATGTAGGGGTTTGAATCCTGCAATTGCTGAATGTGTGTGGGGGTGTATGCATGTGTGCGTGATTTCCTTTGAGAGGAGTGCCCTTTTTGGAGACTAGGAAAACACATTAAAAGAGGTAAATTCCTCATTGGCAAGTCTGATGATGTCAGTATCCCACAAATAAAGCAGTGGAAAGGAAAGCTCCCAATAAAGCATATAGCACGTCATGTTAATGCGTAGCTCTCTACTATCATAACATAGTTAGGTAGGGGGTTGAATCCTGCAATTACTGAATGTGTGTGTGTGAAACTGCTGGTCAATGTGTTGTGGGTTTTGCTTTTACTACTGTATGGCATATCAGTAAAACAACAGTATGGGCATTGCACACTTCAGGTATCTGTGTGGCAAATGCATATATGTACATGTGACCTCAATTAGTTCATAGGTGTGAAGCCTGCTTTCTACATGAATACATCTGTTACCATTGACAGTTTGTGCTGCTGCTTCTCAGACCTTAGGTCACATATGTATGTTTGTGACAAGGCCAGCCACTGTAGTGATCTGTGGCCTAGGTCATCTGTGTCACACACACCTATGACAGTTTCTATAGAATGGTGTGAATGAGGGTTCATGCCTGGGGTATATTTCAGACATGTTCAAACACAACAAAGTCTGTCAATAATGGACATTCATTTTAGGTGTACAACAACTTTGTGGATATGCATACAGACCCATTATTGCTTATGTGATACACTGAGGGACTTCAGAATACCGTTGGAAATGTGAATACCAAAGGACAGATGACATAACATGTGGCTGTATGTACACATTGGTACCCTTCTACATGTTGTGGGCTACTACCTATGTGGTACTGTCAAGGTACTATGTTTAGTAAATGTGGATGACTATGCTATAGTTGGCTTATAGCTTTACAGCATGGGTTGGTCAACAGGTATCTGTCTGTACGATTCCCTTGTGGAGGATAAGTGTCTCATCCGGAGAATGCATTGTAGTCCACTGTATGCATTACCAGATGTGGACGGACATATTCCTAGTGTGTTTGCTTGTACCTAAGATGGCTACATGCCAAACAGGAGTGGTCCCAGGAATGGGTGGCGGTCAATACCACTGGTTACTGGTATAGTATAGTACCGGAAGGATTCAAATGCTACTGTGTATCCTACATCTGTGTGTCAGTTGTCAAGACATCATCTAACGATTGGTTAAAGTCAGGCTGTTGAGTTTATGTATACTACCAGAATGCAAACCAATGAACGATATTAACATTATCACCCACAGCATAGTGTCAAACCATGTCATACACACATGTGTACCCAAGTTGAAACATATGTGTAGTAAAATGCATACTGGCCACCAAAAGAAAATATGAAGTGTTAACACTGTGTAATACAGGGCATGTCACCTTCCCATGTGTCCACTATGCACGTACATGCAGACAGTGCACCTCCACCATGCTCACCAGTGTACACCTGCAAATCTGTACTGCACACATCACACACATACTGTTCACTCACCAACACATGCCACTGGTACCACACACATCAGCCAAGTGGCACATGGGTGGACAATACATTTTTGGAATTAACACTGGTGTAAACAATACTACATTGATAATCATAGCTTTAATGTATCATGTCTACTCAGATATACCTACAAGGATATCATTACACTTTACTGTAGACAATATGCTAACATTGTTACACTGCTATTAAGTCACCCTGTGCATCAGCACCATGTTAGCCTGTTCCTGCATCAATGTTACAGATGACAGGAGGTGGCACAGTTTCATCATATGCACACGGTGTGTTGTTGGTTTGCCAGAGCCCGACAGTGACCCATCCAATCGACATGTATGTGTGTGTGTGTGTTTGTGAGGGACAACAGTAGAGCATGGGTCAATGTTGATGTAATGTGTGTGTGTATGTGTTAGCCCTAGGTGTTTGGCTTATGTGTGTATGTCTGCATGCACACAGTTCCACCATGTGGCTGCCAAATACGGGAGGATGTGGGACAGCCACAGACTGTTCCTGCCAGGCTGTACAGATCACTGTCTCCGGCCAGGGACACAGTACCTCTGCCTGGCAGGGGTGCCACAGACAGTATCGGGTACTAAGCCAGACTGGGTACTACCATCAGAGGCAGAGGGATGTCGACTGGACCCATGTCCCTGCTGGGACTGGCCAGAGCCACGTGCATGTGGTCATCTAGGATGGTCTATTGACAGCCCAGCCCCAACATTGCTGGGGCTGGTACTGCCACTACAGGAGCGGCTGTGACTTGTGTGTTGTCCACGACGACTGCCAGCTGATGATGTTGCTGGCATATGTCCACGTCGACATCTCAGCCATCCTGCACTGTCCTGGCACATGGACATGATATTGCGGAGGACATCTAGTGTCTCCCCCAATGTCTATCAATGACCTTGGTGTAATTACGGATGGCACTGGCAAGGTCACAGATACTGTCATTGATAGCAGTGTTATGAGCCCTCTGCGCCCTTAGTCCCTGCCTAGTGTACCATTCCATACGTGTCTTTGCCTGCATTACAGCCTGGAACATACCTGAGGTTGTAAGACCTGTGGGGGCATGTCTGCCAGGGGCATTACGACCAGCAGTGCTCCCACGAGAAACCCTGGACATATGTCTATGTGGTACCATTCCTGGAGTCTGGGTATGGCTGCTGTGAGGGGATGCATGTGCCATAGATACCACACTATCCTGGTCAATGCCTACTGTATGCTGTCCCTCAGCTAAGGCCATTGGTGTTGAGGGATGTATTGGCAGTATGAATGTGCACATAGATGGGATGGAAAGCTGTGTACTGTTGATTAGCGAAACAACAACAGACCCTGTCAAACTTGCCTGTGCCACAATGCATGTATCATCATGTCCACTATTTGTGGCAGTGACTTCAGGTTCCCTGCTGCACTCATCCAACACAACCTCAGCACCTGTGAGAGGAAGACAGGAAACGCACTTTACAATCTGTACATGATGTTAGCACACATGCACACATGCACACAAATACACTACTCAGTCAAGTTGACACACACACACACACACACACACACACACACACACACACACACACACACACACACACACACACACACACACCAACAGCAATACAGAACATACTCATTAGTGGTTGATGGTGGAGTACAGTATCACAAGCCAAAGAGTCCTACCGCACTTGTCAGCATGCAGGATGTGTGTTGCTCAAAAGCATGGAGTGCGAGTGTAGAGAGTCCTTGTTGATAACAGTATACATGTCTTTGATGCATGTGTGTTGTTCAATGATTGGCCTCACCCTGGAACACAATGTGTACATGGACACAACATTGCTGTGCAAGTATAAAATGCTTTCCAATGTCCTGTGCACCATCACTCATAGGTATACATACCATGGCTGGATGCACACAACTGTCAGGTGTATAGCAATGAATGCTATGTGTAGTACTGTAGTTACTGTAACTGGATGTAGTGTAGTACCATGAGCCATAATCAGACAGCATCATGTGGTCACTCAAGGCCACACTAGCAATTATCTTGCTGTACCTGACCTGCACCACTTTGGCTACATTAACCGTTTCACAGGCAGTTGTTACATGGGTATGTAAGGTGTTCAATAGGGAGCATTGCCTAACATGAATGTCTTGTGTGTTGAAGAGTGTCACACTGACCTGTGATAGGCCTCTACCCCTCAGGTATAGAATGTGTGCTGTGTTGATGACATTTTGGATACTGGAGTCTGACCTTACAGCAGGTGTCTACATACGCCATGTGTATCATTTTAACACTTACTGCGTATGACAAAGTGGTGTATGTTGTGTGCATGTGTATTGACTCTGCCTATACAATGTCCACTACACTGTACCACAATTGGTTGGGATGCTCTGTGTATTGCATGTGTTTGAGGCAGCTGCTCATGTTACTGGGATGTGCATAGTCCCACAGAGAACATGCAGAGCATGCATTATGTGTAGGTGTTTTGCATGTGTATATGGCCTACAACTCTCCTATTATATGCACATGTTATATGCTATATTAAATGTAGAACACTCATCAGCATTGGTCTGCTGTCTTGCTATCACACCAGAGGGACCTACAAGGATATGAGACAGTTTGTCAGTGTCAACAACTGTGGCATTGCTGCTGTGAGTTTGCAATTTTACAGTAGTACAACAGGTGACAGTCACAGGCATACAGATTATGTACCAAAGTATCAGTATTGCATGACACCAGACTCCACATCTTCTAAATACGCAGTACACATCTGATAAATACATGTTCTAACAATCGAGCTAACAGTAGTCTACAGATATACCATGTTACCTGCACGCTCTGATTCGACTTGCTGGGTGACTCCGGCCTCCATGATGACACATGTCTGTTGTAGTGGTTGGCCAGGAGCCACCATGCTGAGGAGCAGCTCTTCCACTCTGGTGAGGGGTGGATGTGTTGCTGCACTACCACCTGTGGCAAGCTGTTGTCTGTGGACATCGGAGGCATGCTGCCGGACATGTCTGATTAAATCACTGCAGTGATGGCGCACCTGCTCATAAGTCCAGTTATGCATGCCTACATCATTTGCCCGATGGACAACATCCTGCCACAGTGCAGTGCGCCCATGTTGGTCCTGGATGGTTCTGGAGAACAGCATGTGGTTGTGATGTTGTATTAGGGCATCTAGGATTATTTCCTCCTCTTCAGGGGAATACGCGGGCTTGTGATTGTGAGACATATCCCTGGAAGACAATAAAGCAATAATTGTGAGCAAGTCATGTGGCACACTTAACATTCTAAAGTACAGACATCAATGAATTGCCATATATAGTAACCTATTGGCTGTCAGTAGATACACAATTTTAATATCACATATCACTGCTCAGCCCACAACTGCCTGACAGTGCCTGGCACATTCGATATATTAAACCATGTTCTGCACAGCAACAAAGTGAAGCCAGTATGTAAGACTATACAACAGTACATGGCACACTGTATGTGACACAATGCACCACCTAGCCACAGGAGGTATATATCAAGCTAATGGATAGAGAATGATGTCATCTATTGCAATGAATGTAAAGTACAGTTACAGTATTACCAGTATACCACAGTAGTCATTGATGCCAAACCCCTGCCTAATATATGTGCACAGTTGTTGATATAGGTGGCATACTGCTGTAGTAGACTATACATGTTGCTAGATACACACGTATACCCTGTAACACAGATATGATTGAAGGCATGGTACAGGCATAATTACACACACATCAGACATACATACAGCACACAAATGTATGCCAACCCAGATGAGCTTTACCTGTGTACCATACAGTACTGTGTATCACTTCTTACAAAACCTTATGCCTGAGGTATGTAATCTATGAGGACTACAGGCATGACACAAAACATGTTCCAAGCAATGTGAACATACACCATACTGTACTGTTTAGGCCTACAGCTTTAGGTAGTACTACAGTTCATATGGGAGTTGGATTCACCAGCAGTACCACTCACTAAGCATACATGTATTGCTTTAGCCTACAATGGGACAACACAGTCGACAACAAGGGACTACGTCACACCATATGCCATACTACTTTTTCTGCCTAGCAATAGCATACACATCTTTTCTGGGATCACAGCTAGGACACAAACTACCATGACAGAAACAATGTCACACTAAGCTATAACACCTTTACAGATCTTGCACACATTCACCAACACATTCACCATCACACTCAGTCAACCTCACATAGCAATTATTGCACTAAGTACATGTGTGTGTGCTTCCTGTCATGGGTAGATAATACGCTATTGGCCCTAGGGCCTACAGCAGCCTAGCCATATACTACCCTGGCCTTTGACACACATGTAATTTAATTTTACTTGCCCCTGTCAACAACAGCCACAGAGGTGATTCCTGGGGTGTATTTCCTATCTCCCAAACAATCATCAGGAGTATTTATGACAACTGCTAATGAGGAGCTTTGTTTGCAATTGATAGATGGTTTGTTCCAGAGTATGGCATGTCTCTGAGTTAGGACTCTATCCCTCCAGCATGTGCTGTTTAGTGAGCTGACAAGGTGTAGGGCCCTAGAGCATGTATCTGTGAGGGATTGTAATATGTTTACGTGGAGGACGTCCAACAGCTATGGAGGTGACATAGCTCAGTATGTTAGGCAGAGGTCACCTTTGGGTAGGCGCTATGCAACACAGTGAGTCGGTCTGCATAGGGCATCTGTTTGAGGCCAGTATTACTCTTTGTGAGGTATATCTGTGGCCTTTCCAGTTGCTGTAGTTGGCATTATACTCTCTAATGGGTTTTAAGTGTGATAAGTAGAGGGGAACACTGACCTATATTTCCCTAGATGACACACCTTTTGGGATGACGTGTACCACGTAGACAGAGTACATGACCAGTGTGGCACTGTGATTATCAAAGGGGAGGCTACTGTCCACCTGTGTCCCATGTTCCCTTATCACACCTTCGGTGTTAGGTAGACTACCACCTATGTGGTATTTAATGGGTACAGTGTTCTGGCAAGAAGGGATGGCACTGCAGTGTCAACACTGAGATTCAGTCCATAACTTAGTCACCAGGCACCTGTCACTGTATGTATACCCCATGTCTCTCTCCCTCTCTCTATATATATATATAGCTGCATATCTATATATATATATATATATATATATATATATCTGTATATATCTATATAGATCTACATATATATATATATATATATATATATATATATATATATATATATATACACACACACACACACACACACACACACACACACACACACACACACACACACACACACACACATATACATATAAACATCCATTGCTGTACATATAGATGTACATATAGGCACATATACAGTCCACTATTCATGGTGGGAATAGCACTTATGCGACAGTTGTGAGATATACAGTTATGTAATAATATTGCACAGTATTGTGCAGACTGCATTGAAGGTGTCCTCAGCCCATGTAGCTTTAGCAGGCCTCACTGGCTACAACATTGCATAAATGACAGAGCATACCCACAGCGTTTAACCACCACATGTCATATACCAGCACTGCATGCTATTGTCTTTTCCACACACTACAACCTACATAGACATATGCACATAACAACCTTCAACAATGTATATATGTATACCCTTCACAAACAGTTGCAGTGTGTCCCTTGCCCTATGCACATGTACAGATACATAGAGATATGTACTGCTGCCACATATGGATGATTCACAGTATGTAGAGTGTTCTTCATAAACATCTACTACATGCCAACAAATACATATGTGTTACATACCTTTTGTTTGTATTGTTGTGTTCAGTTTGTTTTTAAAGGTTATGTTTTTTTTTCTTTTTCTTTTCTCTGTCTGTTACTCTTTATTTTTCTGTGTTTCTCTGTCTGTCTCTGTCTCTATCTCTCTCTTGCTGCAATGAGATTATTGCATGTGTAGACAGCAAGTACAGCCTGCTTTTCTAGGTATCTGCACATGTGCATGTGATGGCCTCTGCACCAGTTGGTGCCCACCATTCAATAATTGCATGCAGCCTGCTGTGTGGTAATTGCACTACTCACTGTCATAGCAGCCCACTGCTATAAAATGCTAGGTTAGGTATGCTTAGCCCTTTCAGCTTTCCAAAGTGGTGCCCATGCTTGTTTGCTGTGGACACCGTTGTGTCAGTCAGAAGGTTGGTATACTTCTTATCTCAGAAGCTAGTGTTGTAGCCAGTGATTTGCATGTTGTACGCAAACCTGAATGTTGCTGCTTCTACTACACACTTGTCAGTGTAGACTTTTACTCACCCCTCCACATGCTTACACAAGATACATGGGAGTATGTACTTTCTTTTCTAATTAGACAATTAACTGTCATACAAAAGTAGTTATTGCAATGTGTTCCTCTGGCACATGAACTATTTGTGAACTACTATACTGCAAATATTAATTACCTCACTTCTGAACAGTTTGTTGTTTATTTGTGTTAACATTAGCATGGGCTGCTCAAGACAACTGGACACATTTCAGTACTGAGTATGGCTACCTACATCCTTGGTAGAGCCTGAATACACAGGAATATTGTTCTTTTGGGTAGGGGTGCAGAAGTACAGAGAGCATTATATATTATTGTGTGATGTTTATCTTGCTGAACATACAGGGTTGCTGTGTACCTGTTAGTTTAACAAGGCAAGTAGTCTGTCTGCGTAGCTCCCACTTGTGGACATATCTAGATGGTAGCCAGAGGTTGGCCTATTATTCTTTGTCTGTGCACCACACCAGTTTTTTCTGCACTAGAACAGTGGCATTGTCACAGTTGGTTGCTAACAGTACATGGCTACATCCTTTGATATTTCTGTGTTGTACTCCTACATAAGAGAATGCTTGTGGGACTCATTCCAAAGCTATTTGCAGAGTGTGTAACAGCAGACAAGCTGTAATGCCTGTGTGTTTCTGCCTCTGCCAGGCCTCTGATGCACTCAGGTATATATTCGAACAGCCTCAGGGAAAGGTACATATAAGTGGGGTACACCTGTAATATATTACAGACATTAAGTTGAGACTGTGAGAGAATCAGAGCATATGTATTACTACACCTTTTCTGACGTGCATGCAGTGTGTACTATTACTTATTGACATCATTCATTAAGTGTAATTCCCCACTCTTCGACCTACCATCAGTACTTTTCAGAGGGATTCTGAGGGACAAAGCTAAAATTTTTTAGGAATCAGGGACATCCCTGAAAAGCAGTCACACTTGCGAAGTATGTCCTCTGCCCTATTCAAATATGCCAGTGTTTATCCTGCTCTGACACTGTGTGGGGTTTGTAAAGTGCTACTGTAACATTATTTCCTGCTAGAATGGCAGATTCTCTTTTCACAGTCATGTCATGCAATTCCACAACAACTGCTGGTAAAGATTGACAGAACAAGATTTGTGTTATGACATTCCTATTTTCCCTTTACATTCACTCATTGTAATGCATGATATATTTATTACAGCACCAACTTGCTGGAAATCTACTGTGGCCTAGTGTTACTTCATGCAGTCTAGTGTGTTCAAGGTCCGGGTTCAAGACTGAGAGAGGTGTTTTATTTTGCTGCTCAGCAGAACAAGGGCAATGCCATGCAGAGTCACTAAGGCACTTTTAAGCAGTTGTAAGCGGGTTTGCGTGGGTTTGCGCAATGCTTAGCAATACTTAGCTAAGCGCACACATGCGCACAATTGCTTAAACCCATTAACCCGCGCTAATTTCTTTGAAAGAAAATAAAATGGGGAGATAGGAAAGCGGTGAAAAAGGGGGCCCAAAGAGGGGAAGACAGTAAGGAAACAAGCTCGGGATGTGCAGGACGGGTGTAGGGAAGGTCCATAGCTGCCCATTTCTTTACCAGCAACAACTGTGCATATGCAATAAATTTGGTGTGAAATTTGAAACCTTCCACCCCTGGGATAGGGGTGAGGACAACAAAGTATGTTGTACTGCCAATTATACTTATCAGTTTACATGTCCAGCGGACATGTGTGCGAAATGGGCAGCTATGTATGGGGCGTAATTTTTTTGTGGGTACAGATTGCCCTTTTTTTTTTTTTTAGGTGAGAGTGGAAAGTGAGGTAGAGGAAGTAGGTATATTTTGGGAGGTAGGTTGGGGAGCTAAACAGACAAGACAAACAAGATGCATACAGGGCAGTGTATGACACATGGGGTGGGTGAACACAATTGATGGGGACGGATGTTTGGAAATCACAAGCGCATGAGCCCACAGATGGTAACAGTGGAACTGAGATCCCCACCCATGGGCAGTCACCGCTGCACCTTCACAGAACCGAGGGTGGCTGTGCTGGGGGCTGCGTAGGACAGGCAGGATCACCCATGAGACGTGCCACTCTCGCCTCAAGCTGGCATAGGGGATCAGCGACTGAACTCTGGATCTCCCTACGCACCACAACCTGGACCCTTTAAAGGGTGACAGGTGGCCCTTCTCTGTCCATGCTTGCACAGGGGGGGGTGAGCCCTATCCCCCATAGTGCTTCCACCCAAAGGTGGCACAGGACCAACGGAGGAGGGGAGCCTGGGATGGGCACCGGACCTGCTGGTGCCAGGTGCAATCACCAGCTTAGGAGGGACAGGTGGGTCCGCTGGGATCGGCCTTCCCATATGTTCTGTGATCAGGTGTGTTTAATTACAACATGAACAACAGCATTCCAAATTAGTTGTAACAGCATGCAGTAATATTCCCATTAACCCAACACACCAAGGTTCCAAAAGTTGAACAGCAAGCATAACACATGCATATACTGAACAACAGTGGACATTCCAACAGCATGCAGAGATGATTGGTGGCAACAGGCCACCATGATTGTGGTGTTTAAACAGGGCACATGCATCAAAGTGAATGCAGATATTTATAGAACAATAGGACATATGTCCCAACAAATGTTTTGAGATTACACATACCCATTGAGGTGTGGAATTGCATTGTTTATGCACATACAGTAGGATGTAGAAAGAAACCTCAATTAACATCTTATAAGTACTTTTAGTCTACACTACATTCCTATTGACTGCAGGTGTATATCCCCTATGTATCATTACACTTGCCAACATGCATTAGGTTGTGTAATGGGTTTGGCTAGTTCATTATATACCTGACCTATATCTGACATACTAACTGTCCAAGATGCAGATGTTACTGCTACATGGTTATTGATTTTATTTGTATTTCTTTATCTACATATCTGGAAGTGTTCACATGATATTTTCAGTTAAATTTGTATAGAACCCTACATTTCATGTAGCACACTCACATTTCTGGGGAACATATTAACAAGCTACTCGTGTGCCAGATTTACTTATGCTTGCCAGCCATTAACTGACTGTTGTGAACTGTATATATGCTTCACAGCTACTGGCACTTCCATCAACCACTTTAGATGGGGCTGCCCAACTGTGGGTTGCCAGCACTTATTAAAAGAGTACTATTTGTATAATGCAAGGGTACAACAACATTTCAAAGTAAGTCATACAGCCACACTCCAGGTATTATACCTTTAGTAATTACATTACACACTTTTCCACAGGCTCTCTCCTTTATTTGATATTACTGTGCATACGGAAGACATATTCAAGACATATTATACCTTTATTAATAAGTTAGAACACTCTTTTTCAGGCTCACTCACTTATTTTATATGACAGTACATGCAGAGATATTATTCCGGACATATTTTACCTTCCTTAATGGTTTACTACTCTCTTTTTCTGGCTCTCTGACTTATTTTATATAACAGTACATGCAGAAGAATTATTCAGGGCATTTTATGGCTGTATTATTGGGCTACAACACTTTCTTTTAGGCTCTCTCACCTATTTTATATAACAATACATGCAGAATAATTACTAACCTGCCTGGTGGTGGAGCCTTTGCAGCCTATCTGCATAGGCTTGCTGATTCACAGCACAGAAACCTACAGCCCTGAAGTAAATGAAGGGATATTGAGATATACCTATCCATTATATAGACTAAATTAGCATGTCTTACATGCTGCATTCCATGGCTACCTACTCAGCAGTGGGGCATCTTGCATCCCACAGGCCTCCTGTATCCATTGGTTCAGTAGGTCCTGCTTTCGTCTCTTCAGGTCTGCATGGTGGTGACGGACCTGCTCACCAGTCCGAGGAACACCTGTGGCACTTGTGATATCATGAGCTAACCGGTTCCAAGCCTCTGCTTTGTACTCCATCCCTTGGAATGGGCCTTGCAGGAGTCTTGACTCATGACGGTGGACAAGGAGCCAAAACATGTATTTTGACTCCTCGATGCCCCAGCGTTGCGCTCAAAAGCGAGTACCCTCTCCAGCACCAGCCATTCTAACTGCAGATGGTAGCTACAATCAGTTATGGCAAGTATTCCCGCCCATGGGGCTTAAGTATGCCGCATTTCCCGCACTTATTTGTGATTGGCCATTTTTGAAAATTCTCAGCTGACTGCAGACCTGCTTAGCAATGGTTAATCTACCATTTATAAGTATATGTATGTTAACAGTGGCTGTTTATCCTAAGCTGTCATGGCTTAGTGGTTCAGTATGTTTATTATGGTGCACAGTGTCCTGGGTTCGAACCTTGTCATTGCTTTTTATTTTACCACTATCCAGACAGGCTAGAGGGTGTGGCTGTGTTTAGGCAACTTTGCTCTATGTTGCCGTATGGTGCGCTGGTTGGTGCAGCGCGCACCTCTGCACAAACTGATTGCACTGGGTAAAGTGCAATTTATCTATGGGCAACTATATTGCGCTGGGTAAAGTGCCGCTTAACTACGAACAACTATATTGCGCTGGGTAAAGTGCTGCTTAACTACAGGCAACTATATTGCGCTGGGTAAAGCGCTGCTTAACTACGGGCAACTATATTGCGCTGGGTAAAGCGTTGCTTAACTGCGGTCAATTATATGTCAGGGTCCTTTATAAATATACATTTTGTTCACTGATACATAGGCCATTTCAATGCTTTTTAGTAAAATTTTAATCATATATATCAGGAATTATTTCATATATTTTATTTATTTATTTTACATTTGTTGACCGGGCTAGTCCAGCTGGATTAATGTCCATTTTCAGTGGAGGCCCGTGGAGAAAAGCTCCAGAGGTTAAAAACAGTATTGGAAATACATAAAAAGACATAGTACAAATGTATTATACAAAGGGAAAAAATGTAAGTACAAATATTAAATATCTTAACTAATCAGAATCATCCTAGGTCAGAAAGAAGTTAGGTTAGAGGTTAGCAACTAGCAAAACAATATAATAAGGTATCAAATCATAAACACAAACAATTCCTGTTTTTTTTTTTTTTTTTGTAGTGAGTTAAGTAATATTTACAAAAAAGGGATAATATCTCAGTTGAAGTAGAAGATGAAATCCAAGTGGATAAGAAAAGTTTATGACAAACATAAGGGTGCCAACAGGCTAGTCTGGGTTGGTACAAGAACAAAGCCAGAATTTATTAAGATGTATTAAAAGTTGTTTCTTAAATAGTGGGAGAGTAGGCAAAGAGGACAAATCAGATGGAAGATTATTCCATATTTTACCTACTGAGTTAGAGAAAAGGCAATTGCCTGCAGAATTCATAATTTTGGTAATATTAACAAGTAATTTATCAGAGGAACGTAGTTGTTTCAGGTTGATATAGGGAGTCAAGAGGTTATAAAGAGATGGTGTTTTAGAAGGTTGGTATAGAATTTTATGTGCAATTAAGAGTTGTTGAAAAAATGAGCTTGTTAGGGAGTTCCAGCCAGTGTAGTTGTTTTAGGTTTAGACAGTGGTGAAATCTAAATTGGGATGTGGTGGCAAAGCGGGCAATATTGTGGCAAGATGTAGTAAGTTTCTTAAGGTTACTTTTAGATAGATTAGTGTAAATAGAGGAAGCATACAAAAGGGTAGAGATAAGGTGTGTTTGGGCTAAGGTTATCCTAGCTTCAGGTGTGAGGAAGAGCTTTATTCTGTATAGGGATCCAATCTTTTTATTAACAGCTTTTATTGTGGTGTTGATGTGACAATCATAGTTGAGATTATTATCGATAATAACACCAAGAAGTTTAGTTGAGGAGTCAGGAGAGATTATGGTGTTGTCAGTTGCAGTAATACAGAAGTTTATCAAAGTAGATTTACGGGTAGGTGAAAAGAGTAATAATTTAGTTTTCTTGGGGTTAAGGAGTAAGCAGCGATTGGAGAACCACTGTTCAACAGTTGAGAAGGCTGATTGTGTTTGAAACTGGAGATCTGTTTGAGAAGAGACAGTGCAAATTATAGTGGAGTCATCTGCATATTGTATGCAGGTAGTATTAGGTAAAGATGATTGAAGGTCATTAATAAAGATAGAAAATAGAAGTGGGCCTAGGATAGACCCTTGAGGTACTCCTAAAGAGATAGGGAGGAGAGCAGAGAGAGAATTTTTCCAGAGTACGGCTTGCTGACGATTTACAAGATAGGAAGAAAACCAGGTAAGGGAAGAGGGCTCCAGGGCCAGAGATTTTAATGTGTGCAAAAGAAGTATATGATTAACCATGTCAAAGGCTTTTGATAGGTCTATGAAAAGAGAAGATGTAAGTTTATTGTTGTTACGGTTTAAGTTAATAGTGTTGATGAAGGAGAGAAGAGCTGTGGTAGTACTGTGAGCAGGTCTAAAACCATGTTGAGTGTCAGCTAGAAGGCTATTATTGAGGAGATGGTTGAGTAGTTGTTTATGTATGCATTTTTCCGTGATTTTAGCTAAGGGGGATAAAAGTGCTATGGGACGATAGTTGGAGAAGTCATAAGATTTGCCTCCTTTATGGAGGGGTATGATATGTGATATCTTCCAGATTGTTGGGAAAATACCTTCTTTTATTGATCTGTTTATCAAGATAGAGACAGGGTAAGCAATGTCTTTTGCTGCTAGTTGCAGGAATTCAGCAGGAAGTTTATCTGCAGAAGGGGTGGTAGGTTTAAGTTTTTGGATAAGAGATTGTATATAAGAGGTAGATACAGGTTGTAGGTGAAGGGGAGGAATGGTATTTATTAAGGTATTTGGAGGTAGTTGAGAAGTATCAGGAGATAGCTGGTTGGCTAGAGTTTGTATAGAATTGGTGAAGAAGGAATTAAAGTTATTGGCTGTTAGTGTGGGATTATCGGGGTCAGAATCCTGAGGGTTTGGTGTAATTATTTGGCCTGGGGTCAGGAGACTATTAATACTGGACCAGAATTTTTTAGGTTCCTTTTTGCTAGTTTTTTGAAGTTGAAAGTAATAGTTCTTTTTGTCTGTTAGGATGGCTTTTTTAGTACTATTTCTAAGCTCTCTAAACCGTTGGTGGTCTATTTGACTTTTGGTGGAACGCCACTTATGCCAAGATTTATTTCTGAGGGCGATTTTATGCTTAGTATTCGAGGTTAGCCAGGGAGCAGTTTTAGTTCTAATGGTTCGACTTGGGGCGTGTTGATTAAGTATTGCTAAGAATGTTGAGTTGAAGTGTTCCACAGCTTTGTTGAGTGGGAGATGTTTTAGAGGGCCCAATGACATTGGAAAAGTTCAGCTTGAAACTGATCAGGGTTAAAATGTTTTTTTGAATGAAGAGTTCTAAAAGTTGTGGGTAAGGTTAGGTTGGTTTTGCTTCTAATGATAAAGGTAAGTGAGTGGTCACTAAGGTCATCAGGAAGGATACCTGTTTGGTAGGTTTGCAGGGGGGTATTAGTAAGAATCTAGTCTAAGGTAGTAGCCTTATTGTTTATTTTATTGATTCTAGTGGGACTATTGATAAGTTGTTTGAAGCCAGAGAGGTTGATATGTGAGGTAGGGTAAGTGTTATTACATGAATGTCAATCTATATTAAAGTCACCTAGGACTAGAGTTTCTTGTGGAAGTTTGATAGAGAGTTGGTAGAGTATATCTTCAAGGGTGTTGATGTTATTTCCAGGGGGGAGATATGCACAGATAATGTTAATGGCTTTATTGGTATTGATTTGTATTTTAGAGCTAATTACTTCAGCATAATTATTTTGAGTAAGAGTCAGGTCTAGAGGAATCAGTTTTAGTTTTGCTTTATGCAGAATGGCTACCCCACCTCCTTTCTTGTTAGTGTGATCAAGTCTAATAATGCTATAACCAGGTGGGGTAATTTCGATGTCTTTAATTGAGGGTTTTAACCAAGTTTCAGATAGGCATAAAATATCAAACTTCTCAGTTTCAAGAAGGGCATGGAGTTGATTAATTTTGTTACAGACACTACGTATATTAAGATGGGCAATGGACAAAGAGTTAGAAGGTTTAGAGCAAGAGAGAGATAAAGGTTTAGTTTGGTTTTGTTCTATATTGGTTATAATATGATGTGGGCCTGGATTATGGTGAATATCGCCATCTTGTAGTAAGTGGAGAAGAGTAGGATATATCTGTGGTTTAAGATTATAGGGAATAACATCTGTTTTTTTGGTATAGGTTTTTCTGAACTTGCAGTGTAGTAGTCTGTGATATTTGGCTAGAAGGTAAATGGACTGAGAGGGTGAATGCAAATAGGATGAAGCTAAAGGTGTTGTATCTGTTGAGGTACTTTTAGAGGGCAGTAGAGGAGAGATAGTCTGAGAGTATTCATAAGAAGTTATGATGTAGGAAGTTGCAAGAGATGATAACAATAGTATAAAGATGAGTAGTCTTAGTAATGCATGGATAGATAAAGTGGGCATAGTGGTTTCAAAGGAGGTTTGTAGAGAAGTAGGATGAAGTATGATGAAGTAATGTTTGATAGGAGTAATTAGAGAGGGTGGGGCAGGAGGTAGGGATATAATGAGGTAGTAATAGTGTTTAAGAAAGGGGAGGGTGAGTATTTGTGATCAAGGTAGGTGTGGTGAAATCAGAGAGTTGTATAGAGATTCAATTGGAGAGGAGGTGTAAAGGGGTGTGTTCCTATTTGAGATAAATGTAGGACCCCTGGGGGTGTGTGGGAATTGGGGGTAGGGTGGGGAGCGGAGTGAGCCCGCAGGGCGAACAGAGCGGGGAGAGCCCATGAAGAAGAGGTCCAGGAGGAAAACAATCAGTGAAGTGCTCAGAAAGAAGGTAAGTAAGGCAAGGGGATGTAAATATATTTGGTGACAAGAGGTAGGAGCAAGTAGAAGCTAGAAGTATCAGAGCAAGTAGAAGAGAAAAGTGGAGCAGAAAGGGGCTAACAGTAGGTGAGATAGAGAGTTTGCTAGGTAGAGGCAATTTCCAGAGGAAAAACCCTAGTAGTAAGGGCCACCTAATGACCGCAGCAGATATTTCAATAATTGCTGCTTACAGGGCTTGTGGTTTAAAACGAGAGGCAAGTAGTTAGGGATATTATTGGGAAATATATGATCAGTTGGTGGAGAGGAGGGGGGGTTAGTTGCTGGCTACTGGCAGTGCTGACTTTGGGTTTTACAAATTCACTGGGAAAGAAAAATACAAAAGATTAAGACGAGCAGGAGCTCTAGGACATACTTTCTTTTATCTTTCCATGTGTAGGCTCCACAAGGTGGGATAGCTTTTTTTCCTTAAAGTAGGAGAGGAGAATAGCAGTTGTGGATGGGATGCAAAAACCCAGACCTAAAGGTGGTCAGGGGGGTTATACTGCTGGGAAAAGAAGGAAGAAAGGAGATACTTTAGATAAAGAGCAAACACAGTCTTCAGAAGGCACTACTATAAAACACATTTAGCATTTTCATGTTTAAAAACTCAGAGTTCAGCAACAGTTCTAATAGAAGATAGTTCAGGCAGAAACACTACAATAAAATACACTTAACATTCTCATGTAAAAAAAGCTCATAGTTCAGCAACAGTTCTAGTAGAAGTTAGTTCAGGCAAAAACAGAATAAATCATTTATATTGTCTAGAGCAGCAGTTAAAAATACATATAACAAATATGAGCAGACTAGAGAGTTTCAAGTAAGCAAAGATACAACATCAAGAGCAAGGCTAAGTTCCTTCGGATTACACTAAAATACTAGATAAAGAGTCAAAAGGCAGTAGAAGTAAGTTAAATTATTACATTAAGCACAAACTATACTATACTAATTTAAAACATAAAATAGAAAGGGGAGTGGTGGGACTCGAACCGTGAATGCCTCCTCTTTGTGCGAAGGCTCTACCACTACGCTATTGCTATTTGGCTTAATTTGCATAAACATTCCTTATTATGCTCTTCAATGTCAAGATTGCTAGCTGCAGCTAAGCAATGGGCACACCCGCGCAAACACGGGCAGCTATATCGGGAATTAGAAAAAAAAAATTTAAGTTTTACTTTTTATAACTGTACTGGGGGTTTACAATGTCAGGGAGTGTAGTGTTGGGTACGTGGACATTTGAGCGAACTCGCTCATGTGTGTTGACATTTCACAATTAAGACACTTGCAGGGGTGTGGACCTTTGGACTGCTCAGCAGTCAGACACGCCCCCTGCCTTCCTGCACAGTCTGTGTTAGACTTGGAGTGGAGTCAGCGTGCCCTCGTGAATATGCATGGCACACTGACATCATACCATTCAAGTGCAATCTCCGAATAAGACCTATTTAGTCTTACACGGAGGATTTGCGAATCCGGGGGTATCTTTTGGGAGCTTTCAGTTTTAAAAGACTAGAGATAGAGAGACTTTCATTTAAACCTGACCAGTATATGGAATACAGGCGCATTTGCCATATTAATTCCAATTTTTCCAAAAAAATAGGGCCATGCACCACCTCTTTCTGATACAGATATAACTTCTAAAACAATAAATTTAAACGTGTTCTGGATTTAATGTGACATGCTTTTCTAGTGCATTCACTTCACAACAATCTCTAATATTTCTCAGATGTTCCTTAGTCCTGTTTTTGAATTTACATTCTACCTTCCCCACATAAAAACATAAACAGTTAGAACATAAAGCACAATAAACTAATTTCTCACTGTTACAATAGCATTATTATTATTACTACACAAGATGTATACAATTTTTGAAGCTGATGGATTGATTGTTTTACTAGTACTAAATTAAATTGTTTATTAAATGATGTGACAAAGTTATTTATCTAATCTTCTTTTATGTAATTTTATTAATTCATTCATCTTCTTTTATTAATTCATTCATTTTCTGATACTATATTAACCAACAGAGGCTTGTGGGAGTCCCAGATCCTATCCTGACACCAGGAGCTTGGAATGAATCCTGTCCTGGGCTGGACATCAGGACATCACAGTGACCTGTTGTAACTATAAGGATATACTGTCTGCTGTACTTAAACCACACAGTGTCTGATGAAGGAAAACAGCACTATGTATTTCTGCTTCCCATATTTAGACTGGGGCAATGTGTATTATTATTATGATTATTATGATGATGATTATTCTTATTATTATTAATATGTAAGAAATTAAACACATTCATAGAAAGCTGCTACACTAACAAAATAAGAGGACATTTTCCTGATGGAAAACTTTCTGAAAATAACAGACTTGTTTGAATGACTAAGTGGCAAAGCTAGTAATCTCTTCAAATGACCAAATAGCTGAAAGATATGAAACATGCACGTGATTTATGGGAAAATGTTTTAGAGAGTGACTATGAGGACACAAAGGATAAGAAAAGAAAATGTTGCAACTAATCCTATGGCCAGAATTTACAAATGACTAACACATTATGCAGCACAAATGAATGGGTAGTACAATGCAGTGATTGTGTACGATTCAGAAACACAGAGTGCTCACATAAGAGTAACATTAGCAAAGTGTGAAGTGTATTTTAAGGAGTGTATAGTGACATGCAGACTTGGACATTGCATGCAAATGTGAATTTTATTTATTTTACTCCTTTAGCCTTATAAGAGATGTTTGCTGTTTCTGGATACTGTATGGCTGTTATCAGTATACATTTGTCAGTTTGAGCTTTTCTTCCCAGTCCTCCACTGAAAGGGGGTTTTATTGCCTGTTCACACTTTCCCAGTAATCAAATGAAATCAATAAATAAATAAATGATGTAATCCATGCAATAGGTATATGGAAATGATCATGCCCAATGTGTTGAACCTCCTCAGAAATACGTAAAATAGGCATGCTCTGCTGTCACACGTATCCATTTTTTCACTGAGAATCAGTCAGAGTACATGATGGGTGAGATGCCTGGATTAGCTGTGGCTGTAGTTCAGTAGTGATTTGTCAGCAGGGAGGCTGTAAAGGACCTTGTTGAACTGCATCAAGCACAAGTAGAATCAAGGTGGTTGCATGATATGCCATTCCTGGTGCATAATAAGGTATGTGTAGTTTTAACCATCATAGCTACAAGGATCTTTCAGTGGCCTACCAAGGATACATTAGGAATACTGCAGGCATCAGCCTCATGGATCCTGAAGCAATTCCTTAACATTATGCTGCAGCATGTGGAAGAGCATTTCTGGATCCGAGGACTGCAAAGGAAAGAAACAATGCCGTATAGGCATTTCATGCAACACAGGCAATGCTCACTTTCTTGAGGTCTTCTGAGCCACAGATTGCACACACATACCATAAAACCCCACCTATTGCAGGAATCCTGTGATACATGAACAGGAAGTGTTTCCACTCCCTCAACTGTCTGATCTCTGTAATGTACAAGGCATTATTTATTATGTGTCCTAGTGCCACTTGGCACAGCTGTCATCTCATATCTGGCAAGCTATGCTTAAAGTTACGGCAACGGGATTCCCAAGAGGTCATCTAGGTGGTAGGTATACACACACACGCACAATATATTGGGTGACATGCAATGATATAGCAGCACAATTTTTTTGTTTGTGTCATGTTGTACAACATGGCAGTATGCAGGCAGTTCACAGTGAAAGGTAAACATCTAAGCAAATCTTTCATACCAGCTGTACCAGCACTAAAAGGAAAAGGTAGGAATGAGAAACATGCAGCAATAGTACCACAGCTGAGGCAGAGATTGGTGCAGTATATTGTAACACTGGCAAAAAGGTGGCATTTTATGCATAACTATGAGCCATGACACAGATGGCAATGAATAAAATTATGCATACATTATCATAACTGGCTATGCAGGTCAGTGCAGGAACAGGTCACACTAAGTGAGACTTAACTACATTCACAGAGGATAGGAGGTAGAAAGTGTAAAGTCATCATCACTTACACAGGTGGGAAGATACAATGACAGGTGACTGTAGCATTATGAGATGGGTTACAGTCATGGGAAGTTAACATGGCAGCCACATACTGTGGATCAGAAGACGTTTGTATATTCATACCTGAAGAAAATGCTTAACAGTCTACATTTTTTGTAGTAAAATGTCCATTCATTTAAGTGCCTTCCCCATTGTTATTTCATCCTTACATACTCTGGGAGGTTGTGGTTAATGAGGGATCAAATCCTTAAATAGTGGCCTGAAGCTGACATGATATGACTATTGACATTGTATACCATTGTATATCATGTAAGCAGGTAGTGCTAGTGGTTGATGTGAACCATGGCAGTGAAGGCATAGAACTATGGGGCCATGAGTATTACTACATCTGAGTATGTCTTCTGTGATTGTTAATCACATGCAGGTGTCAGCCTGGGTGTCTCTTTAGGCAAAAGGGAAGAGGTGGTACTCTGTGCACATGTGTGTGTGTGTGTGTGTGTGTGTGTGTGTGTGTGTGTGTGTGTGTGTGTGTGTGTGTGTGTGTGTAGCCACTACCTGAATGACATATGGGACTGGTTGTGGCAGGCGGTATAGGTAATTCCTTCTCTCAAATGGTCTGAAGCATCTGACTTGGGATAATCTGTATCCAGTCTTCTCATTTCCTGACCCCACCACACGTATAGAAGGCATGGCATCTACAGGCAGACCCGAAGGAGTTATGGTACCATATGGAGGTAACATCTGTCATGACCTGAACAACACAATCTGCTCCCAGCCCCTATTTTCCATGTCACTGTGAAGTTGTTGCACACCATCCCCTGACCCATGGAACATACTCATCATCAACACAAGATTATGCTTAGATCATTGACTTACACATCCACTGGTGCCATTAGCACCCTGAAATACAACCAAGCAGCATATCCTTCACCATTATCCAAATTCCTGTATAAACTCAAGCCCAGCTATAAGTGGCTATTTAACAGCCACATTGTTAACTTGACTATAATATTGGAAGGGGATATACAGCCCAATCCTGGAGTCACTCATCTAAATCCAGACCTGACTAAACCAGCTCCCATGTATCTTGAAGCAGCAACAGGCTACCTATCCAATCACCTAGCACTTAAAATAAATACTAGACAGTAACCTAGGAAGTATCTTTAATGATATCATAGAAGAGCTTATCCATAAAGCCCACTATTCCCCTTATCTCTTCATAGGTAGTTACTAGGCTATTTGCCCGAGGGCATTTATAAGCCTAGCCAGAGTGTGTCGGCTTTTGCCTCCCCATTGATTAATTAACTGAGCCTCTGTAAAGCAGAGCCAATGAAGTGATCCCAGGGGTGTATTTTCTGTTACCCATCCACTCGTCAATGTTTCTCTTGAAGAGTGTTAGTGAGGGGCTCTGCCTAATGTAGATAGGAATTTTGTTCCAAAGCATGAGGAGTCTCTGTGACAGGAATCTATCCCTCCAGCATGCGGTGAGGTGTAGCTCACTAGAGCGCGTGGCTCACAATGATTTGGATTTCTTTAGGTGGAGCATGTCCATCAATTCTGAGTTGGACATGGCTTTGTAAGTCAGGAAGAGATCACCTCTGAGTAAGCGATATGCCACTGAGTACAGTCAGAGTTTTTACAGTCGGTCTGCATAGGACATATGTTTGAGGCCAGTAATCCTCTTGGTGAGGTACTTTTGTGGTATTTCCAGCTGTTGGAAGTGTCTTGTGAGGTACATCTCAAATGGGGCATTGTACTCTATGATGGATCTGATGAGTGATGAGTAGAGGGGCACTATAACCTCAAGTAGAGGGGCACTATAACCTCTTTATTTCTAGATGCAAACCCTTTAGTTATTAGATGGGCTACATAGAAGGATTTCCTAACTATTTTGGGAATATGATTGTGATAGGAGAGATTACTATCTACCTGGGTCCCCAGATCTCTTATTACCTCTTCTGTATTAAGGGGGCTGCCACCTATGTGGCAATTTGTGGGTATTTTGTTTTTCCCAAATGGGATGACTATGCATTTTTTGGCATTTAGCTTGAGGTCATGACTTTGACACCAGGTGTCCGTCTCAGTAATGCCTTTTTGGAGGATGTCCGTGTTAGCCATAGAGTCAATTATGCATCCCAGTTTGCAGACATCGGCAAACTTGGTTAGCCATAGTCCTCCTGTGTTTGCCTGTACTTCTGAGAAGTATATGCCAAACAGTAGCGGGTCTCAGGACTGAGCCTTGTGGGACACCACTTGTGACTGGTTTAGAGTTGGACCTGGAGCCTGCTATTCTTACCACATGAGTTCTGTCTGTAAGCCAGTTGTTGGCAACCCATCTTGTGACATAGGGGTTTATGTTCAGGCTGGTGAGTTTTTCTATAATACCAGAGTGAGGAATGGTATCGAATGCCTTGGTGAGGTCATGGTAGGCTGTGTGAACCACCTTTCCCTCGTCTATGGCATTGGTGACTGTCTCAAAGAAGTCAACCAGGTTTAGTAGGCAGGATCTGCCCTTAACAAAGCCGAACTGGGTCGGGTCAAGTGTTTGGAGGTTCCCAATGTCTGTGTTAATGAGTTCCATGATGATTCACTCCATAGCCTTGCAGACCAGGCTAGTCAGGCTTATGGGGTGATAGTTAACAGGGTCAGTTGTGGCCCCTCCTTTGTGGAGTGGAATAACCGCTGCTGTCCGCCATTCCATGGGCACGTAGCCTGTGGAGAGGCTGAGGTTGAACAGCGTGTTTAGGTGGGGGGGTTAGTTCATTCTATAGTTTGTGCAAGATGCATCCTGGGACACCATCTGACTCCACTGATGCTGTGTTTTTGGCTTTTGAAAGGGCTCTTTTCACCTGTGCGTCTGTGATTTCCGAGACACTACACTTTTCCGGTATTGTTGTGGGCCCTTTTGGAGGTGAGAGGAGGGTGAAGTTTGCACTGAATCTATCTGCCAGGATGTTGAAAATATCAGTAGGTTAAGTATATTTTGTGCTATTTTCCACTAGCTCAGAGCATATCTGTGAGTTGCCACTTAGATTCTCGACATAGCTAAAGTAGGCTTTGTGGTTATCTTTCAAATCCTTGGCTATTTTTCTTTCGAAGTTAGCCTTGGATGATTTTATGAGGGACCTTAGTTTCTTACTGATACTGATCAGGAATGTCTTTCCTTCTTGGGATTTGCTTTTTTTCTGAACTAGTTTCCTCCATTTATTGTATAACCTGTTTATGGCAGGGGTCCACCAAGACTGGTTTCCTTCTCTTAGGGGAGTGAGTCTTGCTTTTGCTAGGGATGGCATGAGCCATGCATCCTTGTAGGTGCTCATAAATTGCATTTGTAAAGGATTCTGCATATTGGGCAGCATTATCCTTTAGCGTGGGGCTGTGAAACTTACCATCTCAGTCTTAAGTAAGGTGAAGTTTGCTTTAGAAATGTTTTTCATTGTGGTTTCCTTGGTTGGGGGTGTTGGTGGGGTGTGGACATCCAAAGTGATTAGTTTATGGTCTGATCTAACCAGTGACAGGTTTACCTCCGGTGAGGATCACCTATCACCCATGTTGGTGATGACCAGGTCCAATATGTTTTTACCTCTGGTAGGGGAGTTTACCAGCTGATCCAGGGTGTTTGAGTTGATAAATTCCAGGAAGCGCTAAGCCTGGGAGTTTGTACTCAAGTATTTTTCCCAGTTAATGGTAGGGTAATTGAAATCGCCTAATATCAGGGTGTTTGGTAGGACCTTCATGTTTTCCAGTGTCTCCAGAAAGGCAGAGAGGTGGTCCTGGGTCATGGAGGGTGATCTGTAACAGGCCACAATTTGCATGGCAGATTTGCCCGATGTTAGTTGCACATGGATGATCTCAGAGGTATCATGCTGCGCCACTAACCTGGAGGTGTAGGTATCCTTGATGAATATGGATACACCCCCTCCTTTTGTGTTTCGGTCTGTGTTCTATGGCTGAAATGTGTGGTATGAGTTGTAGCACAGTTGTGCTGCAGTGCTGTCTGGAGCCTTGAACCAGGTTTCAGTTACTGCACAGATGTCGATGTTCTCCATACTGAGGAGTGCTTCGAGCACATGCATTTTGAGATTTAAACTCCTGGCACTGAGTAGCATAACCCTCATTTTTTTTTTATTTGTGCTGTTTATGGAGGTGGGTTTGGCTTTTGAGCCTTGCCTAAAAAAGGCACTATGGCCACAGAAACTTGCTAAAGCCAATTTGCAGACATACAAAACTAATCCCACCACATTATAATATACTCAGACTAGACAGAGCCAAGAAAAAAGCAGGTAGAGTTGCAGTTTTATACAGAAATGGTTTTGATCTGCCCAATTACCATGATACTATACCCACTTTCATAAATGCTGAACTTCTCATCTCACACTTCAAACTGAACACTCCTGAATATGTAGTTGTCAGCTACACATACCACCTGGTAACAATATGCCCATTCTAGAAGAGATCCTCGGCTGGATCTTAGTCAACATAGGACTGGAAACCATCTTGCAAGGAAATGTTAACAGAGACTGGCAAAAGATAGCCTTTGAACCCCCCTCCCAAAACAAAAAATCATTTCAGCTATATGACTTCACTCAATTGATCAAGACTCCAACTTCATTTAACCAGGCCAAATCTAAAGACTCCATCCTAGACTGGATTCTAACATCCAGTCCAAACAATGTTGTCACAAGTGCCACCCTAGCCAATAGCCTTAGTGACTGCTATGAAACATAATCACACACTCCAAACAGCCCCATAAGGTTCATCACAGTAACACAGTCAGAAACTTTAGTAACTTCAATAAAGAAACTTTTATTTACTACCTACTCCAGATCAGTTGGACTCCACTTAAAACTCTTCCCATTGATGAAGCAGTAGACACATATAATACAATATTTCTAAACATTCTGGCAGAGCAAACTCCTTTAATAACAAACAAGTTAGAAACAAACCAGCCCTTTGATTAATGAAAAAAAATAGTAACTCATGCAACTTAGGGGTCTATATTACTTCACTGAGTTTTCGGAAACTTGAAATTCATATGGTCGAAATCATATCAATGAGTTCCTGAAAACTCAAAAAAAAAAAAAATCTATGTTTTTGCAGGGGGAAGCACCCCTCCAACCCCCCCCCCCATCCCCTGCAATTTATATATACCAAACCCAAGATCATACTAAAGTGAAGAAAAGGCTACATTCCCAATCCCGATCATCTACATAGAACTGCTTCAATGTGGAATTCACCCTTTTCCACACTGTAGTGCAATCTTAGAGATAGTATATATAATTTGCAGAGGTGTGTGCAGAGGGGTGTTCAGGGGGGCTTGACCCACTACAAAAGCATAGATTTATTTTTTTTATTTCGAGTTTTTGGAAATGTGGTTATATGTTCTCGACCAGATGAATTTTTTGTTTCCAAAAACTCGATGAAGTAATATAAACCCACAACTGAGAGAATAAGCCATGAAGTCATGGCTACAAATCAAGTCTCAAACACCCCATGCAGTAATATAAGCATAAAGCATGACAAAATGCTTATTATAACAACACCAAAAATTAATTATCAAACAAGCCAAAAAATTTCTGGAAATCAGTAAATATATTGCTCAGTCCTGGAAAATCAACCGACACCAGCCCAACCAAAGCCATTAACTCCCAATTCATTGCTTCACAATTTAACTCACATTTTATAAATACAATAATCTCCCTCATACAAAATGAAACTACTACAAATCCAGTCATGCTTTTATAATCATTAAAGCCACAATAGACCTTCACATTCACTCCAGTGCTAACATTTACAAGTAAAAAATACCTATTCACCCTTAAGATAACAAACACTGCTATTGACCAACTTCCATCTGAATACCTCAAACTCATTGTAGATAGCTTTGCACATCCTGTTTCAATTCTAATAAACTATTATATACAAGAAAAGTATGTCTCCACCTTATGAAAAACATTATGAAAAAAACATATAATACTCTTCATAAAGGTAGTTCACCAATCAAGCTCACAAAGTATAGACTAATCACCATTCTCTCACCCTTATCCAGAATGTTTGAAAGATATATTCACACCCAACATACTACTTATATTACTTCTCACAATCTCCTCTCTGTAAGGCTCAAACCCAGGACCATCTACAGTACAGTCACAGCAGTTAACCACTAAGCCATCATACCAATATTCCTCGCATTCTGGTTTCAGACCAAATCTCAGTACAACCACTGCTCTTCTAAGTTTCACAGATATAATAAATCAAAACCGAAATGCAGGTCTTCTAACATCAGCCATATTTCTGGATCTCTCCAAGACATTCAACACAATCAATCATAGTGGTAGCTTTGTTGCCTCACAGCAAGAGGTTCTCCTGTTCGATGCTTGACTGGAGTGCCTTCTGTGTGGAGTCTTCATGTCTTCCCCATGGTTGAGTGGCTTCTGAAAGACATGCATGAATGTGTGTGCCTTCGCTGAAGGTTGAGTGTCGGGCTGGCAACTTGGCACCATAAAAATCAACTGCCAATCATTAGCGGACCGGAGTTCTGCTGTGGCGACCCCTAACTGGGAAAAGCCAAACAATCATCAAATTTTCCAAGCTAGGCTTGTCACTTTCCATACTTAACTGGTTTCTTAGTTACCTCACTGATAAATCTCAAGCAGTGAAATGTTGAGATGATTTCTCCTCTTTTCTTCCTATATACATTGAAGTCCCACAAGGCTCCATCCAAGGACCACTAACTGTTTAACTTATTTACCAACAACATAAACACAGCAACCAAAGAGGCCACCAAAGTACAATATGCTGATGACTTCACTCTAATAAGTGCTGCTAGAACACTACCCATGCTCCAACCCCTCACCCAGAAATCCTTTTCTTCCATAGAAGCTTGGCTTTACAACTCACTATTACCCCTGAATCAAGCAAAAAATGAAAAAGCTGTTGACCCTCAACTCTCTCTCTCTTTTAACTATATTAACTGCCTTTAATATACTGTCATCCAGCAGGCCCAATATAGAACTGGTATCTCACACCCAACTACTAGGTGTCATTATCGAAGACTGCATAGCCACGTCTTCTCTACTCTCCTGTCCTAACCAAACACAACTCCTATTTCTCAGCCAAACTAGAACGATGCTACAATAAAGTAATCAAACTGGCAGCCAACCAGCAGTATAGATCACATCACTGCCTCACTCAAAGACAACTAAACTGTCTTGAACTAAACAATTCTATGTTGTACTCACAATTAATAACAGCCTTCAAACTACTGCTCAGCCATGAAAAATTCCAATCTCTTCATTCCATCATTTAACCTTACAGTACTAAGAGATCTCTACTCTCCACTGACAAGGTATTACTTATATAACTAAACCCAACAACAATGCAGGATACACCCTGTATTCACACTGCATTGATAATAGATGGAATACCATCTCACTCCACTTAAGAACAGTCTGCAACCTGAAAGATTTTAAATGTCAACTGAAGCAACATCTGGTAGATAAATGGCAATGGCTCTGTACCTGCAGCACCCTTGGTTAAACTGATACTACTATAGCTATATGAATTTGTGCCATAACATTATGCCAAAAAAAACCTAATGTATTATTAACACATCTATACCCTCCTCCATAGCTCTCAACCTTCCATCTCCAAAATGAGGAACACTTGCCCTCATAATGTGGAACAAATGGGCAAAATGTGGAACACATACTAATGGCTTACTAACAACTTCAATTAGGAAGGTCATAGGAAGGTTAAAATATGTTGGTTTTATTTATAAAGAAGATCATTTAATGAACTAATATGATTCAGTTCTATTTACCATGAATTTTACTTAAACAATTCCTAACACTGACAGAGTATTTCAATGTGGAACATTGAGGAACTTTGAGGAACATGAACTTTTTCAGACCCCCAAATGAGGTACATTCCTCATAATGAGGTACACTTGAGAAGTATGCCCTCCTCTATCATCTCATCTCTTTTATCTTGCTTGTGCCTCCTCCCCTCCTTCCTTGCTTTGAACGGGTCTAACTCTTTATCTATAAAAAATATTCATATACTGCCCATGTATCTGTTATTTTAAATCAAAACTATAAATGATGCAACTGATGTTAAGGATGTCTCAAAATGGAATGAATGAAACAGACTGTAAATTATGACACAATGCAAATGATGCCCATGATGTCTGTATAATGGAGCTTTTCTCCCTAGGCCTTTGCTGAATAAGGGCATTGCTCAGTCAGATCTTCCCAGTAAAAGAACACCAATAAATAAATAAATCAGAAGAATAAAAACAGAACCTACAGCCTTCTACAACAAAGGTAAGTGTGCTACCCGGCATTACTAACAAGTGACACATTGGTCCAGGTCGAAAAGCTATTCCACATATGGGTATAAGGATCTGCTTTCCCTGGATTGTGCATCACACCGAATTCACCTCTGCCTCATTAAGGCACTTTTAAAGATGGTGATCAAGCCCCTGCTATGTACCTAGCAATGCCGCATGTTTTTTCCTTTGCACAAAGTATCATAGCATCAACCTTCATCCTCTAACTAATTTCCCTTTTTCTGCAAAGAATATCAGAAAATCATGGATTTGGACAGTTTGAACACTGGGCAGACACTATTTTCATGGAATCTGGCATTTTAGGCCAGAAAACTGTGTTACTACAATTTGCATTTCTTCAGATCTTCACTACATATAATATTCCTGGTTTGCTTTATTGAGCAGTCTGTAATAATAATAATCCGTTTAACTGTGAATAGATATAGTTACACAAAATATAATAAATCTTGTTAAAAACAAATTAGACTTAATAATCAGTGGTATGATTCCCAAATTTCTTCTCAGAAAACAGATTTTTTTTCTTTTCAGAAAATCAGTGTGCTTGCCCTTCATCCAGCCTATTGCAGAGCCCTATTATGTCCACCAACAGCATTCACATTCTGTACCACTCCCTGTTCTTCTTTATTCACCACTATGCACACAGATTACAGCCATCACACTACTAGTCCCAAACAACTATAAAGAACTTTAAGACCACAAAAGAAAGTTACTGTTTGTCGTTTTTGCATTTAAGTTACCTGTAACACATTGCAATTAAGTTACCTGGCACTTGCTCACTAAAGCAATTATATAAGTCAGCACTAAAAATTAAAAGCACTACACCCTCAATCCCCACTTGCCCTGGTTTTCAATTATTAAGGAATTCCCAATATTATTCTAGCATGTCCAAATGTCAGTTGTCAATCTCCTCTCCGGTCCAGCTGGTGAATCTGGGAATCTTGAAGCAATGTTACAACTGCCTCATGTACACAGACAACCCTCTCCTCCTCCCAACAAATTCCAACACATGTGAGAGATGCAACCATATAGCCAAACTGGAGGCTAAGCTCTCTCAACTCAATACTGGCATAACCAGTCAGGAGGAGAAGGAAACCACACTCGCTACAATTCCAGTCTCACATAGACCTACCATGACAGCAAACCAAACACATAATCACACAAAAACATACTCGGAGGCTCTAAATAAAGATCTGCCGAAGCAGCAGAGACCTCCAAAGCAGACACCCAAGCAGCCGCTACCCCAAAACAAAACACGTGCAACACATATCTCACAAAGCCAGTGTGCCAAACAGTCACAGCCCTTAAGACTAAACAACACACCTGATACACTTGTAATAGGTGACTCTATCGTCAGGCACACTGACGTCCCGCTCACCAGGCTGAACAAGGAGAGGGCCATGGTGAGCAGCCTGTCGGGCGCTAGGATCCGCCACATAACACAAGCACTCAGGTCACTCCAAGGCAAGTACAAATATGACTCAGTCATTGTCCATGCTGGTGTGAGTGACCTGAGACGTACCTCCCTGGTCTACATGAAAAAAGACATAAAGGAGCTCTTTGAGCATGTAGCCCAGGCCGGTATGACCCTGACCTTGAGTAGCATCTTACCCTTACCAAGAATGTTGCCACAATATGAAGACAAGATGATCAATTTCAACAATTGGCTTAAGTACTGGTGTCATTCAAAGGGGATCCAATGCCTGTTAGCTTGGGATGATATGCTCAACAAGCCACGATGCTTCGCTAGGGACGGCTTGCACCTGTCACCCCTGGGCTTTCGGATATTGGCAAAGGCTCTTGCTACCCCCATAGTGCCTTTTTTAGGCAAGGCTCAAAAGACAAACCCACCTCCATAGGTATCACAAGGGATAAGAAACTAAGAGTAATGCTACTCAACGCCAGAAGTCTAAACCTCAAGATGCACGCACTCTAAACTCTCCTTAGCATGGAGAACATTGATATCTGTGCAGTAACAGAAACCTGGTTCAGGGCTCCCGAGAGCACCCCAGCACTACCAGGTTATACCTCATAGCATGCTTTTCGGCCCCAAAATTTGGACCGAACCACAAAAGGAGGGGGAGTATCGATATTCATCAAATACACCCACACCTCCAGGATGGTGGCAAAGCATGAAGCATCAGAGACTATCCATGTGCAACTAACAGTGGGTAAAACTGCCTTCCAGTTTATAGCCTGCTACAGACCACCCTCCCAAACACAGGAACCCCACTCGGCCTTCCTGAGAACACTGGAAAATATGAAGGTCTCTCCAAACACCATTATATTGGGCGACTTCAACTACCCAAACATAGACTGGGAGCATTACTCTAGCTCCAACACCCTAGCCGAAAGATTCCTAGAATTTATAAACTCAAATGCTATGGAACAACTTGTTACCACTCCCACAAGAGGGGAAAACATACTGGACCTGATCATCACCAACATGGGGACTCTATGCTCCAGACCAGAAGTGTATCCCTCACTGGTAAGATCAGACCATAAACTAATCTCACTGGATATTCACATCCCGACCCCACCCCCTGCCCAGAAAACCACAGTGAAAAACTTCTCTAAAGCAAATTTCACACTCCTCAAAACTGAGGTGGAATCCTTCAAAGCCCCCGGGCCTGTGGAAAATACGGCCCAGACCGCAGAATCCTTTATAAACGCATTCTATGAACACCTTCAGGAATGCATGGATCATGCGATCCCAACTAAAACCAAGACCCAATCCTCCAAAGGCAGACATCCTGTCTGGTGGACCCCAGCCATAAACAAACTATACAATATAAGGAGGAAGCTACTAAATGACAGAACAAAATCCCAAAAAGGGAAGGCATCACTGATCAGTATTAGCAAAAAACTACGGGCACACATAAAATTGTCTAAGGCCAGCTTCGAGAGAAAAATTGCACGGGACACTAAGGATAATCACAAGGCTTTCTTTAGTTATGTTAGGAACCTGGGTGGTAATTCCCAGATATGCTCAGAATTAGTCCAAAATGACAAAAAATACACCGAACCCACAGACATTGCCAACATCCTAGCTGACAGGTTCAGCGCAAACTTCTTCCCCCACTCCCCACCAAAAGGTCAAATATCTATCCCAGCAGAGTGCTGCCCCCCTGACATCTCGGATGCTCAGGTAAGAGCCGCCCTCTCCAAAGCAAAAAACACAGCATCAATGGGACCAGATGGTGTCCCGGGCTGTGTCCTACATGAACTCCAAGAAGAGCTAAACCCAAACATAAAACTACTGTTCAATTTCAACCTTACTACAGGATATGTGCCCAAAGAGTGGCGTACAGCAACAGTGATCCCTCTCCATAAAGGTGGTGCCTCAACGGATCCTGGAAACTATCGCCCCATAAGCCTGACTAGCTTGGTCTGCAAAGCTATGGAAAGGATCATCATGGACCTCATAAATAAAGATATTGGGGACCTACAAACACTGGATCCTACCCAGTTTGGCTTTGTTAAGGGCAGATCCTGCATCTTAAACCTGGTTGATTTCTTTGAAACAGTCACCAAGGCCATTGACAAGGGGAAGGTGGTCCACACAGCCTACCTGGACCACGCAAAAGCCTTCGATACAATACCCCACTCGGGCATTATAGATAAGCTCACCAGCTTAAATATAAACCCCTATGTCACTAGATGGATTGCAAACTGGCTCAAGGACAGAACCCACATGGTTAGAATTGCTGGAGCCATGTCAGACTCCAAACCAGTTACAAGTGGTGTCCCACAAGGCTCAGTCCTGGGACCTCTCTTGTTCGGTATATATTTCTCAGAGGTACAGGCCAACACGGAAGGACTGTGGCTGACCAAGTTCGCAGATGACTGCAAACTGGGCGCCATAATCGACTCTCCAGCTGACAAAAGCATCCTCCAAAAGGGCCTCATAGAAACAGACAACTGGTGCCAGAGCCATGGCCTCAAGCTAAATGCCAAAAAGTGTATAGTCATCCCCTTTGGCAAAAACAAAGTCCCCACAAATTACCACATAGGTGGTAATCCATTAAGTACAGAAGAAGTAATTAGGGACCTGGGGACCCAAGTTGATAGCACTCTCTCATTTGACAACCACGTGGCCAAAGTGGTTAGAAAAACATTTTATATAGCCCACCTAATCATGAAGGGATTCACATCTAGATCAGGGGAGGTCATCGTGCGTCTTTACTCATCCCTCATCAGGCCCATAATTGAGTACAATGCCCCTTTTGGGATGTACCTTACCAGACACCTGCAGCAACTGGAAAAACCCCAAAAGTACCTCACCAAGAGGCTCAAAGGGCTCAAACAGATGCCATATGCTGCCCGGTTAAAGAAACTCCAGCTCTACTCAGTGGCATACCGCATGTTCAGAGGCGATTTGTGTCTGACGTATAAAGCCATGTCCATCCCGGAATTAATGGACATGCTGCACCTCAGAAAATCCAAATCCCATCGAGCTACGTGCTCGAGAGACTTGAACCTCAGCACTGAAATAAATAGGACATGCTGGAGGGACAGATTCATAACCCAGAGGCTCCCTTCACTCTGGAATAAAATCCCAGTCCAGGTTAGGCAGAGTCCCTCATTGACTCTCTTCAAGAGGAATCTTGATGAGTGGATGGGAGATCGTAGGTTTACCCGGGTATCACTTCTGTGTCACTGTTAGACAGAGGCACAGTATACTAACCTCGAAAAAGGGCATAGCAAAATAAATTTAAAATGGGTGGCGAAAGCCAAACACATTCTGGCTAGGCTTATAAATGCCCTAGGGCAGATAGCCTTGTATGAACCTATGAACCTATGAAACTATGAACAAACTACTCAAACTCTATTTTTACCTCAGAACCCAATTCATTAGCTGCTGTGATATACACCCAAACCCAGGCCCACAAAATCTAGGAGCCCCTACCCTCAACCCGAATGATACCCAACTCCACCAAGACAAATCCATGCTCCTCATTTTAAATTTATATGTCAGAAGTATACTAAACAAAGTCCATGACCTTCATGCACTACTCTCCTTTTATCAACCTGAGATAGTCATACTAACAGAGACTTGGCTTAAACCAGGCAACCACAACAATGAAATCACTCCAGCAGGTTACAATATAATTCATAGTGATAGAATAGGTAAAAACAGGGGGAAGGGGTGTTGCTGTAGTGTATAAATCTCACCTCATCCTTGAGAAAGTAGACATAACACCAAATCACGATAAAGTTGAACTCACTCTAACAAAACTAAAACTTAATGATAGTAAACACGTTAACATCATAGGATGCTACATCCCTCCAGGCAACAATATCCCCATTACAGAAAAACTCTTAGAATGGATATCTAACTCCCTCCCCCAGGAAAGCATAGTATTAGGAGATCTTAGGAGACCTTAATACTGACTGGCAAAACTGTTCCAATCATAACCCACTCTCCCATATTAACCTACATGGCCTAACCAAACTCATCACTTCCCCCACAAGAACAGACAAGAGAACCAAACATCAATCCACTCTAGATTGAATACTCGTATCCCACCCATCACTGATATCCCTAGCAGGGTGTCTACCAGACACCCTGAGTGACCACCAAACCACATTCTTACTCAGATCAAAATCACCACAACTGACCCAAATATCTACATGCCTAATTAGAAACAAAAACACTTTAACCACTCCAACTTTATAAATTACCTAAAAATGTGCAACTGGACCCCCCTAAAAAAAACTACCTCTTGATGAAACTGCACTATATTTCAATACTACCTTCTTAAACACCCTTAACCATCATGCCCCCTCCAGAACAACAGGAATTAAAACTAAATATGCCCCCTGCGTTACCACAGACACAAAGTCCCTCCTCAAAAAAAGAAACAAGGCCCGGACCAACTACCTCAACAGTAAATCCCAACTGAACAAACAAATATATGTTGAACTACGTAACAAAGCCAAAAAAACTCACCAAAACAGCCAAAATATCTTACTACCAAAGTTACAGTATAAGCACAGGAACAACCTACAAAAATTTTGGGCAGCAATTAACTCTCTTCTACAAACAAGTAAAACAACTACCCCAACCCCAAAAATAGATAACAACCAAGAAGACATCCCCACTCAATTTAATAAATACTTTACAGAAACCATCCAGACCCTTGCAAACAACCAACCATATGACAACATCCCCACCCCTGCAAATCCACCCCCCACCACAACTAACAATTGCCCCAAGTTTAGATTCCACCCAAAACCAACCAAATCCAATGAAAAACTACTGTGCATGCTCAAACCAACGTTTCCAGCCGCAGATACATAACCTGCTGAATACCTCCACCTGGCTGCAGAAGCCATATTATATCATGTCTCTATCCTAATTAACAGATCCATCTCCAAGTGTATACTACCCAAGCTATGGAAAATATCACATATCATTCCCCTACATGAAGGGGGAACCTCCATGGAACTCAATCACTACTGCCCTATAACCATACTACCCCCTTTATCTAAAATTTTAGAGAGGGTAATACACAAGCAACTAATGAAATATCTCCTAGAAAATAATATAATAGCAGCACAACAACATGGCTTTAGACCCTTCCATAGCACAGAATTCACCAACATTGTCAATACTCACAGAAACCACAAACTCCTTGTATCTGCCACCTTCCTTGACTTGTCCAAAGCATTCAATATGGTTATCCACAATAAACTCCTTCTTTCACTAGCAACTCTAAACATTACCACCCCTGCCATCTCCTAGTTCAAAAACTACCTAGAGGGAAGGAAACAAGCTGTTATGTGGCAAAACTAACTCTCCCCCTCCCTACCAGTCTCCCTAGGAGTACCCCAAGGCTCCATCCTGGGGCCACTTCTTTTTACCCTCTTCACCAATCAGCTCCCAAACAGTATTCCTAAAGCTTCAATAGTGCAATATGCAAATGATACAACCATAATATGCGCAGTCAAATCAATTGACATCCTTCACTCCCTAACACAAGAATGCATTTCCCTAGCAGAATCTTGGATTACAAACCAAAGACTCATTCTAAACCCAAGTAAAACAAAGCTAGTACTCTTTAGCTCCCACAAAGCCACACCTCCTACTGATTCTTTCTTCATCTCCACCTTTAACAAGAACACAATCACCCCCACAAATTATACCAAACTCTTAGGGGTTGAAATAGATAATCACCTTAGATTTGACCTACATATTTTTATAACCATAAAAAAGTACATAAAAAACTTGGCCTAGTATAGCACAATAAAAAATTCCTCACTGACCACTTCAAAACTACAATAGCGAGGACTCACCTACTATCCACTCTACTTTATGCCTCCCCCGTGCTTACAAATCTCTGCAAATTCGACCTAAACAAACTTGATAGTTGTTATAATAAGATAACCAAATTCACTACAACCTCTCCCATCAGAACACATCACTGTGAATGCCTAAAAAAACTCAATTGGCTAGAACTAAAACTACTACTTCAACTCGATCAACTATCACTAGCCCACAAAATAATGCATAACTCTGAAAACACCCCAGCCCTACAAAATCTTTTGCAACCCTGTACAACCACCAGGCCCTTGAGGTGTAGCACACAAAACCTGCTCAAAGTAACCAAATATAACAATGAAGCTGTCTACAGCCACTGTATAGCAAAAACCTGGAACTCCCTTCCTGCCCACATAACTGACAACAAATCCCCATCACAGTTCAAGAAACTTGTTAAAACTCACTTTTTGATTAATCGACTGTGCTCATGTATTCCCCCATGGCTAATGTCTCAGAACACTTCACTTAACTTAAGTAACTCTGCTAAGCCAACCAATCATAGTACTGTACCTACTTAGGACTGTTAATCTACTGCTCATCCCATCTCTCCAGGAGTTAGGGAAATCTACCCCAGCAATGATGAGCTTTCCATAAGCAACTAAAACCAGAACAAGACATATTGTAAATCAATTTGTTATCCTTCTCAACTAAAACTAGGCGAAGACATATAGTGAATCAATTTGTTATCCTTCTCAACTATAACGAGCATCATCTGCTCTCTTAGAGCCTTATTCTACGTCTCTCTGCTTTTACAATGATAGTAAATCTACCACAGGAATTCTAGACTTATTAATATTAATATCTTCCAAAATGTAATATTATATTGTAGAGAATGAATGTATCCTATCTGTTAGTTAATATGTATGTCAAAGTATCTTCTATGGAAATTGTATGTGAAAAGTCTGTCCTTAAAACTATATTTTGTAAAAAATTGTTCTCTTGGAGCTTTTCTCCCCGGACCGCCACTGAAAATGGACTTGTAATCCAGTTGGGCTCTCCCGTTCAACAAATGTAAAATAAATAAAATAAATAAATAAATAAAATGAGGACATGTATGTCATAAGAGTGGAGAGCCTGCAGTAGCACTTTGTTATCCAGGGCAATGAACTTTTCCAGCCAATGCCTGTCTTGGGTGGTCATGCTGATAGACTTACATCTGTAGGCAAGAATGCTAGTGAGTGGATGCATATGGTATTAAGGCTACAGCCTCCTTTATGTACTTGCTTATCAACTGTAGTTATTGCTATGCACAGGATTCCTCCTTGTTTGCATATTGAAGACATGCCTCAGTTCATGGAGCTTTTTGTTATAGAGCAAGTTTTATCTAACCCTGTGGGGGAGGGGGGTCCTGGGAAGATACACTTGAGTATCGTGAGTTATTACTATGGCAACTGAGGTTAGAACCTAACACCTCACCAGGTCTGAGTAACATGCTGTCATTATATAGTGTGCTTAAATTAAGGATGGCTAAACTATGAAAATGTTAGAATTATTATATATTGTATTTATTGATTTTTTGAATGCTGCGGTGGTGGTGCTGCGGTAGCATTGTCGCCTCACAGTAAGACGTTGTCTTGTTCGATTCTCAGCTAAAGCGTCTTCTGTGTGGAGGCATGCATGAATGGGCGTACCTTCGTTGAAGGTTGTGCATCAGGGTGGTAACTGGGCATGTAAAAATTAACTACCAATCATTAGCAGACTGGAGTTCTGCTGTGGCGACCCCTAACCGGCAAAAGCCGAAAGACACAACATTTTTGTGTTTTTGAATATGTTTCTAATATTTTGTAAAATATTGTTATTTTTTTAGAATTAACTCTGAATAGCATGCTTTTTAATGTGAGTTTTTTCTGTGATTAACTTATGGAAGTCATGTGACTTTAAATTGTTTAATTAAATTCTTGCTTATTAAGTATATAGGGAGTGCCTGATTAATGTTTGTTAGTTCTGAAGAAGTCAATTTGACCCACAGTGGTGGTGCTGTGGTAGCATTGTCGCCTCACAGTAAGATGCTGTCCGGTTCGATTCTCAGCTAGAGCGTCTTCTGCGTGGAGACATGCGTGAATGGGCGTACCTTTGTTGATGGGTGTGCGGCAGCGCTGGTAACGCAGCATGTAAAAATCAACTACCAATTATTAGCGGACTGGAGTTCTGCTGTGGTGACCCCTAACTGGGAAAAGCTGAAAGACACAACAAGTTCTGAAGAAAGTTTATTAAAAGGGTCGAAAATGATCAACTAACCTATTTAAAACATCAATTTGTGGTTCTAATGTAATTTCTCCAGGATTTTGGTGTGCTCTTGGTGTTTGACTGGGCCGCTACCTCAGATGAGGTTTTGTACATGCAGCTGGAACATCAAACCCCCTGTAGAATGTTATTCTCAATGTCTCTATTGAACACAGTTGCCCAAAAACACACAGGCAAATGGTATAGTGTTATACCAGAGTCCTGGATTCACAACTGCATGATAATCACAATGTTTGTCTTACTGTGTCTGATATTCACCGCATAAATTGCTGTTATTTTTATTGCTGAGGTACTTTGCTAATTAAGGCTCCTTCTTCTTCTTCTTTCGGCTGCTCCCATTAGGGGTCACCATAGCAGATCAGCTGTTTCCATTTCTTCCTGTCCGCTGCATCTTGCTCTGTCACACCAACCACCTGCATGTCCTCTCTCACACATCCATAAACCTTATCGTAGGCCTCCCTCTTTTCCTGTTAATTGGCAGTTTCATCCTTAGCATCTTTTTCCCAATATACTCTGCATCCCTCCTCAGCACATGTCCAAACCAACGTAATCTTGCCTCTCTGGCTTTGTCTCCAAACCTTCCAACCTGGGCTGACCCTCTAATATACTTATTCCTAATCCTGGCTCCTTCATAAACCCTGTATATTCTTCCTTAACTCTGTAAATCTAAATGTGTATAGATCCCTTATTGAAATTCCTCTGTTATCTGTGCCAGAGAAATCCTTGGATGCTAGATCAATAGTTGCAACTGGGGCTGTCTATCAGAAGGGAAAATGGTATGTCTTGCTAGAGGTGACCTGAAGGGTTCAATAATGCCCTTTGTAGCTGCTTCTCTGGAGGGGGGTGCACGGTTTCAATCTGAGGGTAGTCGGTAGGCATCTGCTTTAATCTCCTTGTGTAAATTGTGAAAACTCCAAGAAAAACTTAACAAAGCTACAGTGATCACTGTGTGATACCTGAAGCCTCCTGTAACGGAGGCCCATTGGATATATGCAAATGGCTCCTTAAGTACATCAAATGTTATAGCTACACAGCTTCTGAACATCCATGACTTTTCTAATTTATAAGTTTTTATGGTTATATTCAGGCCAATAAAGCCAATCCCACTAACTGTGGACATGCATGTTCAACATTCTTTAGGTTTTACATCTCATTACCCTTTGGGGCAGGCTGTCTTCATTGGCATTAACACTACCACTACTATGCTGGACAATCATGATATAGGAATTCAAGGCTAAACCCCATCTCAGAAGCTTTTTCTTTTGCCCATTTGTCCTATGTACCAATGTAAAGGGTTGTCATCTGTAACCATGATGAAACTCCTGCTCATCTGGTAAGTTTGAAGCTTTTGCAGATCCCAGGCACTCATTCTGTGTAGCCATATAGGATTACTCCGTGAGTTTAAATGTGCAGTTCCAATACGACATATGGTGTTTTATGCCTCTAAAGTAACCTGGCTAAATAGTGCCACACACTAAAGTAACCTGGTTAAGTAGTGCTAAACGCCATAGTTGTAGCATCTACCAGCACAACGAATTATTGAGTAAAATCAAAACTGGATAGTACAAGCTTTCCATTTAAATTCTGAGCATTTGAAATGTCAGCTTATATTTTTAAGTGCAGGAAAACAGGCAACTGTACCTTGTCTTTTTTTTCTGGTAAGTCCTTTAGAGGGTGTGGCTATCACACCTTAGTGGAGAATAAATTTTGTATAGTATTTTCTTTTCCCTAAGAATGCCCTCAGCTGTTTCTTTCTCGGTAGTGTAGGCAATGCTATAATAGTTTCAACCAAGATTGCCTTTGGCTTAATTATTCCACTCCCCAACTCTATGCCTCAGATAACTGCAATTACTTTTTGCTGAAATTTCTAATTTTTGCTGATTTTGGTCATTTTTATTACCTGCACTTCTCAGAAAGCTTAAAAAGTAACCTAGCTACTTATTTCACTGTATTTCTGCCTGTAAATCATTTTCCAGTTGTAACCTAGCTACTTATTTCTCTGTATTTCTGCCTGTAAATCATTTTCCAGTTGTGCACTCGCCTTGCTTTATTTAAAAAGTTTAAATTTTCAAATTTCTAATTTTCCAAAGTTTTAAATGACTTTACTGTTCTGGGCTATACACTCAAGTGCATTAGACTTTCTGTGCTTATTTACTGTATAACTGCATTGTTTACCCTGATTTAACTAAAAAAAAAAAAAAAAAAAAAAAATCTATCTTGTTTGCTAATTTCCCACCTTTTCTAACTAGAATAGTCCAGTTTCCAGGCTTTGCTGGTTTCAGGACTTTAGTTTCAGTGTTCAGAGCTATCCAGACCTTGCTGTGGCAGAGAAAGGTCCTACTCCTTACCAGTGAGAGTGGGAACATTGTACTGTCTATCTAACACTAGAGGAGTGGTTTCCAGCTCTGAAATTGCAATTTTATTGGCCATTTTGGGCTGATTTCTATCCCTTTCAACTTTTTGGCATAAATACACACATTTGCGCACCGCAGGGCTAAGGTTAAACTACTCCCGGTGCCGGAAAGCCTGCTCTTCAAATTTTCCCTTAGAACTAGCAAGTTTATCAGCAGTAGCACTAAAATCTGTATACCTGTGATAAGTACTTTCTCTAAAACTCGCTAAAAAGCACTAGGAAGCCTTAATTTGTTACAAGCACTCACCTCTCCTTGGTAATAAGGAGAAAATAGTCATAGGAACTAGACAGCCTACAATTGCAAGTACCTTGCCAAAAAGTAAGGGAAAACAGCTCTTGTACTCCACAAAGAAAGTACCTAACCAGGCATGCCCAAGGGTCAGCTTCCGGTGATTTCTCCTGTCCACCTGGTGAATCTGGGCATACTGGGGCAATGCAGCAATTGTCTCATGTACACAGATAACCCTGTCCTCCTGCCACCAAACACTACAACCTGCAAGAGATGCACTTACATAGCCAAACTGGAAGCAAAGCTCTCTCCAGCCAAGATTGTGTTAGACAGTCAAGAGGAGAAGGTTAACACCCACATAACACTCAAACAACACATAGTCCTTCAAAACCCACACCACCAAAACCCACACATAGCAACACAAAACCTACATATGCAGAGGCTCTTAACATTAACCTTCCCAAGCAACAAGGACCTCCGAAGCAGAAACACAAACAAACACCACCCCCAAACACAACCAAAGCATCACATAGCTCACAACACCAGTGTGCCACCCAACAGCAGCCCCTAAGGCAAGACAACCTCCCCAACACTTTAGTCATAGGTGACTCTATAGTCAGGCACACTGACGTCCCACTCACCAGACTGAATAAGCAGAAAATTACAGTTAGTTGCCTGTCAGGTACCAGGATCCACCACATAACTCATGCACTCAAGTCACTCCACAACAGGTACAAATATGACTCTGTCCTTGTCCATGTTGGAGTGAATGACTTGAGATGTACCGCCCTGGACTACATGAAAAGAGACATGGAAGAACTTTTGAATCATGTAGACCAGGCAGGTATGACCCTAGCCATGAGCAGCATCCTGCCATTGCCCAGAATGATACTACAGTATAATGACAAAATGATTGAATTCAATAATTGGCTAAGCTTCTGGTGTCATTTAAAGGGGATCCTGTATCTGTCTGCCTGGGATGACATGATTGACAAACCACAATGCTTTGGAAGAGATGGTTTTCACTTGTGGCTCCTGGGATTCAAGTTATTGGCTAAGGCTCTTGCCACCCGTATAGCGCCTTTTTTTAGGCAAGGTTCAAAGGACAAAACTACCACCATAACGGGTACAAGCAAGCAAAATCTGAAGGTAATGCTACTCAATGCTAGAAGTCTAAACCTCAAGATGCACTCTCTCGAGGCTCTCCTAAAAATGGAGAACATTGATATCTATGCAGTAACTGAGACCTGGCTCAAAGCTCCAGAGAGCACCCCTGCAATACCAGGCTACAACTCATACCACTCTTTTCAGCCACCAAACCAGGACTGAAACACTAAAGGTGGAGGAGTGTTCATATTCACCAAGGATATTCACACCTCCAGGCTGGTTGCCCAACACAATGCATCTGAAATTCTCCAGGTGCAACTAACACTAGGTAAGATTGCAATATAAATTGTAGCTTGCAACCGATCCCCCACCATGCCCCAATATTCTCACTACACCTTTCTAAACATACTGGAAAATATTAAGATACAACCAAACACCCTAATACTGGGTGATTTCAACTACCCTGCCATTAACTGGGAAAACTACTCCTGTACCAACACCTTTGCTCAACAGTTCTTGGAATTCATAAATTCCAATGCCCTAGAGCAACTAATTCATAGTCACATCAGGGGTACCAATATTTTAGACCTGGTCATTACCAACATGGGAGACCAATGCTCCACACCAGTGGTCACCCCCTCGTTGGTCAGCTCAGACCATAAGCTAATCACCCTTGACATCCACATCCCAACCCCACCCACCTTTAAGGAAACCTCCATAAAAAATTTCTCCAAAGCCAACTTCATGCTTCTCAAGTCAGAAGTAGCAAACTTCATGACACCCATGTAGATGGGAACTGGAAGCTCAACTGCTGAATCCTACACTAAGTTGCTGTACAAGCACATTCACTCCTGCATGGATCGAGCCATCCTAAATAGAACCAAGACACTGTCCTCTACAAAAAGGAAGCAAATCTGGTGGTCCCCTGCCTTAAACAAGCTGTACAACAGAAGGAAGAAACTGTTGCAGAAAAGAGGAAGAACCCAGGATTTAAAAAACTCCCTCACCAGCCTCTGTAGAAAGCTGAGATCCCTCATAAAATCTTTCAAAGCTAGCTACGAAAACAAAATTGCCAAAGATTCCAAAGACAACCACAAGGCATTGTATAGCTATGTCAAGAATCTAAATGGCAATACTCAGATCTGCTCTGAGCTACAGCAGAATGGCACTAGATATACTGATCCCAAGGATATTGTCAATATCCTGGCAGATAGATTCAGTGCGAACTTCACCCCATCTCAATACCGAAAGAATGCCAAATTCCTGTAATCACAGCCACTCAGGTAAAAACCACACTCTCCAAAGCCAAGAATACAGCATCCATGGGACCAGACAACATTACAAGCTGTGTACTGCATGAACTACAAAATGAACTGGCACCTCACCTATGTGTCATAGCCTCACCTCAGGCTTTGTGCCCACAGAGTGATGCACAGCTACAGTCATCCCACTCCACAAAGGGGGATCCACTTTGGATCCTGGGAACTACTGTCCCATCAGTCTGATGAGCCTGATCTGCAAGGCCATGGAACGTATTATCATGGAACTTATGAACAAAGACATTGGCAACCTTCAAACACTGGACCCCACCCAGTTTGGGTTCATGAAGGGCCAATCTTGCCTCCTGAACCTGATCGACTTCTTTGAATCAGTCTCCAGAGCCGTGGACTAGGGTAAGGTGGTTCACACAGCCTACTTGGACATTGCCAAGGCTTTCGACACTATCCCCCTCTCTGGAATCATAGATAAACATACTAAGCTGGCATTAATCCCTACGTCACTCTATGGGTTGTAAATTGGCTTACTGACAGAACACAGACGGTAAAAGTAGCCGACTCCAAATCTATCTCCAGACAAGTGACAAGGGTTCTGTCCTGGGACCACTCTTGTTTGGCATAAACATCTCTGAAGTACAGGCCAACACTAAGGGACTCTGGCTTACAAAGTTCGCAGATGACTGCAAGCTGGGAGCCATTACTGAATCCCCAAATAATGTGGATATACTACAGAAGGGCCTTACCGAAACAGATGCCTGGTGCCAGAGCCATGGGCTCAAGCTAAATGCCAAAAAATGTATAGTTGTCCCCTTTAGGAAAAAACACATACCTGTGAACTACCATATAGTTGGCAGTACACTAAACACCCAAAGTGTGATAAGAGACCTAGGGACACAGGTGGACAGTGGTCTCACCTTTGATAACCACATAGTCACAACAGTTAGAAAATCTTTCTACTTGGCACACCTCATCACTAAGGGCTTTTCATCCAGATAAAAGGAGGTCATTGTCCCTCTATACTCATCCCTCATTAGACCCATTATAGAATACAATGCCTCATTTGGTATGTACCTCACAAGACATCTGCAAAAACTAGAAAGGCCACAGAAATACCTCACTAAAAGAATCACAGGCCTAAAGCAGATGCTTTATGCTGACCGTCTAAAGAAACTCCAGCTGTACTCTGTCGCATATCGCCTACTCAGAGGCGATCTCTGCCTAACATTCAAGGCAATGTCAAACCCAGAGTTGTTGCACATGCTACACTTAAAGAAATCCCAATCCCTTCGAGCCACACATTCCAGGGATCTTAACCTTGTCATCACGATGAATAGAACACGCTCGAGGGATAGGTTCCTGACCCAGAGACTCCCCGTAATCTGGAATAGTCTGCCCATACATGTCAGGCAGAGTGACTCAATGGCCCTCTTCAAGTGGAACCTTGACAATTGAATGGGAGATAGGAAATTCACCCCAGGGATCACATCAGTAGCCCTGCTAGACAGGGGTCCAGGAAAGTAAATATTTGTGGAATGCAATAGCCAGGGAATCATTATGGCTAGGCTTGTATAGGCCATAGGGCCAATAGCCTAGTACCTACCTATGAACCTATAATTCTGCCATACCCACCTAACACTGGTTGGCCTTATTAGTCAAACTGACCTTTACCGTCTGCCCAGTACATGGCTGACATGATGAATATGTTCTTCTGATGATCAGATCTACATGAACATGTCATCCAGGTAAGCAAGGACATAATCTCTTTTTCATAATAAGGTGCAATGTATTAGCCAGTGGAAAGTTGATGGGGCATTCCTCATTCCAAAAAGCATTTTAGTAAAACTGTATAACTCAAATGAGGTGCGAAATGCTGACCCCTCTCTGGCTCCAGGTATCAAGGGTTCTTGTCAGCAATCCCTGCTTAATCAGAAGTAGTTAGATACTTACCCCCACTTAGTTTCTCTAAGAGTTCATCTACCCTGGGCATGTGGTAGGTATCTGCCTATGTCTGATTGTTCGATTTTCTGTAGTTCACAGAGATTCTAATGTTGCTTTCTTTGGCAATAGCACCACTACTGAGGTCCAGTGACACTTGGGCTCCTGGTTTACCCCCTTTTCCAACATGTAAGTTCTTCTGTCAACCATTGTCTAAGTCTGTAAGGCAACCCGTGAAAGGTATGTTTGACTGGCTGCTAGGGACCTGTGTACACATGGTATTCCACCAAGCGCATATAACCTGGATTATCAGCAAACACATCCACACATTTCTGTAGTGCTGCCTGGACTTCTTGAGTCTGGGTCGGATATAACTGTTGAGATAGGGGTAACACATCTACAGATGTGCCAAATAGAACCTCATAAAGGAAATCTACCATCTGAGCTTCCTCTGGTTTGTCAAAAAAACCCATTCTGACATTGTGTGCCACAGACTGTTTGTCTTGGTAAGGCTTTGTCATGATAACATGGTAGAGTTTGCACTTTTTTTCCACACATTTAACATCGTTCACTTTTCATAATAGTGAAAGGAACCTCACAATCTGTCTGTAGATTGCTGTGTCCAACAGGAATAAGCACCATCACCTGCAGCCCAGCGGAGTACCATCTGGTTCTAACTGTCCTGTCATACCAGGCTTTCTGCCGCTTTCATGCTTATTTTTAGTGCTCCTTAGCGACTCCTGTCAACTCCCTAAGTGTAGTCTAAAGAATAAGATAAACTCCGAAACATGCTTCTCGTGCAAATAGAAATCATCGTTCCACTTTCTGCAAATTAAATTTATTGAGCACCTCACTGTGGGACCATAAAGAAGCCCAAAAAGGGAAAAAATGTGGATTCCTGGGGCAACTGCCTTTATGCAAAGAGGGAAGGTATTTGTCCTACTCCATCTTATACTAGTCTGTAACTGCCCTCTGCATGGTCTTCCGTGTATAGTTGAACCTTTCCACCAGATCACTGGTCTGTGTGTGTGGTAGTGGTAGTCTTGAAATGCTTTAAGCCTACAACATTTCCACTAACAGGGCTGCATGTCTATCATGAAGTTAGCATTTTTAAGTGTCAATGTTTCTCTAGGAAATTCTGACATGCAGAACATGCGTAAGAGGGCATTTGTCACCTTGTTTTGCTTTAGTGGAAGACAGAACCACTGCTTCTAGGTATCTAGTAACATTATTCACCAAAACCAAGATATATTTATTTCCTTTGAGCATGGGGCACTACAATGCCCATAGCTGCTCTGTAAAATGATTCTTCAATAACAGTCAAAGGCATCAGAGCAACACCAGCTTTGTCTCTTGCCTTGCCAACATTTTGGCACTGATCACAGATACTGCTGTATTCTGTTACATCCTTTACAATATCTGTCCAATAGATGTTCTGCACAAGCCTTCTTTTAGTATGCAATATACCTATATGGCCTGCAAAAGCAATACTGTGGTTTATGGCTAAAACTGCCTGTTAGTATGCCATAGGTATTACCAATTTTTGTCTCTAGCCCACATTCAGAGGCCAATCCCAGAGTAACATTTTTTTTTGTCATTTGAGTACCATGAGCTTCCTTGGATACTTTCCTTTAGTCCTTTAGTGTCTGAGGGCTAAGCCTACCTCAGCGTTTTCTTGGTGACCCTGCTCCACACTCTTTACAAACGTGCCTTGAATTCTGACTGACTACTACTGCTTTCCTCACCCCTGAAATAACCCCTTCCAACAAAAGCACAGTATATTTCCACTGCGCTGGCTTAGTTCTTAGCTCACTACTACTGTCTACCAGCTCACCCTCTACCTCTTAATTGTACAGATTATCTCAGCAGAATACATTTTTGCATCATATTTTGGTCTGTTCCTCATGAAAATTGTGATTTTCTAGCACTCATTGAAGTTTAAAATCACTAAAAAATAGCAAACTGATTTTCAGACTTCATATCCTTTGGGAAATACATGCTAATGCAAAACCTGTTATTCTAGCAACTTTTTAAGTTGATAAGAACAATAATTAAAATCTGTCTCTGGTTTTGAGACTTTTTTGCCCAATCATTTTTTGCTTTGTCCAGATTTCTTGTGCTAAGAGGTTCAGTGACATAAAACAGCCACATCACCACAGTGTGAGGTCTGGATGGACGTCCCCCTCCTACCAGTTCCAAATATTTGCCTCCATGTCTGGCTGCATATAACAAGTTTTATATAAGGTACTTCACTGCTGACCAACAAAATTGGTTTCTTTACACCAGGACAGCTAAACTGGCATTTGCACGTATACCCCATTATAAAAACCCAAAAAAGTTCTTAAATGTCTCAGCAGTTGACTATCCTTTTAAGTTAATTTATTGGCAGGATTGACATATTACAATGTAATGTATAACACATTTACGAAATCGGTAGGTAGAAATAATGCTGCAATGGATATAATAACTAGTGTGTCTGTAACAGATTTTCTTTTTTGTAAAATGAGTTGTGAATGAGCATATTGACCATGTGTGACAGAAACGTGTTGCGGGGCATTGTATATATTTTCCACCAGTAAAAACTTATTTAATTGATTCACATCTTAGCAGCAGTATAACTTCATATACCTGTAATATCTGAGGATTTCCTGGCAACAGTTTTCATCAGGAGCATTCTTCCAAGAAATGCACTTATGAGGGATACCTTTAAACAAATCAAATATTTTCTCAAGTATTATAGCTATAAAAAGAAAAAAAAAACAGCAGACTTATTCAGACATAATAATTTTTGCAAAGAATGTGTATCCTGTGAAAGCCCTGATTTTATACTTAGCAATAAGTCATGAAATATATATTTTCTAAACAGAATGTTTATTACTTCATGTAAAACCATTTTACACATTAAACGTCAAACAGAGGTCATAGGAATTCCATCATCTGGTCAATAAACAAAGCATTTAAAACAAGTAAGCTATTAATATGTTACAAATATTATCCCCTATTAGTGGCAATAGTCATCTCAACACAAGTTACAATGTAGTCAGTCTCTTCCAATAGTGTGACAAATAAATACAGAACGCATCTAATGCATATAAAATGAGATATGATTAGTAGATCATTCGAAAATAGGTACAAAAATATTGTTGAGACCTCTAATCACATTCAGGTATTGAGGCTTTGCATAGTACTTAGTTCTGCCAATGTACTTCTATTTTCTTCTAACATTCAAAAATAGTGGCAAATAATAATGATAGAATAATTCTTATCCAAGTATATATCTCCCTGTTTTGTTTGACTTCAGATAGAGAATCTGCAATAACCAATGATGGACATTTTTTTCAGGCGGTAAGAATAATTGTGTTTCCATATAATCTCATCTAATGTCCATTCCCATATCTGTCTTATTTTCTAGCATTTCCGTATCATATAATATTAATCAGCAGGTTCAATATCTCATCTCCAACATCTAGTTTCATGACCTTGTTAATGCCTATTCCTATATCTATCAAAGGAGTAATGCCAAATATGAATGAGCTTCATGTAAATAAATTGTGTGAGGCAAGGAACCTTCTCGTCTGCATATAAAGATAAGACTTGATACTAGTCCTGATTTAGAAAGGTACAGTCTGTGTAATAGGGTTCATGTGCGTATTCATAATAATCATGCAAATTTGCCTTAATTTAACCATGTTAAGAAATCAACCCTATGGTCTTCTCCTCAGCTGTATTTTGAATACGTTTAGACCACACATTACCTGTTATTTGTATAGTTTTGCCTGTAATTGATGCAAGTTGTAAGTATTGCCACAAGGGAATATTCTGCACAGAAAAATTTCTCTGTTAAACCATGTATATGGAGAGATGTCTGCCTCATTCACATCCCAAATATCCAGCACATGATGTATGCCCATTTTAATCAATTGTTATCAAACTTTTGCTACTTTATTTATTTTGATTTGGAGATTAGCCCAAGTTCATGTTCCTAAACATATTCTTTCCCACGATTATCTAATCTGATAATTCTGGCAAAACTGCCACTCTTGCTACTCCTCCAGTTCACCTGGATTCAGAGTTAATTGGAAGTAATTTGCATATTTGTATTTTTGAACATCCCATTGCATTAGTACCTAAAGCTGCACTTCAGATAAGAAGACTTATTCCTGGTCTGTTTTGCTAAATGTTTTGCATTTATGCTTGTATCAGTATTCAACAGTGAAGTGGGTCCAAAATTTGTAGGCAAACAAGTGTCTCTCAACCATTTAACTAGTGAGATGACCTTAGCTTCTAAAAGTTTACTGTCAAAACTCCCCATTGTTTCAACTTCCAACAATAACTTAAGGAGCATCTCTATCAGCTCCTCCTAATGTAGCTTGTAAAATGACACATTTAGCCCGTTTAGCCCCACAGCCTTGCCTCCTTCTAGAGTTGAATGGCTCTCCTAATGGAAGTATTGTTAATAGGTTTAGCTAGTTATTTTTTGTCAGTCATCAAAATAGTATTGGGGTAAGGTGTCTGATGTATTTCAATCAATATCATTCATTTAGTCTATACTGACCTATAAAAGGGGAGTACAAGCCATTGACAAATACCTTATTAATTTCCAAAGCATCATTTCTAATATGCTCTTTTCCTGACATCCCCTAGCAATAGCTTTGGGAAATGTAATGCTTTTAGCCCAAATCTGTAGTTCTCTCATTTATCATGGATGACGTTCATCTGTTGGGCTTTGTACTCATTTTTCAGCATTAAGTCTGAAATTAGACCTTGTCTTCATGTTTAATAAACCAAATTGTGTGCTCCATCATTTTAATTTACTCCTCTCTTCCATTCAAAGTCAATTGATTAGCAAGCGTATCTGCATTAATAAGTTGAGGGCATGACTGTTGGATACCCTTTTATCTCTCCAGCTGCTATCCTAATGTTAATAAATTTTTGATATCTGTGCCAAAAAGAGATAACCTAACTCCAAATGTTTTGGAAACAGCTTTTATCCAAAAATCATAAGGGATAAATGCTCCACTGAAATGTGTTAGTTCAGTAGCTGAGCTTAATATAAGATAAATCAATATGTTCTGAGGTAGCAGTAAGAAGAATATTTGTTTTATCCATCTGAAAGCTTAAGTGTTGTGAAATCCAAAACATGTATATTCTGATGGCTTTATCACCAAAGGAGTTAAAGTATGTAAATGCCATAAAACCTGGGTTCCTCACCCTCCAGCTATCTATTGAATTCCATTGCAGACTGATTGTATTCAAAATTGTTGCTGTGCCAGGTGTCCTTAATGTTCCCACAGGCAATCTATCTAATGTTGGTTTAAGAGCAATGTTAAAATCTCCTCTCTGTATACTGTTTTCATTATGGTTAATACGCTGTAGTATTTTTCGTTTTTAATCTCACCATACATTAGTATGATCATTAGTGGGACCATAAATGTTTATTAGTCGTAATGTCTCATTGTCTTGACAAAGTTTGATTATCAGCTATCAACCTACATTATCTTTATGCCCTGCCCCCACTGTCTCCTTGACGGAGTTAGATAGTAAAACGGCCACACCACATTTAGAAGATTTTGTACTACTCAAAAAAGCTTTCCCTTTACATAATCTAGTTACTTTCATCCTTTAGTTTGGTTTCTTGCAAATAAGCATTATGAGGGTTCTTCCCTCTCGACCTTTCATTCACTGCTTTAGTTTTATAATGCATTGAATGCCCTTTATCATTCCATGACACAGTACTCAAGGGTGTGAAAGTTCATTTGAGGCTGTGTTACATTTAATTAGGCACCTGTCAGGTGTGTGTGCACTCTGCACACTAGACTGAGCATGTTATTATAAGTAAAGTCATGCCATACACCATGTGATATGTTTACCAAGTATTGTTTACCTAGGGTCCAGACAGTGCTCATTTCCTTTCTCACACTGAGATTGCCTTTAAGTTACTAAAGTGATGTCACAGTGTGGAATAAACAAGTCTAGATCCTAGATCTCTGACCTCCATACTCCAAGCAATATAAGTTACACATTGATACTATGCAACTCCATTCTAAACAGCTTGTCTTAAAAAAAAGGTACATTTTTGCACCTTCACAGTTATTCTCAATACCTGTTGATCAGCAACAAGATTATAGTCACTCTTCTTTGCTCATTACATTACTTTTTTTTCTTATAGTCCTTCCAGTTTAAACTGTTCATAGTTATAACTCTATAATATGTTTAGTCACTTTTTATTTTTTTTTCTAAACTCACATATTTTTAATTTGGTAATGCTGCACTTATTATTTCTGTAGAAATTTCAGTCACTATTGTAGACATTGACCATGAAGTTTCAATCTCCTGTATCTCAACCACAGTTATTTCTGGCCCTACAAAGTCCATGTTGTTTCTTTCATGTCAGTGACTGAGATTGCTATATCTGTGAATATGTACTGTTAATTGCTAAAAACACCTTTTTCTTAGCTCCCTTATGGTTTGTTGATTTTGAGAGTGGTTCTTCTGCTGATTTCCCTTTTTGTGATGGAGATTCAACAGGCAAACCATTAACTAGGTGACATCTATGTTTTACTTCAGACACTAGAACATTAGATTTTATCATTTTAGTATATGATTTTATCTTCTGGTTTCCCTTCCAATCATTAAAGAATCCCACTGCATCAGCTGTCAGTATTAACTGAAACATTTAAGTTCCTTTAAAAATCTGTAACAGGGTTGGGTATGGCAATGTTAACGCCAAGACCTAGTTCCCCTGTCCATCTCAAGTATGGCCCATGGCCTTCCTTTCTGAGGAAAAGGGCTGCACTATAATCTGTAACTATTCACACCAAGTAACTAGGAATTTTATGATTGGTATTGATGTCCCTGGCTCTTTTTTGGATATGTTTTCAATCATTAAATTCCAAACATTTGAAAATGAAATGCCTGGGTACAGCAAATTCACTTTTTGTGACTGCATCATGTACACTTTTGCTGTATTCATGGGATGTTCAACTTCTAGCAAATATTGCATTTCCTTGACAACAAAAGTCATTGGGCTGAGCCTCTGAACTCTCTCAGGTAAGCTATAAATCCTTAAGTTGTTTCTGCAAGATCTATTCCCTAGCTCTGTAATTTTGGCTTCCATCTGCAATGCATGTGCTTAGAAATCTGTGACTTTTCTGTTTGAGGCTTGCTGCTCATCTCTGTTCTTTTAATTTTTCCTGTGGTTGGTATACAGCTTGTTTAATATTATCCAACTGTTGATCATGCTTTGAAGTGGTGGTCTTTATCTGTTCTAAATCTGCTATATTATTAGGCGTAAGTTTGGTAATGGTTTCCAAAGCTGCAGAAAAGGTTTTAATATCTTCTGTTAGTTTCTTATTGGGTTCCACCATCATGGATTGCTTCATCATTAATAAACTGCAAACAGACAATAAAAGATAAAGCTCCAGGACAGGCATTTGGTATGCATACAATATGCACCATAGCTTGTGTGAGATATCAGCACAGTCATGCAAGGGTATGGGACACTGTTTCTGGTCACTGATGGATGCAGTGATCAAAGAAGAATTCTATACAGCTTTCCTACTTTTTTTGTAGAAAAATCAGATGCTGATATTGCCATACAACACCGTGATTTCTATAGAAATCCTTTATATAGTACAAAACATGTAATCATTCTGGAGGTAAGACTGAGGACATTCTCAGCTCACTGCATTAATGTTTCAATCTCGTATCTATGAAAACACCAAATTCAAGGTACAGGCTTTAAAATTTATATTTACAGGAATGTGGCAAACATAGTAAATAGGCATTCTTAAACTGTACTATCCTCTGCATACACTAAGAAAGATAATACTTCTGAAATTAGAATCTTCTGCAGCTCCCACTAAAGGAAGTGCATAAGCTAGCCAATCAGATGTGCAAAATCCTGATGACAGCAGTGTGTGCAGCATGTGCCCTCCTCAGCTGGCTAGAAATTCAGTCACATAGAAGATATACTGGAAGGGTGCCAAACATTGTTTTTCTCTTATGTGATCCAGCTACGTAGGTATGTTTCAAATACCATCCTACAGCCCTTAACCTGTCTAACAAGGCATAGGTTACCTCACTTAGATCTCTCCAATCTCTATGGATAAATCAGAGAAACTGGATCAGAATTTTAAAATAATGCTTCTCATGCTATATCTCCAAGCGAATTCACCTTTCAGAAGTAAGCATATTAAGTACAGAGAAGAAGATCTTTTCACTAGAAGAATTCCTCCTACCTCAGATACCGCCTTCTCTATCAGCCTAGAAACCAAGAACCCTGAATCAGTCATGAGAGGAAACTATCACTCTACATTCTCCAATGCTGGATCCAACCTAAGGTGCTGGCATTCTCTGCAACAGGCCAAAAGATTCATCTCTGACAAGTATGGATCTAATTGATTCCTTGCAGTGGAACCAAACTCCATCTTCCCTCAAGTTAACAGTGTCTTTTTCTGCAGGCATCTTCAGGATATCCATTTTCATAGATTGCCATAGCTAACCACTTGGTTTGCAAAATTGTGTCCTAAGCTACACTCCAAAATGCTGCTGTTGCAATTTAGATAGTAACACATTTGTGAGCTATATTTATGCCGCACAAATATATCACAGAAAATTACAGTGTGAGATTACATTTTAAGAATCCCTAACATTAACAGTAAAATTGTATTTGTATTTAGTATTTTATGCAAGTGAATTCTGCAGCATTTGTGCTTTTGTGGCTTGAAAACATGCTAACCTTGTGGACTTTTTTATAGTGCAAAAAGGTAAGGGAAAAAGAAAATGTATATAATTTGTAACTGAAGTATAAAGTGCAACTTCATGTCTTCCTGTGTCAGGAAGCCAAAAGTCATAAAAATGCAACTAAACCACTCTTATAAGACCTAACTAACCAAGGCTTGGAAAGCAGTCATTGGTACCTAAATGTGTATCTGCTCCATTGCGTCTCTGGAGGTCTGAATCTGGAAAAACCTGCTCTGTTGCATCCTGGTTTCTATGACAAGAAATATGTTGTTAGCATGCATATTTGGAGCTGAAACTAGTGGATAGGTAGTAAGCCTCCATTGTCTTCACATCTATTTATGTGCTGTCGGCAATATGTGTTACATAGCATTACAGTACTCAGCACAGTTATGGGCTTAGTATTCTTTCAGAATGAAAAAAAATCTAGGGTATTTGTCTACCTTTCTTAGAGATTTTTTTTAATATTCTTTCTGCTTCTTTGTGAACCTATTTTTACTTCTGCATTTTTATGTTGTAGCATCGTGGCTTTCACTTTTTTATTATCTTAATATTTTTTGTTTATTCACTACTAAGATCTTGTGGCGAATCTTTATTTATGTATTATTTGCAGCCAGACCTCTCAATCAATTGGGGACAAATTTCAACAGAATCAGGGACAAGTCAAGAAAAAAATCAGGGACAATCAGGGACACTTTTAAAATATTACTGCTATTAACTTGAAACATTGACAGAATCAGTGCATGTGAATTAATACACATTTTCTGAAGTAAAGGAAGTCTATAACTCTTAATTATTGTCATTATTCTTTAAGTGTAATTCACCACCTTTCCTCCAAAAGGCACTAGTTTTAGGAGGGATTAAGAGGGACAGAGCTAAAATTTGAGTCAAAATCAGGGAAGTTCCTGAAAATCAGGGACAGTTGAGAGGTATGTTTGCAGCTGAAGGGGAGGGTATTGTTTAACACTTGAGGATGTCAAGCTGGCCACATTTGTTAAGTGCAGTAATGTTTTGTATTTGTAATTATTTTATTTTACAATGGATCAAGAGTGACACAGGTGGCTGCTGTGTTGGTACTTAACCATATCTTGGGTGGCAAAAATATTATCTCGACAAGGCAAAAGCTGTGTGGGGAACTGGCTAATTCCATCAACCTTGTATGCGTGTGTGTGTGTGTGTGTGTGTGTGTGTGTGTGTGTGTGTGTGTGTGTGTGTGTGTGTGTGCGTGCGTGTGTGTAAATGACAAATTATCTGAAAGGCAGCTACCATGGGTAAGAGCTGCTGTGGCTAACAGAGAGAGTGATTAAAAAGAGCTATGGGGTGCAATGCAAAACCTTTAAGTCTTGTATATAGAAATTAAATTTTACTTTACAGACTTCATTTTATCAGACTGTGTTATAGAGCAGTGTGCTTAGTTTATTTATAATTTGTATTAGTATATTCTTAATTGTATTTTTATAGTTTCGACACAAAAATAATATTTGGTATGGTTAGGTATCTTACATGCCCTGTGCTTCTTTGCCTACTATTGTTATTATGTATTGCCTAATTGTGCTTGTCAACTTCCTACAATAAAAAAATAATAAACATGTTCATGCCAGACTGTATATGTGTACATGGCAAGTATGTGCGCAATGCTCTAAATATGTCAGAAATGCTAAAGATTGTATTTTGATAAATATATAAACCAAACTGCAAACCCTAATACCATTAAAATGGTATTAATGTTCTCTACTTACACATATTTATCTGAATAGAAGTAAATTTCTTATTCCCATTTATAGACATTTATAGGGCTAAATAGGATAGAGAATGCAAAGTTTACAGTCCTGTATGTCTGTTTTATTTTTAAACTCAAGTTATAAAGACACCATTTGAGATCATGAATCAGGAAAGAATGCAAGCCTTCAGGAGCATGTAGGGATGGTCATTTAAATAAGTAA